>NC_068945.1:10717500-11023181 GCF_026419915.1 Harpia harpyja | reverse complement strand
TCAAGTTGAAGGCAAAAATGATCCATCTTTAGCAAATAAAGCAGGGAATAGTAAATGAGATGTCCGCAGTTAGCTTTTTATCCTGATCTAGAGCCCTCGTTGCAGAATCAGCACAAAAATGTTCCGAGATGCATCCTGAGTTATTTGAAAATATAGAAAAACAGGTCCAAAATGCCTGCTCCCAGGAGCCTCTGTGCAGAGGAATATTAGCAAACCAACCTTAAAAGCGGCTTTTGTTTTTGTATTGGAACCCTTCAGCTGAAGTCTGAAGGTGCAGCAACATGCAAAACCGAAAAATGATTCAGAAAAGAAAGCTAACAGCTGAAACACATATTAACCACCCCGTGGGTTGGGTTTAAGTGCACAGGAAAAGGTCTGAGTTCTGATTATGTAAATAAGTGTTGAATAAATAAAGAACAGATCTCCAAATAATTTATGCTTAAAATTATTTAAAAGAGAGTAAGAAAAATGTTTCAATCCTCTGACAATGACGTTCAGTAACACTATACAATGGTTTTAAATTTAAGGAAAGTACATCAGAAGGTAAAACTCCATGAATAGTGCACAGTCTCTACATATTGAAATGTTTATATAAATATGTATATAAATCAATGTTTACAGAAGCCTGGGTGGCTCATAAGTCTGAAGCCTTTTCTACAAAATGTGAAATCATGATAGAGACACTAAAACCGTCTAAGATGCAATATTCCATCAGCAGCAAAACTGGGGAAAAATGCGGGTATTCACATGTTCAGAAGCTGTTCCTGTCCTCTATATTGTGTTGTTTCTCGTAAGTGTAAAACATTTTAAAAAAAATAATCACACTTGAGCACAGAACATGCTTTGAGTATAGTTTGCAAAGAGATAAGGGGGATGGCCTTATCTTGTAAAGTAAAATAGGGAGGAAAAAAAAAAAAAAGCAATAGCTAGCACACCTACATTACCGTATGGGCTTGAGGGATATTAGTTACAAGACAAGAATTCAACCCCATAAACAGAGAAAAATAATTGTAACAAAAGGAGCTGAACAACTACAATCAGAAACAAAAAAGCAATGTTGACGCTGAGAATGAGAATCGTAAGTTAGCAGCAAGATACTACTTTCCCAAGGGCAAAAATCTTTTCATCACATCCAGGATGAAAATATCAAAATCAGAAGTGATGGAACAGCTTCAGATATAGAAAGATGTCTGTCTTCATTGTCCCTAGATGCCAGATCTGTGTTGCACTCTCACTGGGCCAAGCACACTGGGCAACTAGCAGATGGCTTAGCTGGTAAATGGGTTTGGGTTGTTTTGACCAGCTACGTTCAAATGCCCACTATTGCTCTTGATCATAATTGTCAAGTAGATACAAATGCAATCTATCCAAAGAACAATAAATGAGGAAGAGTATCTTCAGCAGAGAAGTTCAAATTTCCAAATTCTAGGCTGTACTTTAATGACTACAGAGCGAGTGAGAAAATTTTAAGTGTTTAGCAATGTACGAGCTACTTATACAGACTTGTAACTGTGGATATATATGTCTCAAAGAAAATATTGTCAGACAGGTACACAGAAAGGACCAAAAACTGGTTCTAAAGAACCCAACAGCAAAACTCCCATTGACTTCACCAGAGTCAAGATTAGCACTATAGTATGTTTTGCAGCTCTGTGTTTCAGGAAGATAAAAAAGGTCATCTTCAATCCCACTCTTCTTTAGGCTTCTCTGCCTATATTTCATTGCCAGCCTCAAGTGCAGATGTCTTCCCTGGCCACTGGAGGGCATGCCCACGAAGACAGGGCTTACACCACCCGCAGTCACCCACTCTCTGTCTTCCACCTCCAATCATGCCCTGTTCACCTCCCTTCTTCTGAGCCAGTACTGCCCAGTCCTTCCAGAGCTGCTGCAGCCGACATACAGGAAACTAGGACACATGGTAGGCATGCAATTTATACGTGGGCTCCTCCATGCAGCAGAACTGCAATAATTAGCAGGTCAGACTGGGATCAAGAGATGTCCCATATAAAACTCCTGTGTATAGTCAGAAAATACCACCATTCCAAAAGGGGATATTTGTTCAAAGATGGACCTGCTTCACGTACTATACGAAAAGTTTAAAAAAAAAAAAAAAATCACTACTTATTAAGCTCTCCAATTCCACTCAATAAAAAGATAGGATTTTTTCCAAGGATCATGCCTAACTCCTCCCTTCTGTCAGTTACACTTAAAATACCATTCACTGAAGAGCACAAGCAAGAAGCAGTGACTTTATTAGAACTACACAGTACAACATCTCACATAAAGGCTAACTCTCCTGAGCTTCCCCATGTTACATATAAAAACACGACAATAGCTTTTCAAGTTATGAAGTGTTTAGATGTTACTGAAAGAGGCAATCACATTCTGATCTCTTAAAAAAAAAAAAAAAAACAACACCAAACCACGTGGAGAAGATGTCTGATTATCTGCATAAATCCAGCATATTTTTCCAGAGCTATGAAAGGCTAAAACTTTCCCTCTTCCTCTGAAGTCTTTTTTTTTTAAGTAAGATCTTAAAGATTTTTGCATGTCCTTTCTTCCTCCTGCTTTGTAAAAGAACATAAGTATCATAGGATTGCTGAGTTTAGAACATGTGAATTACAGAGGATCTTTAAGTTTTCACAGCAGCTGTTTTTCAAGCCTTGTTCTTAAATCATAAAAGATAGACTAAAATGGAAAAAAAAAAAAAAGAGCTCCAGGAATAAACTGTATTTGATCCTGCAGGATGCATTTCAGGAAAGCACTTAAGAATCTTCTTAATTGGGATTATTCACTTCTGCAAAAGGATGCATCTGCCTAAACACTTAGCTGGACTAGGTTGGAGTCCTGGAGCTCTGTAATCCTGACATCATCTGTTCCTGATGGTCTTCATCTTATAGGAAATACTGCTGCAACACTGTATTAGCAACATAGGAGGGGAAGGTTTTTTTATTATTATTATAAAAACTGAAATGAAACAGTTTTCACTCTCTCACACTCAGAAACACCAGAGTGTGGGCAGTGCCAAGAAGTCCATCCAGCTGTTGGGCACAGCAATGTTTGTATCCAGCTATTAGGTTCAGGATCCATTGTGATGCCAGAGAAGGCAAGGGACACTAAGCCCTCCTTATGCCTCCAGGTTCTTCTTTGGTGGGCAACGAAGTGCGTACAGGGTTTGTGCCTTTTTGTACCCTTCTGGAGCTGACAGTGATCAGTGTCTCTACCCTGTCCCTCCTCTGCAAGTCATTGGGATTTGTTCACAGTTCTTTGCCTGCACAGCTGGGTGTCCTGTGAAACTGCAGGTAGATGTGGTGGGGCCTCGATGGGCTGCTGGCCTGCAAGCCACCAACGCATGTGCTCGTAGAGCCTTTCCCTGCTGTGTTTCCCCTCAGCGGCTCCCACACCCAGACATCGCCATCCCAACCTTAGCCTGTCCTTTACATTTCTCTGTACTACCTCAGACTTGGATTTCTGATGCAACGAAGAACAAATACCACCCCTCTCAACTATTTATTTTTCACCTGGCTGATCCCACAACACACCACTGCAAAGCAGGGGGAGGCTGAAGAGGAAGAGGCAGGGACAGAGGGAGAGAAAGAAAATCCAGACTAACGTCTATCTCAGATGGCAAAGCTGAGGCAGACCCAAGTGCCAATATCTGGAGGCTGATGGGTGGAAGACGCTGTAGGCTGGCAGAAAATACCTGCTGCATTGCCAGTAGGGGACTGGAGACATATAGCCACCATACCATAGCTACAATGACAGCGAGCCCACTCTAAGCTGGATAAACCTTATTTACCTCAATTGTATTTCTTTACCTGACAGTTCAGTTCTGCTTTTGGAATAAGCTACTGTTTTTCTTATTAAACTGAAAGAAGGGGTTTCTCTCACATAAGGAAGTGTTGATAAGCTTGAATGCCCTGAATTTGCAGACCAGAAAACTATCCAAAGCATACAAATGGATATGCATGACCAAAAGCAATAGCAGGGATAGTCTTATAGCAGCGAAGATATGTATCTCACTGTGTTGGACCTCAGCCTTCCTCTTTCCTGTTTTCCTAAGTCCCAAGATTTTAGCTTTAGCACTTCATTTCTAGCTTGCGAGGGAGGATATGTGGAATGGGCTCCTCTCCCCATACAGTGAATATAGAGGAAAGGGAGGGGGTTTACTGCTTGCTTTTCTTTTGTCCTATAAATGCAGCATGACATTTGTTGGCCTGTTATCATCAACAGCCAAAATCCCAGGGGTCTTGAAAGCAACTTGAGGAACGTTAGCATTGAGAACAGGTCAGGGGGGTTTCCTGGAGCACAGACTCAGAGAGTGCCGGCTGTTCTGTATGCATCTACATTTAGCCTTTTTGCTTGACTTGTGATCTCAGATTCTGGGAGTCGATACATAATAAACCAAAGCAGCTGGAGAAAGCTCTTTCTGGATTATGCCCAAGTGGAGCAGTTGCATGAAGGATTTCAGCAGCTTCCAAGGAAGAAGTTCAAAGACATCAAGGCGTGTGACAACTCTGGCAAGCTGCTGCAGTCTCCTTAGTGGAAAATTATGTTGAATATGAACAGTCGGAAAAAGTGTCTCTTTCTCTTACATACAGAAGACAATACAATTTATACCAGTGAGTTTAATCATACAGTTCCCTCATCAAAGAAGCCGGACCTCCCACTGACAAGGTCTTAATTTATCCCATTTCTAGTTATAAAACCTGATCATTTATATTTATAAAATAATATCAAAAAACTTTATACAAATTTGGTGCAAATAAGCGTAAACAGGCATAGCTCCACTGTAGTCAGGGTTACTAAACCGATGTGCAAATGCTCACTGGTTACAAAGCAAAAATATTTGCAGAAGCCCACACTGGAAACTCTACAGACAAACAGGATCAAGCTCTCTTTTCAGCTACACAGCTGGATAGGAGATAAAATTTACTGACAGCAATACAATGACTGTGATTCACAGCAAGGTAACATTAAGGCAGAATTTGGCCCATATATTTTTGTGTATATCATTCGGAAAACAAATTCTTTGGCTATAAATTAAAGAGCAAGCCTTTAAATGGAAATCGTGCAAAGGAAGTTCATAGCACCATTGAATCAAGGAAGCCAGACCTTCTGCAGATGCAAGTCAAAAGTAGCTTCACTGGAAATCATGTAGCTGTGCTAATTTATAGCAGTTGAACATCTGGATCTCAAACTGAATAGCAATCTCAGCAGCGTTCTTGGTGAGGATAACAATGGAGGTAGCATTTACAAAGGAACTTTCATCTTCAGAGTGTTTTATGAACTAATTACTTCTCCCACTACCCCTATGATAACCAAATCCCTGGTTACATTTCCAATGGTATCTCAGCTTTGAATATAAAAGGAAGATGCTACCAGGCCTGACAAAAGTAAAATGTGTTCGCATGTGTATATGCACATGAATTCCTCCCTATTAATCAAGAACAGCATTTCCCGACTTTTAAAAATCACACCTCCAGCACCTGGCCTCCACTCAAACTACCTGCTCTTGCCTAGAGTCCCATCTTCTCCAGCAAGAGGTGACGTTCATTGGGAGAGCACCCTTCACTCCCGCATTACAAACACTTTATCTGTACTGCCAGTAAGAAAAGCTCTTCTCTCTTAATGAAGATTGTGCTTCTAGGACATGGATCTAAAATTGCAAGGGGGCAGGGGGAAATTACTTTCCCCTGCCTGCCTGTCAAGGACTACTAATGGTCTGTGGCAGTATTCCTTCTCAAAGGAGGCTCTTCCTCAGAGGATCGGAGCCAGCTCGGCTCTGCCCCTGCTTTCCTCTCTCTCCCACACTGCAAGCGATCCTTGCACATGCAGCAAAGGCCAATGATGCACCTGTTCTCCTGGGCAAAACTGCACCCTCTACAAGTCACTCTCCCCGTTCTGGTTAAATGTCAAAAACATTTTCTTTTTTAGCTTGGTGGGCTTTTTCTTCTCCACCTATTTCTAAGATAAACCATCACCACTGGAATTGAGGAAGATGAGGTTTCCTTAAATGAAGTGCCGGGTACCTGCAAGACATTGTATTCTTACAGAAAATAGGAACAGAAAGACCAGCAGATAAAAGATTTATGAACAAGCTCTTAAAATGCAAATCCAAAAGCTACTTTTGTATTACCTGCATAGCAAACAAAGTATAATTCTAACTTCAACTGGTCATAACCAAAAAATACAAATGTAGGATATTATTGTACAATGCTGGATTAATGGCTCCGTCATACAATAATATCCTACATGTGTCTTAAAAAACTCCCAATGATGCAACTGTATAAACCCATAAAAAGGTTGTTATGGGATTCCTTATTTAATAAAAATAACTAACTTTACTTTTCCAATTTTTGTTCACTTAAGAGAACATTTTACTAACTCAGGATTAAGACTATAAATATTCAGCTTGCCTGGTCATGTCACCATCCTAAGACAATAACCATAATTAGCAGTACTAAGCTCTTAGAGGTGTTCACCCACTAACACATTTTAGGTGCCTCAAGTAGTTACTGAATAAAACCAAAACCTCATCTGAACTGTACCAGTAACAAACTACAGCATGAAATAATTAAAACCAGAGTACCTCATGCCTTGGTCTCTAAAACACTAAAAATGTTATTAATAATACCTAGTGTTTAAATAACACTTCTTAACACACGGATCTCAAAGGACTTTATAACAGCAGGAATCATCATTATATCCAACTTACAGACAGAGAAACAGAGGCAATGCGAAGAGGGCATGGGCAAAGGTGACTCAGCAAGTTGGTGGCAAAATCATGGCTTGAAAACAAACAGGTAAGAGAAAAATAGGAAGACTCCAGTCCTTATTGTTAGAGGGAGGATTACAACAACACTGCAGTGTTTCAGGTGCATGCATGGTAGTATCATTGAACCCATGCATGGCATATTTCCTGCTTTACCATCTTAGCCACATAAATCTTGTAATAAGGACCCGATTCTGGAAGACAACATTTCAGACTTTATCACTCTGTAGCTATAGACGCTATAGGCACAGCAGCAGCACATTCTAGCTTACAGACTGTTACAGAGTACTGCGTACCCAAAAGTGCCACCCAAACAAACGAGACCTTGACTGCATCAACTCAGCTCTGATCAACTCAGCTCAACTCAGCATCTCAACTCAACCAGACTAACCTGGTATGAGCTGGAAAAGAAAGTAGATGAACTTCATTACGTAAGTGCTGTTAATTTCATGCTTTTTGGACCGCATTTGGGCCAAAGACCAAAGAGTGATAGAAACCACAGAGGAACCTTATATGACCCTAGGCATGGAGAAAGTCAAAGACTTTGGGCTGGGTCTATATAATTAGCAAAGCCATCAGTGTCTTATGTCTCCCACAAAATCTTTGGACAAATTGATGAAGTACAGGCTACATAAACAGACAGTGAGCTGGACTGAAAACTGGCCAAACTGGTGGGCTCAAGGGGTCATAATCAGCAACTCAAAGTCCAGATGGAGACCAGTCACTAGTGCTGTGCCCCAGGGTGGTCAGTACTGAAGCCAATACTGTTTAACTTCTTCATTAATGACCTGGATGATACACTGCCCCCAGCAAACTTGCAGTTAATGCAGAACTGGTAAGAGTGGTCGATAGACCAGATGGTTGTGGTGCCATTCAGAGGGACCTCGGGAGGCAAGAGAAATGGGCAGAGAGAAAA
Organism: Harpia harpyja; assembly: GCF_026419915.1. NCBI lineage: Eukaryota > Metazoa > Chordata > Aves > Accipitriformes > Accipitridae > Harpia > Harpia harpyja. The sequence goes on along the minus strand of NC_068945.1, from coordinate 11,015,490 downwards.
CCCGTGAAGTTCAAAGGGAAATGCAAAGTCCTCCAGCACCTGAGGAGAAATAACCCCACGCACCAGTACAGAGTAAGGACCAACGAACTGGAAAGCAGACCTGCAGAAAAAGGCTTGGGGTCCTGGTGGACAAGTTTATCAGGAGCCAGCAATGCACCTTTGCAAAAATACCAACAGCATCCTGGGCTGCATTAAGCAGAGTGTTGCCAGCAGGTTGAGGGAGGTGATCTTTCCCCTCAGCTCAGCACCAGTGAGGCCACATCTGGAGTGCTGAGTCCAGTTCTTGGCTCCCCAGTACGAGAGAGAGATGGATTTACAGGAGCAAGTCCAGCAAAGGGCTAGGATTAAGGGAGAGCTGGGACTGTTCCCCCTGGAGAAGAGGCAGCTTAAGGGAGTGGGGGGAGATCTGATCAGTCTGTGTAAATACCTGATGAGGTGAGTAAAGAAAACAGAACCAGACTCCTCTCAACAGTAGCCAGTGAAAAGGCAAGATGCAATGGGCATGGTGAAATACAAGAAATTCCATTTAAACATAAGCAGTTCTTCTGTTGTTGCTGTTTTTCTAACATGACAATGATCAAACACTGGAAGAGGTTTCCAGAGGGGCTGTGGAGTCTCCATCCTTGAAGACATTCAAAATCTGACTGGACACAGTCCCAAGCAACCTCTTTTAGCTCTGCTTTGAGCATGGAGAATGGACTAGAAAAATCTTTGAGGTCCCTTCCAACCTCAAACATTCTGTGATTTATGGTATTCCTATATCCCGCAGACATTTGATCTTGTTTTCCCACTGTTGCCTCCCCAAAGCGGCAATAAGTTATTTGTTATACCTACGCACAATCAGCTCCCTTCACCAACAAGCTTCACTTTGAGTTTTAAAGAAAACCAGAAGTCAACAGAACCTTGTTGCTGTCTTGTGGTGTTTGTTGTTTGGGGTTTTTTTTCCCAATTTCAGAATAAACCCTCTTACTAGCAAATGTTGTAACAATGTTGCTTGCTTTGTTCTCTAAAAGAAGGTAAGTGACTAAAGAGCTCAAATAGCTTTCCTTTGTGGTTGAAAGTGCATTGGGCTCAGTTGTGAAGGCTGGTTTCAGGAAGTGCCATGGAGACAATGGCGGTTAATTACCAGGTTTCTGCATGGGTTGTGATGACAAGTGGCCTCTGCTCCCTTTTAAGTGGACCCCGCTTCTTAAACCTACCGGTCAGATGGAAAAATGGCAATGTCCCAGTGTTTACAATGTCAATCTAGAATTTACAGGTGAGTAATTAGCAGTGAACTTGCTATTTTGAAGGTGAGGAGGGAGGGGAAATAAAAATACCATGTTTTTCCTCTCACAGAAATAACATACAGAAGTTCCCAAGAGCTTAAAATAAAACGGAGAAGACTCAGAAAGAACATTTTTTTCCTCCTCTGCTGTTGAGAGACGGTAACTCACGGCACCCTCTCACAGGGTGCAGGTCCCTCCTGCTCGTGTTTAAGTCCCTGTTTCTTTCCTCCTCGACCTCAGTTCCCACTTCTCGAGGGGGCAGGAGACCAGAGCTCTCCTCCCATTCCCTCTCCTTAAGCCATGAGACAATGGGAACTAGGGCAGCCAGAGCAGCAAGGCCTTTGGAAAGAACAAAATGCCATACCCTGTTTCTATCTCCAATTGCTTTAGCCTGTCCACCACAAATTCATCCAATAAGGATATGGGGTTTGTCTCATTGACTAACCCCTCCCATGTAACCCAAGTTATACATGGTCTAAGCAGAGAAATAAAAAACTGTTTTGATAGCAACACGGCTCAATGCTTTGCAGAGATACCAGCGTTAAACCCCAACAACTAACTCACCATCGAGATCAGTGTGCTCACATCAGCATGGTGTACTTCCAGGTCCACAGATCCATGCTAATGAGCGTACATTTCTCTCAAGGCCTCAGCAAGTACCTCTGGGCAGTACAATCTAGACTTTTGCAGCTACATCAATGCATTTAAATCTTCTCTCTATAGTCATTATCAGTGAGATTGCTGAAAAATAGGTTCATTTTCTCTCGCATAAAAAGAGGTGACCAAGAGGCAAAACCTGTTTTTATCTACTTCCAAGAATGATTTTAAAAATTGAGTTTCAGTTTACTCCTTTGTGAAACAGGTTTAAAAAAAATGGGCCAGATCCTTGGCTCAAAATAGCTCCATAGACATCAGTATTTACCCTTGATGGCAAGATAAAAAGCAGTGTTTTCATAGAAAACAAGGAATATAAAAACAGACAGTAACTTCATTATTTTAAGCATCTTGTGCTGGATTAAAGTTTATGTGTATGTCCGTCATCTGAAGGCACAATTTTGTGTGGCCATGAAGAACAGTTTATTTGGAAGAGAAATTTAATAGAAAATGTCTTTTCTTCTTGAGAGATTATGTGCCACAAGCATTTTTTTGTAATGGCTTATCCACTAAAGAAAGAATTGATGGCAGTTTAATTCCCTGAGTTAAAGGGGAGAAAAATGTAAATGATGCTGCAAAGGTAACTGGGCTACCAAGAAGCAGATGGCTTTAATTACCTATTTACAGGATTGTTTATACTGGGAATTTGAAAGAGACACACAGCTTAGAAACAATACTCATTGTGGGAACACTGTGTACATTTTAATTAAGCTGGATTTTAAATGGGAATAAAAAGAGATTATTGAATGTTACCTGAAGTCAAATTAACACTTCAAAATCATATGTGCCTTGCGCACAAAGATTTAGTTATACCAGATGTGTACAAAGATACACAAATCCATACATGCTGAGCCTCATCCTCATTTTTGCTCCTTTTGTTTCCTGCTGCTCCAGTCCTGCAAAGAGGCCACAGCTGCATGAGGCAGTATTACTGCACGCAAGAGACAGGTTCACTGGGTCAAGTTTGTTTCCAAAATTCAGTGAGGTTCTCTCAGAGGTGAATTTAACTCCTCGTGCTGGAGTCCAGCAGTCTGAGCCTCATCTTCCTTTCCCTGAGGATCTTTCCACAGTGCCAGAATTTGAAGCTGTGAAGCACTACCAGCCTCGACCAGGTGCTTAGCACCTGCTGACCTGGCTCAGCACTAACTTGGGATGAATTTATGGTGGCAACGCATTGAGCTGACCTAGCAGCTCACTGATGCCAAAGTGGGAGGATGAGCTCCCACCCAAAAGCATTACTGGCCTTTCTTCCCCACTCCTAGGTGATGTTGCCCATCTCCCATTACTTTTGTAGGTCCTCAGACCCCTTCCAGGAGCCTATGTGTGTCATTAACCTGGCAGAAAACTAAGCTAAAAGGAAAAAGAAAATGCTTTTTGCAGCGTAGCAAGCTCTCATGAGGCCCAGACACAGCAGGAGGAGAGAGCAGGACCACACGCTCACTGGGAGCGGCTGCAGGGGAAAGGCAGAGCAGCAGCTACGAGCTCCGAGGCCTCCCTCCAGCAGATGCAAGCAAAGCTGCCACACATGAAACCACAGCCTCGGACCAATTTTTGCAAAACAGTTTAAACAAGTGCAAAGCCCTGTAGGGCCACCCGGTGTATTGATTAAATATAGTTTCCTTCAGATCTTCTGTCCCCTTCATTCCTTCCCAAGCGCTTTTATGGTCCAAACATGAGCACACAGCCAACAGCAACCAAGTTTGCAATAGCTAACCAAATGGCACAAGAGTACTACTGGTCTTGTGCACGTTCTTTAGCATGCTAAATCCCAAGCAAAAAGTGTTCACTGGGAGCACTTCAGCATACACTACCTCTTCTACCTCTTTACTAGATCAGTCTAAAATTACACTTTAAATTAAGCTGGTTAATGGATGCCAGGTGTTATCTACAACTCAGGGCAACAATGAGCACTTTTTTATAATCAAGATCAAACATAAGTAGCATAAACACACTAATAAATCAAGTGAGCAAATTATATCTGCAAAGAAAATATGCATAAAGAAGGGCTATTCAGCTTCAGTGACTCAGTACAAACAAACCCCTGGGGCAAAGAATAATTACAGTATACTGTCTACAAATGAACAGAATAACCAAATCAAGCCAAAATTCAAATGTATGGCAGTAGCTCTGAGGTACTTCTAAGTCAGAAAGAGAGAAGACATATAGAAATGTTTTGCATATGAGACAAATCAAGAACAGCAGAAGCACTACCCCTTTACCTCCCCTGGAAAAACTGAAAATATACATAACTTCACAGATAAAAAGCCTAAGCCAAGATATACTATTACAAAGAGAAGCATTCACCAAGAATTACCCTGGCAGTTTGTGGTATAGCAACATGCCCTCCACAAATGATGCCTGACATGAAATGGTTCTATCAGTCCCCGGAAGAGTGGTATAACACCAGAAATGGGACATAATAGCTCTTCAGGATTTCACAAGTCTGGATTGAAAAACTTTTTTGAGGCTGTCGTATATTCTCAAAAGCCATTATGTAAAAAAAAATCAGTTACTTCTTACTCAGCTGAGACCACAGTCAATCTAAGCTCATAGATACTGCAGTTTTCTGCCCTTGCAAACTCTTTGGACACTTCCCTATCCCTTCTCTTGGGCTGTGACTGGAAAGTCTTTGGGACTGAGACCACAATTGTTTCCTAAGTGTGTACACTGTGAGGGTCTAATCACAGATGAGGCAATTACAGCAACATGGATGTTCCTGTGTGGTGGTGTTTTCAGTTTAGATACCATTAGTAGTTAACAAAACATCAGAGATCACCTGTAAATCCTTCACAAATTAGTTTTTTAAATACCATACACAAAAGGAAGCAAATAGAAAATTGAGAGGAAAAATAAAAGTAACAAACATTCAAAGCTTAGCCTAGTATTTTTTTTCTGTTGCCAGTGAAAGCCATTACAGCAACAAGGAGATGTCACTTTTTCTTTCTCCTGTAAAATTTTCAATGATCCAACTTCCTCACAATGATATAAAGGACTACAGAAGGTGCAAAGCCTCAAACCGAGTCCATTCTACATTGTTAAAAACATGTCATACTTCCATGGAAAACCATCAAACTGCAACAGCATGTGCCAGCTGGGGGCCTATTCTGTGTGAAAAAAAACCTGGCCAGAAAGATGAAGGTGGCAGAATTCCCACTGCATTCAACAGGACTGGATGCTGTCCTTGAGATTTTCTTCTATTTTTCATCTATGACAAGTTTCCAAGGTTTATCTTTATCTTACTTCTAGATTCCAGGTACAGGTTTACTGTTTCATTTTATTTATAGACAGTGCTTTCTATTAATTTTTTTAATACTTTTTTTTTTCCTATCATCCCTGCTGTTATGATTTTTTGGCATACTGACTGCAGCCTTCTGGACTATGCTAATCTCTGACAAGACTGAGACACAGACCTAACTAAAATTGTCTAGTACAGCCAACACTGTGCTTAAAATAGTTTCACATTTTTTTAATCTATTTTTACTAGCTAGGGCAGGATTTAATCTTTCAATCATAAGGTTGTGCCTTAGATTTTATTTTAAAATGTGTTAGAAACTTTTTAAATATCTGTTTTACTATGTGTATTTTCTGATGTGGGTTAGATAACTTCAAACCAATATAAAATTAGGAGATGTAAGTTAGTCTTCAGCAAGCAGAAATATCACATAACTTGCCTTTTCCAGAAGAGCATCTTATACTGAAAGTCTGATTATCATCATGCCAATACATGGTTATACCTGGAGGATATCCACATTTTTAATGCACAGTCACCCTGTCTCTACATTGTGATTTATTTTTTAATTTTCCCCACAAACCAGCTGCTCACAGTACCATATTTTGTCCACCTTATGCTGCTAGAAAAAACAGAAGAACAACAGTTATAAAAAAAGAATGAAATTGCTCTGAAGTTTGCTGTAGTTTCTGTTGGCTTTCTGTTCAGTTATGGGAATGGGTGAGAGTAAAGACCTGCAGGAATCTCTCAATGGCCATGTAGTCAATTGTAGCCTGAAGGATAGAGTTATCGGAGGGCATAGACAGTTATAGAAATTATGCCACTCAAGTCCCTTACCCTTGTTTATAAGTCCAGACTCATTCCTTCTCTCTTACCATCTAAAAACTCTGCATTTGTTTTTGTCTTTTGGTTACCAAGCAGTAGCAATTTTGAATATTTTTATGGAGTTTGTCATTGAATTTTTAAAGGTTTTCCCCAGACATTCTAAAAAGCCTTTCAAGCCAAACACAGGATGAGACCCTGGCAGAGCCTACGGGAGAATGCAACACCTGAGCCTGGGACCACATATTTTAAATGAGCTGCTATATATGAGGTAACAACAGGACCAGATATATGCAAAATTTATAATGCCCCGTATGACATACCAAAAAAAATGGCACTTGTATCCTGTGACTGGCAGATTACTAGGATGGTGGTAGTGTTTTATACTGCAGGCCTCCCAAGAGCTAATCAAGACAAATTACAAGGAACTGAAACAAGAAATTTGGAGATCAGCTTAAGTGCTACTTGCAGCTCTGCAGCAGCAGGCAGGGGGGAGCAGGATGCACCAAAGCCCCCAGAGCAGCAACCTGGTCTGTCCCACTCTTCTTGCAGCTGCTTGGCCCCTTCCCCACAGCCCCCACCAATGCACAGGAAGCTAGCTTTGCATGCTCAAACCAACAAAAGGGCTTTTTTCTCAGTATCTCAGACCACCTAAGTCACAAAGGCTGGGAAGCCAAACAGCTGGCCATCATTCCCCACTTCTCTACAGCACTCATCAATGAAACAACACAACTGAGGCTCAGTTCCCTTTGTCATAGATCTCAGGGTGAGAAATAGTGTTATGTTGGGATACCACATCAGCTTGGCTCTTTGACTAAAGAGTCTTCAATTAAATTTCTTCTGGAAGTGGAGAGTGCTATAGTAAGAGAAAAGTTTGAGTTGGTATCGCATGGTTGGAAGAGAGAGCTGATAACAAGGACTTTGATATTCTGCTCTCAGCTCTGCACTTGACTCACTCGGTAAGTCACAAAGCTCAAATTTTAGATAGATAGAGTTTTTGATCTGTAGCTACCAACAAGGTCAGTTATTCTAAGCCCTATATACACTAACCTCCTTTTGAGAAAGTTGTCCTTAACCAACTTAGGTTTCAGTTCCTCCTCGAAGTTGGGCATGGTAATGCTGACCTCTATCAGAAGAGCAAGAGTGGCATAATTAATTGTTTATAAATTCTTTTGAGATGTCAGAAGAAAAGTACCACTTAAATATTAAAAATTTAGTATGAATTCCTTCTAATCTATTAGAAGTTGGAAAGTAATTTTCTCTAGATATGCAGAATCATCTAGAAGTGATCTGTGACTGAAGTTATGAGGCATTAGTGATATCTACACAAGTAACATGCAGGCAAACAAGTTCTCCTGGTTTCAGCTGGGATAGAGTTAATTTTCTTTCTAGTAGCTGGTATAGTGTTATATTTTGGATTTAGTATGAGAAGAATGTTGATAACACTGATGTTTTCAGTTGTTGCTAAGTAGTGTTTAGTCTAAGTCAAGGATTTTTTCAGCTTCTTATGCCCAGCCAGCAAGAAGGCTGGAGGGGCACAAGAAGTTGTGAGGGGACACAGCCAGGGCAGCTGACCCAAACTGGCCAAAGGGATATTCGCTACCATGTGACATCATGTCTAGTATATAAACTGGGGGGAGTTGGCCTGGGGGGGATCGCTGCTCAGGAACTAACTGGGCATCGGTCAGCGAGTGGTGAGCAATTGCGTTGTGCATCACTTGTTTTGTATATTCCAATTCTTTTATTATTATTATTATTGTCATTTTATTATTGTTACTATCATTGTTAGTTTTTTCCTTTCTGTTCTTTTAAACTGTTCTTATCTCAACCCAGGAGTTTTACTCCTTTCTTTCCAATTGTCTCCCCCATCCCACTGGGTGAGGGGGAGTGAGCAAGCAGCTGCATGGTGCTTAGTTGCTGGCTGGGGTTAAACCACAACACAAGGCTATGATTTTCATTAGACATTTACTAAGGTTGTATTAATTTTTAAGTATATACTCATTAGCAAAACTACATTTGTAACATCTGACAAGTAGTGCCTCTAGCATAACACTGTAACTGGGACCTACGATCAAAGATATCAGCCTAGAGCATATTGGATCCTAATAACAAAGTTAATGATTAGAAACAATACCAGTTATTGAAACAGACTTTTAAATTAATAATTTGAATATCAAAAAGTCACATGTAGTATATGTATGTGTCAAATACACCTCTTTTCTGCAGATATTTCACATCTACAAAAAAGCATGGGTTCTTCTACCAGAGAAGTAGTTTTTTGCTGAATCAGGACTATGTGGAGCTGATTGTAACTTGACATCTTTTTAGAATGAAAGTTGTGTATTGCATAAAATTCTTTTCCTGGGAGGAAAAAAAATGCATTGAACACGTTTTTACAAATATTTTGTTCAGGGTTTTAGGGGGGGTTGGTTGTTTAATTTTAGGGACACTGGATTTTGTCCTCTTGTGTTTTCCATTTTCTTTTTGTGGTTGAAAGACAGGGAAAGAGAACCCAAAGAAAACTTTTTTAAAACACATTTGCATAAAAGTGCAGAGTACTTTTTTTTTTAATTTAAAATGAAAATAATTTGATGGTTTCTCAAAAAGTGTCAACAATATTTTTTCTCTTATTGGCAAATTCCAACATTACCCCAATGACTGCTGGGTTGCAGCTCAGTCTGTGTGGCAGCTATAGCTAAAGATTCCTGGAGGAAGCATTCAGAAATAGCTAGTAGTTTCCATTTCTATTAGTAAACTTGCTTGATTATGGAAGAGCAAGCTATGGAAGAACACAGATCAACTCCTAAAATACAGCCAATTTCTCTACTTATTCAAAGCAAATGAAAAGCTGATGTTAACATTTGTGTGCTTTGAAAATGTAAAACATTGCATACAACTAAAGCCAAGTATAAACTTAACAATATTTGTTACCTAAAAATGAAAGGGTAACTTATTTTTCTTATGTTTCTCTGTTAATTTTCTGTCATTGTTTCAGGTTAACATACTGCTTCTTAAAAAGGATAGATTGTAGGTAAGGAAAACATAAACCCTTTATTTCACCATTAAAAAAATATAAAACATAGCCTTATGCAGGAGAACTTTCTTCACAGTAGACAAGTAATAGGGATATACTGAGCATAGGTTTTAGAAGCATGGATTCAAAGATCCATTTATTTCACTGCCTCTGAAAATCTGATGTTCCCAGAATAACGCACTCAATCATCTTCCCTAAAAAAATTAGAACCTGTTAGTTTTATTAGAAAACTGAATCTGGAATTGCAGCTTCCAGGCTCTTCTTCTTTTCCAGTTCTTACAGTTCAGATAAATAAGGCAATCATGCTTTGTAAAACTAAGAAGCATCTCTGTTGCTTAAAGCAACTTTTCAAAAAACAACCTGCCCCCCCCCCCCCAAACCAGTACATGCTTCCTCATTGGTTTTAATAAATGCATAATAAATGCAGGACTAAGTTTCTAAAACACACATTTTGAAACCATATAGTAGTCAACACTGTCAGAATTGACTGGCAGTTTAGGTGCAGTGAGTTCGAGGTGCCTAAACGGAGACACATCCAAGAACTTGGCTTTAAGAGCAAGGATGTTTTTAATTATCAGTCCCCATTGAAAATCTTGGCCCAGGCTTCTGTTTAGAGTAACCAGCATCAGCCTTTGTGCAACAGTAGCTGTGCACCGGTTTCTGCCTGAGAAAAAATCCCTTTGGTCTCCTATGCAGGCAGGGACTCCACCATTTCCTTGCTGTTGGAACACACCTTCAGTTACTTCTATCCATAATTAAAGCTGACATATCTTACGTGGGCCATTCACCTTTTGTTCAACATGAACAGCCTGCAAAAAATGGCTGAGAGGTTCACAGGAAGGAAGCAGTTAAATGATAAAAATGTGAAATGTTATGCAGCAAGCTGTGTACAATTAACTAGAATTCAAATATACACCTTGTTCCAATCCAAGCCATTTATCAGATAAAAATAGTCTGCTAGAAGAATGTCATGATTAATGAGGTGAGACTCCAGCTAATTACTGTTTCCTCCAGAAGTAATTAGGTTGGCATTGCTAATCAAGATGAATGAACACTCTGACCCGCTTTTTTAAATGTAAAACTATGAGCTGCAGCAGCAATAACATCATTTAGTTCAGGCAATGTAGTCTTTATTAGGCTTGTAGTTTGATTAAATTCTTTTGTTACACCAGGCTTTCCACACATGAACAGATGAATGCTGTGATGTTCAAAGAGTTTGTCACCCTTAATTAAAGGCTGAAAAGGCTTGTTCAATTCACAGGGCAATACACAGGACAGCTCTAAATTGATAGCTTTTAAGTGGGGGATAACTGAGGGAGTCATAGGGTTTGCCCATCTGCAAGAAGATCCCTCCTCATTCCACAATTTTCCGTCATAGTAGCTGGAAAATTAATATCAGATATTTTTGTATTGATTCCATTAGGCAACACTCATTTCATCAGAGCACCTTTTCACACACAACTGTACAGCTTTACTTGTACAGAGCAAATCCATTATAAATTAAGAGAAAGCAAGCCGTAAGAAGTACGTTCAAAATATAAGCTAATTTATCATGCCGTTTCTGACTGTGACCCTTTTGCACAACTAACGAGTCCCAGAACAGCCTCACCCCCCGCCATTTCAGCAGTTTACATCATGACCACGTATATTATTTTATACTGGGGGGGTAGGTAGGGGAAGTCACAGTGAAGTGTCTGAATGATGTAGAGATACAACATGTTATAATGGAGTTAACACGTAGTAATTTCCTTTTTCACCTCTTCCTATTACATAAAGCACTTCCTTGTTCCAAGGATTTATTTTTGGTAAATGCTAGATCCAAATTTTCACTTGAGAATTTTAATTTAAAGCACAGATTAGACTGGATAAGAAAGCAACCCTCATCCCACAGCAGCTTTTTGGATCTACTCACTGCCCGCTTAACGAAAAGTGCTGCAGCTGAGAAGGTGGGGCCTCAGGGCCAGGAGCAGCGGTGGGGGCAGAGGGAAGGAGAGGAGGCGGCAGGCACAGAAGGCCTGTCCCTTCCGTGGCAGCGGGTACAGGTTTAATTTCAGCCAGGCAGTTAGGCCACCATACGCCTATTCAGCCTGGTACAAACCAGCTGCTGTCCTAGCTGGGGCACAGAGCAGTCCAGACCCTGCTCCTCCCAGCGAGAGGGGACATCCTCGTAATACTGCCATGACCCACTAGCACCACTGGTAACAGCAGCTAATCCTTTGCCGCAGGATAAGTCGTTATCAACTTGACAACACAAAGACCAACCTGAGCTTTCTTTCATGCGCATTTGGTGGGCTGCAGGCTCATCTTGCCAGGGGGGATGAAACCCGGCACTGGGGCTCCCCAGCCAAAGCTTTCTCCGTGATGTACCAGTACACAACATGAAAGGCGCCTGACCTGAGCAACCTTAGACCTATCAGTATTTGGCTAAGAAGCTACCCACACACCTCAGGTGAAAGCCAAAGCTTCACGCCTGAGCACAGCGCTCACAGACGCTAAGCAAGCAGAAGGAACGCCATTTGCCTCCCTCAGTGCAGCTCCACTCAGCCACTGCCCACGGCAGACACGACACCCCACCCCAGCAGGTAGAATTTGCTTGCTGCGTCTCACACCTCCATCACAACGTTTAGTAGGACCACAGCAGCCCCCATGAGCCACACCACGAGGGACGGACAGACATCAACCCTCTGAGAGAGCTCAGGCTCGTGGACCTTGCCATGCCCTGCTGGCACAGGGCTACATGGTGCCTTCTTCCTCTCCAGGCTTCTGATACTTAATGATTTAACAAAAATCCTTACCTAGAGGGTGGGAATAGCATCTCTTTCCTTCCTCTGCCATCTGTTTGATATTTCCGCTCGCTAGATTGCAAAATCCTATTTTTAACCTCTTCTGCCTAATGATACTGCAATGCCAGCCGCTGATTGACACGCACTTGCCTCCCGCTGCTGCTTCTCCCCGGCGCCTCACCCAGGCCAGGCCGGCCTCACACACCACCATCTCCGGGAGCAGAACGGCAGTCAGACCCTCACACGTACCGAGGATCACCCCAAGCAGCCGTGCACAGGCTTTTCGGAGGGAGACTCCAGGTGGAAACCCTGAGAGAGCTGATTTGGGGGGTGGTGCCTGGGACACGACACTATAACCTGTATAAAACCTCTCCTTCCTCACTGCGCCCTGATGTGGCCTTTAACTGCCCTCACCTGTTTTACCTCACAGCCACAGCCCCTCTCAGCATGAACATCTAAATCCCCCCCACGAGGTGCAGTCCCCCGTCCTGCTGCCTATGTGTCAGGCCCTGAGCCCCACTAATGTGTCTGTGGTGTGGGGGCATTTAACTTCTAATTTATGTGTTACTTCTTTTTTTTGTTCTCCTTTCCAGAAAGTGAGGGTTTTTTTCTGGAGTCAAGGCTTCCTCCAATTGGAGCCAAGATGGTGGTGCTGCCATCCAAGAGCTTTGACTCATTTTTGTTTTGCTTACTGGATCAGCTTGCTGGTTACAGATTCCTGTGACGACAAATTCACTAGGAAACAAGGAAAGGAGGCACTGTCATCGTTCCTAAATGCTTCGCTTCTCATCCCAGCAGTACCCCTTCATGGCTGTAAACAGGGTATTGCAGCTACGTGCAGGCTCACCTGCTGCCTTACAACTGCACAGTACTAACTGCAGGGCACAAAACTCACCTCACCTTCAGCGTATATCTGCCCCACCTCCCTTTTAGTGCTTGAACAAGGAAGTATACTGTGTAAAAAGTTATTTAAAAACGTAAAACCAGTAAAAGATAGAAGTTTCTTATGGCTGCACACCTAATTTCTCAGACAGGCACGCTAGTCTCACAAATGCAGAGCTCTGGTTTCCTCGCAACCCAGGGAGAAGCGTGAAAGGACAGACTTCAGGTACACTGCTCTGATCTGCGCTAACTCAGCTAAGCATGCTAAGTATTTCTTTATTAATGCAGTTGGTTCACGCATCCCTGGGTTGTCGATGGCTCCCTTAACTGTGTAGCTCTTAAAAGCAAAGCATGTCATTTCTGAGCTGCTACATGCTACTGAAGCAACTCTAGTGATTTATTTATGAAAGGTTTATTGACCTACCCAAGTTGTAGATACTCATTCACTTTTATTGACATGTACCCTTAAATCCTGTTGTGAGGACATTGGTTAACTGAGCCAAATTAAAACAGGGACCCCTATAGAAGCAAGCAATTTCTAAAATCCCTTTTTCTGGTCACAGCTGTGCCACAAAGGTGGTTCCCTTTCTCTCCATGCGTTATTTCCATGCATTCCTGTTGCCTGAGTGTGCTCCAAGGTTATCCAAACAGTCCTATTCCACAGAGCACGAGCAGCAGCTCTAGTGCTGCTTGAACACATTCATTTCCATCTCTCAGCCTGCTGCTACTAACAGTGTAGGCGTTGCATCAGTGTTGTTCCTTGGACTCCTTCAGACGCATCGCTCTAGCTGCTGCCCCAAGGCACAGTCTAGTATATAGGGACTGCTGGATTTTTTTTGGCTCTTCCCTTCCCTACATGTGGTCTATGACCATTCTCACAGTGAACTGTGATGTCCCGTCAAAGGTCTGCCGGGAAACAGACCTGTTTATGCAGGGATTGTTGCAGATGAACTCTCATTTTGTTTAGGACATATGAGATCTGATTGATCACTTCTTTTTTTCTAAGTAATTTTTGTATTAGTAGAATTACAAACATCTTTTTGCTGCCAAAGACTGACCTCTACCCTAGCAGCGTAAGCAAAATTATTCTTAGCTCCCCTTTTTTTCTGCTGATAATAGGACCCAAGGGTAGCTTAAGAAATACTGAGAGAATTAAAATATTGGATGGGTAAATGAAAAACGCAAGTGAAAAAATGCAAGTGAAGAAAGAAGTAATAATAAGCCCATGAGGTCACTGATCATGTCCAGACCACATTGGGATGCAGGGAACTTGCAGTCATTCGCACGGCCGCTATCACCCCCCATGGAGAAAGGAGGGTGGAGTCCAGATCTCATCAGTGAGGTCATCCTCTTTCTAATCCTACGCTCTTCGTACTTTTGGATCACGACTGCTGTGGTTTTAGCAGGAACTGAGCTCAGCCCTGCCAGCCAAGGGGCGCAGAGTGTCAGGAATTTCCAGACCGCTCATCGGTCCAGCCCACTCCCCCCAGCTGACGTTGTTTATAAGTCCCTGGACCCCCTCTGCTTAAAGAGGAATCTAGATCCACCTACTCCCTGCACATTTTGTGCTGTTGATGCATCACAGGATTGAACTTGGCCAGCCTGGGAACCTGACCCACAAACACTGGTGCATGCACTGGTAGCACCAGGTTGGTGTGGGTTGGGTGTCTGGGTGCCTAAACCACAGGGCAAGTAAATCAGTCACACTTCTCAGACCCAAAGTGTGTTAACGTGAAATGGAGAAATACTTGTGCATCGTTCTGAGAGGTCCCCAGTTCACTGCCCTACTAATAGACAAAGTAGCAGGTACTATGCTTATTATGCATCATGCGTTGCATTCAGTCTGGTTTGGACAGCAGAGATCAGAGTGAGCTATTTTTCCTGCCTGCTCTGCACAAGCAACTGGAACAGTTTGTCCCCATCCATAGATGAGGAAGACTAGGTTTTCTTAAAAAAGGCACCAGAGCTGGGTATACAAAGGTGGGTAGAAGGAATACTGTCCTCCTCCCATGCAGTTTTGTTTGTTTTTTTTTTTTTACCTCCAGCAGTTTTCCAGCCATGCTCCAGGGCTTGTCAGATTTGTGAAAAGCACAACCTGGATCTGCTCAAAATTGTTCTTGTGCTTTTCAGAGCCCCCTGCCTATTGTGCTGCTGCAGCTATGGGTGAGAGAGCGTGGGCGCACAACCAGGCTTGTCTGCTGTGTGTTTCCTTTAGCTAATTTTTTTCAACAAATCTAATTCAGGTTTTGCAATTCTTGATGTGGGTTTTTCTTCCTGAAAGAATAAAATAGAAAAGTCACTGATGATTTGTTCTTTCACTATATTTCAGTGCCAATGCATCATTTAGCGCTGCAGCAGCCATCAATACCCACTCAGCCACTATCATGCAGCTTTTCCCTGTCATTCACTGTGTCATTTAGAAAGTGATAAAAATCCCGGCTTAGAGCAGTATATTCGCTTTTGTGGTCCCCTACTTCCAGCAACCTTTTAAAGCACTGAACAAAATTAGCAACAAATTACTTTATGAATACAGAGCCCTTTTGTTACAATGTTCTGAGAGTTTGCAATACTGTCAGATTTCAATTAAATTTAAGAAAAATTAAGCTGCTCTGTGTGGCTGCTTGCTTAGACAGTGAAGTAATTATATATAATAAGGAGATCTGTTTAACAATTGCTCCTAGTCATGGCAACGTTGCACCGTTATTGTGCTTAACATGAAGACAGACTGTTATATTGTTTTTGGAATGTGGGAAACCAGCAATAGCGGAGGCACACCATGAGCTTAACACATAGAGTGGGATTTTTAACATTACCAGCTGCAGTGAATTAATTGTTACAACTTTTTTGTTCTTTCAGGGAGTCTGGTTTTGCACATAGGTTCAAAAAGTGTAAGATCTCCAGTAACTTGTACACTGTGCCTTCAGTAGTAGGCATGCAGCAAAAGTACCATTAAGTCTAAGTTTTTGTTGATCAAAACAAAACCAACTCTATGGGTGCTGCTTTTTTCTTTTTTTAAAAGAAAAGGAGGCCACAGCATAAAATAGTCATTGTCCTATCCACATGTCCCAATAAGATGTGATTGCAGGTAGTAACAGCAAACATCCTGGAAGAGACATCTTCATCTCATCATCAGGCAGTGCCCAAGTGCCTTCCTTTCAGCCATTGTGCCGTGGGGTACGATAACTAGAGTATATGCTACTGTGATTTTACAGTGCAAGTGATTCTGTGTATTTGGGAAGACTAATGGATATGGAGAGTTCAGACATAATCTTTCACACGTGGGCACAACGACTTTTGCTCCCTCGGCTCAAGCAGCCCTAAGGGCACACATGCTGTTTGCCTGGAAGCATAGCCCTCCACTGAGGAGAGGGGGATCTGCAGAGCATTTTACCCTGGAGCATGGAAAGAGGAATTTTAGAAATAGTACTGTAGGTTTTTTCCAGTGTTGGTAAAGTGTCTTGTTTGGGGTTAGAAGAAAGCAGCTGTATTCTGGGACTCTTCTTCATGGTAGTGTGGCATTTTGAACTCAGAGAAGCAGCTGAAAAAGAAAATGTCAAAGTTCAGTTCTGTTCAAAACTGAGTTTTGAATCTTGGCTAAGCTTAACTAGCTGATCAAGGAATGTAAGACAGCTTGCTGATTTGTGCCATGAAAAGGAAACACCTCAGGCCTAACCAAATACAAAACAAACAGCCATGCTTTTTTGAAGGGGACAATACAGAAGTCTGTGAAGTCTTCTTACCAGAGCAGGAGGAGAGCTGGGAGGGAGGAAGCAGCAGGGAGGCACACACAAGAACTCACTTGGTACCGAGGGGTTTTAAGAAACATTTGAGAATCATTTCAAAACTAAGACTGAAAACAGAGTGGAAACTTCTTGTAGGGCGGCGGTAGCCAAGTTGAGCTCCCAAATATCTCAACTGCAGCTCCCACGCTGGGACTGTGACACAAGCCAGCAGCACAACTATTTGGCACAGGCAGCATCTCGGAAATCCAAATGTCCATCTGTGGGAGAAAGTTATTGGGCAAGTAGGTGATAAGGTAGCCAGGAAAAGCACATAAACACCAAGAAAAGCGAAGAACCGCGCTCAGGCATGGAGTCACTAATTATCACTCAGGAAAGAGCTTGGCGTCACTGCAGATAGTACCATAGGAACATCGAGCCCATGCTTCACAATGATCAAAAAGGCAAATAGGACACTGGGAACTGTGAGGGAAGGAAGAGCGAACAGAACAGAAAGGAGAATCGCACGCTGTGCCCGCGTCTGCTTCAAGTCCCTGTCGTTCCTCTCAAAAATGACACAAAGGATATAGAAACGAGAGGGTAACAGCCACGATCACAGTTACAGAGCAGCATCTGTGCAGGGAATGGAGAGGTACCCTGGGACTCTCCAGCCTGGAGAAGAGAGAACTTGGTCTTCAAAGTGCTGGTAGCTGCAGCAAAGGGCAGGAGGGGAAGATTTGTGGCTGCTTCTCAGCATCTAAGACCTAAGGACATTAAATGAATTATCTTGCAACAGAACTGGAATGAGCAGAGGAAGCACTTTTCCATGTGGCACATAATTAAGCTCAAGTACAGATAACTCTGGAAGCCAAAAGTATAAATTGGTTTAAAATGTAGTTCGACAAATACATGGAGGAAAATCTATCAAGAGCTGTTGAACACAAAGCCACAAGTCTTCAGCTCAGAATGTCCCTGAGCAACAGGGGAGGGGAAAGTTTCATGACACACTAGACCCCTTTTTTAAACTTCCACAGGAGGCAGAAAGCATCATCTGGTCTGACACCGTACTGCTATCCCAGTGTTCCTAAATTAGCCTGCCCAGGCTGCCGTCGCTGGACTACCCTAAGACCAGCTGTATGGCTGGCTGTACCCTACGGGACCTGTTGGGGAAAACTTCATATCTCCTATTTGCAACTCATTCCCAGAACTACCTCTCCCCATTGCTCTTTAGGGTATGTTGTGTCCACTTTATATCTCAGCTATACAAAGATTTTTATAAGTATTTCATGAGGAAGGTTGCTTACCCTGTTACAGGGAATAGCAAATAAGAAATTACTGTGAGAAAAAGAGGTCCTTTGCAATAAAAACAAATTAAAATCCCTATTGAAAACTCTGACTCATGGTCTGAAGTAACACAAGGGAAAATACAGGGAAACCATGTCTATCAGGCCCATGAAAGTAGTTACACGAAGTACAAGAATAAAGGCTACCGGGAACGTGTCTGTCAGAGCAAAGGAATTCGGGAGATTGATCAAACACTGAGTTACACTTCTTAGGACCTGAGTCCAAAGAAAAGACATCAGAGCAGAGCAGATGGTTACGTTGAATGAATACACCCAAGAAAATTCCAGTGTTTTTATATGTCTTCAGAAACAAATCATAGTTGTTCTGATGTTCTCCAAATCAATTGTTTCATTTCATTTCAGTGTGTTAAGCTGATCTGTAACGTGTCATTCTGCAACAGATCAGGGTATTCAGTACTTGCCTTTGGCACAGTGTCTCCTTAAGAGTCGTTCAGGAGCCCAGTGCCTCCATTTTCCTCGTGGGATTTACCTGTTTGTCGTGCACCAGCTGGCTTACTCACAGGAAAGTATTCATTATGTTGTGGGAGATGGGGTCATGTAGGAAGCCTTGCTCATAGAACAGAAGAGACCCCAAATGCCTCAATAAAACAATGTGTTGAAAGAGAAATGTTGTTTAGTGTTTTATTGCAGGATGAAAAATTCAATGTTCTTTGTAATGTTATGCATTAACTACTTCCACTTGGATCAAATCAGCTAAAACCATATTTTTCTTTTTTTCAATCTCTTTAACAACATTCATATTTTCCTAATTTTTTAAGGTTGTATTTTGCATCAGAAAATAATTTTTCAGGAAATTTGCAATAAATTTTAATAATCAGACTTGGGCAGTTAATTATTAATTTGACAATCTGAATAAATAGATTTTTGCCACAGATATCTAAAGGACTTTTAAAAAAATAATAACAATAATTGGCCCCACTCTGAAGCAATCTAGCACAGAGCTTGATAGCTCACAGGAAGGATAAAATCTATCAAAAAGCATAGTAACCGAAGAGGAGGGGCTACACATTTGATGCCTGCGTCATGAGCAAATCTACTATCAATATTGTGACACTGGTCAAAAAGCCACTGAGGTGGCTGCAGTCAAACTCGCAGAGGAAATGGATTTACCAAAAAAAGCATATGTGACAACAGCAATTAGTTAACACCTAGCACAAGCTACTACAGAAAGACATCAGACCATTATATTTCTGGTTGTGTTTGCATATAACGTTCAACCACAACGGCTAAGATCCAAAGGAATAATTGGGAAGGGACCTTGCTGTGCAGCTTGCTATACATACATAAGCTCAGCCCACCCTGGGGGCTTCCAGTTAAAAGACATGTGGATGATAAGTAAGAAATGCGAATAAGCCACATGAACAAATGAATACAGCGGAGTATTAGCCCAGCACAGTCCTCCTACATGCTGTTCAAGCCACTGCAGGACACAAACCATTATTAGATTATATGTAGAGTAGAATAAAAGATTAGTTTGAAAAGCACATTCAGAGTCACATCCTAAATTAGGTAGAAAGAAAGATTCCTGTCTAAATGTTGAGGAAGTTTGGGGGTGGCAGCCAGCCTGCCTCAGGTTTTAGTCCTATTTTCTCCTAGAGCACGTTGAACTCATCGTCTCATTGAACAAGCTTTAGCAGCGAGCAACTGTGAAAAACCTGACTCCAGAAAAGTCTGCATGGAGAAAAACGCAGTGTTCTCCTCCAGAGAGCAGAACTATCCACTCAAAAAGTAAAAGTAATCTAGTCTCTCTTAAAAAAAAACCAAAAAACCAAGCAAAAAACCAAACAGAACAACCTCTTCGTTTCTTTGATTGTAACAATCTTTTTAAAAATATATAATCACCTTTGGATGCAAAGCTGGCATGGAAAATTCCAGTCCAAATGGTGAAAGTTCGAGGAAGTTAGAGACATTTGAAACAAGGGGGTTATAGATGAAATCAGGTTTTCAACCCTACCTCAGGCAGATTCAACCAGTCTTCTCATTCAAGGGTGTCAAACCCATTTTCTCTGGTGGACACCAACCAATATGTTGGCAAGCCATATTCAGTGGAGGCTAACGAGAGGTGGACATACTGTACAGTAAATGAATATTTCCTTTGTTGAGATTGCTGCTTACTGATCTCTCTCACACCTGGCGAGTATTGCTGGAACCAGGTGAGGCTGGCGCAACGTTAGTAATGCAGCACACATCACACCGTGCCCAAGCCGAAAAGCCCCAGTTCTTGCGTGCTGCCTTCAGCATATGCAAATGCACTCTTTCTGAAACAAGCCTTCTCTGGGTCTTCTCTGATGGAGTAATGAACTGAATGGTATTATGGCCACCCGTGAAGGCCTCGCTATAGAACAGCATCCTCTTTAGACGCTTTTCCTCAGTAAAAGAAGAAAATGGTATCTATGTGCTCACATTATAGTGAGGATAAAGCACAAACTGAGTAATGCACGTGAGTTTCATACATATAATGCTTCCAGATGTTGATGTTGTCTTGCTGCTTGCACTTCTCATATATTTCTTCAGTATCTATTGTTACTTGAGTGGCTTGTTTTGTTTAGGTTGGAATTTTTTAAATTCTCTTTCACTCTCTACTTTTTTAAAATTTATGTTAGGCATTGCTTTATGGGACACAAATTAAGCAGGAAATGTGAGGTATCTTTTTATCTACTTCTGTAAAACATAGCTTGAAGAGCAGTGCTTATGTCCTTTTCAGATATGGGAGCTACTTGTTAAAAAACTCTGAGGTCTGGAGAATTCTGGGTACAAACTTCATTTGATCAAAGGAATGAAAAACTCTCAGTCAACATTTCGTTGAACCTGAATACAAGCCAGAAAAATACTTCAAGACAGGACATAAATATCTACCAGAAAAATAAAAAATAATCAAAGATATGTTGTGAAGATTTTATAGAGACTAATCATCTTTCGGTTATACATACAAATTGGGGGACGAGAGGCTGGAGAGCAGCCCCACAGAAAGAGATCTGGGGGTTTGGGTTGACAGCAAGTTGAATATGAGTCAACAGTGTGCCCTGGCAGCCAAAAGGGCCAACTGGGGTGCATCAAGCACAGCACAGCTAGCCTGTCAAGGGGGGTGATTGTCCCACTCTACGCTGCACTGCTGCAGCCCCACCTCGAGTACTGTGTGCAGTTTTGGGCACCTCAGCGTAAGAAGGACATCAAACTATTAGAGCGTGACCAAGATGGTGAAAGGCCTCGAGGGCAAGACCTACGAGGAGCAACTGAGGTCACTTGGTTTGCTCAGCCTGGAGAAGAGAAGGCTGAGGAGTGACCTTATCTCAGTCTACAACTTCCTCAAGAGGGGCAGCAGAGAGGAAGGTCCTGATCTCCTCTCTCTGGTGACCAGTGCTAGGACACAAGGAAACTGAACAAAGCTGTGTCAGGGGAAGTTCAGATTGGAAATTAGGAAAAGATTCTTCACCGAGAGGGGGGTCGGTCACTGGAACAGGCTCCCCAGGGAAGTGGTCACGGCACCAAGCCTGTCAGAGTTCAAAGAACATCTGGATGACACTCTTCATCATATGGTTTAGTTTTCAGTAGTCCCTGTGTGGAGCAGGGAGTTGGACTCGATGATCTTTATGGGTCTCTTCCAACTTGAGAAATTCTATGATTCTATCTGCATAACATCCGTACTATACATACTATACTATACAGACATAAAATTATATGTATGCTACTTTTTCCATACATCCAATGTACCCCACATGAACATCTTAGCAAAATGATTTTCACGTTTGTACTAAATGTATGTTGTTCTTCTGTAAAGCAATGACAGAAAGAAATAGTATTGTGTATTCATAAACTGTGCTCAGTTTGTCAGTAAGCTCATGCGTATTGCTACCAGCCCTAAAGATGTTATCTTAAACACAAAGGGCCAGGAGTTTAGGCACCTATCTCAACCTGAATCACAATCTAACCACTTATCCTGTCCTATCAGTGCTCTTTACTGTCCAAGTGCTGTAAGCAAAGCACCTTCCTTATGCATCACTAACATTAAAGGTTCTTCAAGCAAAATTAGGTTCTCTATTAAAAATGTGCTTTATTGAATTTGCATGGGAGAAATAGAATAAAGTTTAGTAAAATTCTCTTCCTGATGCAAAAGAGCATCTGGGTCAGTCATTGCTACTATTTCTCTATGGTGTTAATGAGAGAAAAAGCAGTAAATCTTTGTCACTCAGAATATGACTCAAAATAAGAGACATGATCTACTGATTAGGAAAGGGGGGTTTTGTTCATTTAATTAAGTAGTTACTTAATGAAGTAAAATGGTACTTTAAATCTAAGTACCTAAGCCTGCAAAGAGTTTAGGAACACTGTGTTTATATTTCAAAAGTAGCCTGGGTTAAGATTATTACTCCTTAAGAGGTGACATCTCAGTTTTACAGATGGAGAAAGGACTTTGAGTTCTAGCAAGATTAGTCATTGCCAGTAATATCACCACTGTACAGTAAGAAAATACATTCTTGGGTAAAATGTTAACTTCCTGCTACATGGGGACTGCAGTTGCATAGATGTGGTAATTTTTTTTTTTTTAATGAAAAAGTTGTCAGGGAAGACAATCTTATTTCAACATTTTTTCTTAAATTTTCTTTTGTCCAAAACCTCAAACCATAAAGGTTTGAACATGTACAAACTGAAACATTGAAGCTGAAAATAGCATGTGTAATTTTTTAGCCAAATATTTCACCAGCTTGGATACTTAACAGCTATTACTAAAACATTTTAAAGTTCAGCTGTACTTTGGAAAGAAATTGCTTTTTTCAAAAAAGCCCTTTCTTAAGAAAATATTTTTTGTTGAGAAAACCAAAACAGTATCAGATTTAAGTCTTTGTGCATGATAGAGAATTGAAAACAGACATTTCCCCTGGGAATGTCCATTTCATCAAATTTTCCATTTTGACCAAGCAGTTGTTTTTCTACACACAAGGTGGGGGAGGAGTTTTATGACCATTTTTCTATTAACTCTATTATCATTTCTTACTCTTTATATTACGCCCACCTTGGGCTGGGGTGACAGCGCTCCTAGATGCCCCCACCCCATAGGGTTTAGGCACCTGCCTGCTAGTTGCTGGGAACAAAAAGGCTTCACTTGAAGCTTATTTAGGACTCACTGGCTTTAAAGCGAGCTCTCTTCCACCGCAGCTTGATAAAAGCGATTGCTTCCTTCACGCATTTATTAGCGAGCAGATGCCTTCAGCTCCTCTGCACGAGCAAAATCTTCACTCAACACCTAATGACACTCAGTCATTTAAAATGCCATTTACTCCAGAAAGGCAGGTACTGGACAGCCTCTCCTCTCCTCGGCATGCTTTTCTGCAGTGGTGGGGCCTTACGTGAAAAGTCAGCTATTCCGCAAGAGGCTTAACCTGATTTTTTCCAGCCATCCCTTGCAGTGTTGCGTAGCGGTAGGAGAAGAGGCAGCTGGGGCTCCTTGGGCACCGACCGCGCCGGGGAGGCTGCAGGATGGCTGCCTGCCAGCGCCAGCTGCGCGGGGACGGGTTCAAATTCAGATGCCGCCATCCTACACGGACCGAACAACGGGATTATTTGTTTGCGCACGGGCAGATATTCAGCCACGCTGCGTCGGGGACAGGAGGAGGGGAGTGAAAGAGAAAAGGCAGAGGGAAGGAGAGGTTGAAATAAAGAACCTATATGCAAGCCAGAAACTGCAGGAAAAGGCAGGATTGTGCCTGACAGTCTATTTTTAAATTGGCTGACAAGAATCCAATGTGTTTGGGTAAGGATACTGTGCCACCTACAAGTGGAGCCAGTCGTGGGATGGGGAGAACAGTGCAAATCCCCATTTTTTGCTTCTGCTCATCTATTCTGCTCAGACTTCTAACCAGCAACACTGGTCTCCAGCTGCCACAAGGAGCCCAGAGCACTGGGCCTGAAATGACAGGTATTGGAGCTTCAGCTGGTATAAAGCCTGCCAATCTCCAGTTATTTCACTGCAGCTTGGTGGCTGAACACAAGCCGAAGACCTGGCCCTTCATTATAAAAATTATTGTGCTATGTTAGTTCTGAGGGGAGGGAAGACATCCAAAGAGGAGGGAGGGCTGCAAGGGGATGTCAGGCGAGCCAAGCTGCCTAACGTCATCTGGAGTCGTGCCACGGGCTCCCCAGTGTGCCAGAATTTGTCTTTTAATTTGTACTCCTTTTTGGAGTGAGCTTCGGTAAACCACCCACCTTTTGTGCCTCACTTTACCCATATATGAACTGCAGAATGATAAACGCTATCTAACCTCCAGGTCAAGGGAAGCTCATAGCTTTTAGCGTCCCTAATGATTTAGAAGACTTTCATTTGTTCCTTTGACACATACACAGATATTTAGATAGGTGAGGTACTTTGAGATGTCAACGGCACTTCATTATTTCTGTATCCTGCCCATGATGGGTGTGCAGCGGAGCAGCCATAGCTATACACCTGGGTAGATGGACTGAGAGACAGCATCAGCTTGTTCTAGCTATTGCTATTTACTGTGCAAACAGAGACTTTACTTGGAATATCTAGATATTTTACAAAATAAGCCTCAGTAGTTCCCAGGAATATTGTCAACTTAGATAAATGAGTATCTCCACTCCTTTCCACGTGACTTTCACTGAAAACAAGATCCCTCTTCCTGACCTGAGTAATGTGGGGTAAATCACAATGGGAATTTCTGCCAGGGACATCTTGGACCCACAATTTCACTACCCGTGTCCTACTCAGAAATTACCATCTATTTTTGAAGCCTGTAAAAATGAAAGATCTTCAGCCTTTTTGGAACATTTCTACCAGTTTCATCCAGACCAGCTTCATTTTGTTATGCCCAAAATGGAGATACACTGTGGAAGAGCTGGCAGATGGACAAAAGAGGAGCATAATGCATAACTTTATTGTGGCCCTCGCCACACAAGCACATCCCCAGAAGCCCCAAGGCTGCCCCTTTGCTTACATAAACATAGCTGATGGTTGTGTTCACTGCAGATCTCTCCCCTGCTTTCATGGTAAGTCTCAAATGAATTATTTAGTTGCAAAGGAAAATACTAGCACTTTCTTATATTTTTCTTCATATATGACTTTTTTTTTCTTTTTCTTGGTGCCCCCATCTTTCATTTCTTTACTGTTATTCCTTCTACTCACAACCCTGTTTCAAACTCCATTTCCCAGCCATTCAATTTCTGATCTCTTCTTAATGCTTCTCTTCTACTCCAGCCATAGGCAACTTGGAAAAGTCATTCTTGTACAAATCATTCTCTTATTGCCCCGCTACCCATCAGGGCAAAGGTCTGCAACAGGCCAGGCTCCATCTTCTTGCCCCACTCAGCTGGGTAGCAGTATGGATACCTGCCCTTGCGACCCTGCAGTGTTTCATATTTCAGTGGCCAGAAAGCTGCTGCAGCACAGCAACCACCACCAAGGCTTACAGCCCAACCTAGCTACGGGCTGCTGCCTAAAAGCATAGCCTTGGTCTCATTTTGGATGCCAGTCTCACACCATGCCCTTCCCACGTGTTGGCTTCCATAGCCACACCACCAGCTGGGTCAAGAAAATGCCCTGACTGATAATTAAGCACTCCTGAAAGTTGACTTTTGGGGGTCAGGCTGCTGCTGCCCAGGATCCTTCCTCAGGCACCTGGCTGCATGCTTGGGGCTGCATCGAGACTGGGGTCTCCCCCCTTTTCTCTGCAAACAGCTTTTTGCTGGTGGGCTCCTGTTGGTGGGGAAATTGTGAGCGGCACAGCTCTAGCCTTTGCTGCGAGTTGTCCATACATTTGCCAGGAGATTTGGAAGAGAACTCCCCTGTCTTATTGCTGTGTTTCACTGAAATGGTTCCAATTTCGCAACGCTTGGTCTGTAGTACTAATGTGTGAGGCCCCGGCTCCAACGTCTTAAACCACGACCCTCCCAGATGAAGAACTGTAAGATGACAGCTTGCATAGCTAAAACTCAAAGAAAACCCCTTTAAAAATATTTTTTTTTTCCATTTAGAAAGTGACAAAATGAGCTCTACTTTAGTAGGTGGAGCAATGATACTAGCATTATAATTAAAACACTGTTACTGCTTATCATTTATAGAAGGGATGTTAAATGGATCCAGAACGCAAAGTTACCTTGCAGAAAATTTAGACCTATGCAGAGGGGCTGAAAAGGTTTCCAAATCAGAGCAAAATTTTGTGACTTCAAAATTGGCAATGGATTAAAAATTGCCTCCAATTTGATTTAGAACAACCAACATATTTCCAATAATTCACTTGGATAATGTTTATCAATCTCATTTGAGCTTCTCATGTTAAATATGATGTGTTAGCTGGTATATTTAATATAAAGCATGGTAAGGGTATTTTAATATAGAAAGAAAATGAAAACACGATAAAGTCAAAACAATTTTATCTTATATCAAAACAAAATGTTTTGATGCTATTAAAATAAATCAAGAAAGTAAAAATGAAATGTTTTGACTTTTTCTTGTTAAAAATATTTGTCAGAATTGACACATTCTTGCAAAACATTTGGATTTTGACAAACAGAATTCTTTTTTACAGAAGAATTGTTCCACTGAGCTCTAATTAAAAACTGGCTAACTCGCAGATCTCAAAAAATAGTTGTCAGCAGTGAATTATTACTGTGCATCAGATATATGGTGAAAGGGATCAGTTTATGGCCCAGTGCTGTTTAATATTACCATCTGTGATCCTGAAATGAATATAAAGGCACTTTTGACAAATTTCGAGGTAATAAGGAGTTTGGCAGAGTGGCCGGGGCCATCGTAGTGTGATGGGGATCACCTTGGGAGACTGGTGACTCAAACATCACATGTTTTAAATCAGGAAAATCTAGACCTTGGCCCCATGAACAAAGATGCCAACTCTGCTGCCTGAAGGCAACTCTGCCTTGGCAGGAAGGAATCAATAAGTTTTAATCGATAAATAACTAAGCAGTAAATGAAAGCAGGGGAGAAACAAGTAGGATACTGAGAGTGGACCAATAGTGGAATATGATGTCCCACTCTGGTATCAGCAGTGTAAAACTGTAGGCATGGAAAAGTGCGATGAGGAAAGTAATTATAAGATGGAGTTAGTGTGCTTCATTGTTTTGCCTGTCAGAAAGAAGACTGAAAGGTGATGGGGGAAAAATGAGATAAAAAGGTCACTTTTTTTAAGCAGAGAGTTATAAAAAGGAATTTAAGGCAGACGTTCAGAGGAAAAATGAAGCAACTGTTTTTACTGATGAGTCTGACCATAGGAACATGGTACCTGTCAAAGCAGCAAACTTGCCATTTCGGGCTCTCTTTAAATGAAGATTGGCTGGTTTACTGAAGGCACAAGTTATTTTGGTTCAGCCTAGCTGTAGGGGGAAAAAATTTATATGACCTGAGTTACAGAAGAGATCAGAGCATTATATTAATATCCACTACATTTAAAATGCATGTGATTCTACACATTAATTATTTGCACGTGGTAGATTATCTGAAGATAGCCAGGAAATTGTCAGTGAATCTTAAATTATGCTGAAAATCATGAATTTATAATCAACATTTTCAACATTCACTGAAGGTGGATGTTTGGATTTAAAATACTGTCCTGGACATAATTTCACAAAAGCATTTCCAACTTTCAACATTTTGGTACTAACTCTAATGAGACTGAGTTTTTAACCTTTGTTTTAGGGGAAGAAGAAGAGAGCCAATCTAGAATCACTGCCCTGATGACAGGGAGACTCACGCAGATGCAAGAGAGATACCTGCTTTCCTTCCCAATTCAAAGTTTACTTCATGCTTCATACATTGCCCAAGATCTCAGAAAATTTTCAGCAAACAGAACATAATTGTATAAACATTTCATTCTCAGTGAGCACCATTTTCTCAGGAAAAGAAAGATGTATTTGAAAAGCTTGATCAATTTAGTATCTGTGTTTAATTCCTGTTCATGCTACAAAACTCATTGTGTGAAGCTAGGTTTGTAATTTATATTTCTATTATGTTCTTTTCTACTGGTAAAATGGGAATATGACCTTCCTCTACTTTTATTTCTATTTTAAGGTCCTTCGGCAGAAGACTGTCACTTTCCTTGTGTGTGTATATTTACACACAAAGTAAAAAGCAAAACAGTTTTGGATGTCAGCTCATTTGTAGCATAGATAATGTTTGTTCTTCTATTGCTCTATTTAAAAAATATAGTCAACAGTTAGGAAGTGCAACTCAGAGTTATTATCTGCCATACATGACTTGAATATTATATATTTAAATAAAATATTGAATTATTTGAAGGAATGGAATTATTTTATGCCATGTGTTTCTTTGCAGAACAATATGACAGTAAGATAACATTTTGCAATTTCAGATCATTTCCCATGGCAAGGAAATTATATTTGCCAGCCAGCTGGGTTTTTTTCTCCATTTAATGTACACATGATAGATACTGGTTAGGACTGATGTTTTTAGTAGAACATAGTTCACAACTAAGTCTAATAACTGATACAATCATAGAAAATCATGTATCAGCTTCTGGTATTTTCAGCTCCCCAAATCTAATCATGCCTTTCAGTGTTAGAAATCTTTATTTTGCTTCTAGAGTAAGATGGTTTTTAATGAATTTAATTACATGTTATGATAACACATTATACAATATAAAGAATGTAATACATAGTAATAGACATAATGTAGCATACAGAATAATGTATATTCTATGATAATATATTAATAGGTTTAATAATATTTAATATATTTATAATAATATTTAATATTATTATAACTATATTAAGTTTACATTGGTTGTATTAATTTTCTTATACAGAATTATGTATAAAGAAAGGGATTTGCTTGTTTTAATTGTGACAGTAGCAGCTGGTTTTGTGTCTGACACAGGGGGCTCCTGCCACTGTTTATCAGTATCTAGGACAAATCTAGGACTTTGGCAATCTAAACACGCAAAATACAGCAGAAAAAGAGAAATAGAGGAAACAAGATTGGCCCAAATCAGGTTAGTTAATAGGTCAGTAGCAGAGCAAGATATTAAACTGAAGCAGTTGCTCAGACAGATATGCGTGTTCCTGCTAGTCAGCCCACCTGTTAATACGTATATTTGTTCACAGCCCAAAGGAAGATTTGAAGCAGCAGTAGTACCCTACTTGGTCCAGCATTATGAAACATAACATAGCAACAATAACATTACCCAGTGGCAAAGTTTAAAATATCACTCTTTTGCCACTCAGAGTTATTCTCCACCTGCAATATCCTAACACAAGCATGTACTTCTCAAGTGAAGCAGCCGTAAATCAGGATACTGAATGACACAACCTACAAAACCTTGGCATGAAGAAGTGATCTCAGTAGCCTCCATCTCACCAATTCATTGATGCAATCCATATATTAATTTCTTACAAGCTGAATTTCTCAGCCATCTCCCCCTGCCAGTTTTCACTGGCCTCCCTTGCTGAGGACCAGGTTATACAAAGTAAGCGGTAATAATTACAGCTCTCTCGCCATGCCCCCCCCGAATAAGTAATAACCAGCAACTTATTAAAATCTCTGTCTTTCTGATTCACAATACATAAAGCCAACTGCAGCACATTCTGCTAGTCTTCGCCATAGAAAATAAGCTAGGAAGAATTCTGCAATGCTACACTGCACCTCAAGCCAAAACCAGATACATATTGAGAGAAACTTTTATCCCAAATATTCTTATTTGAGGTGACCTATGAGGTTACTTTTTGCCTTTCTATTTCCTTCTCAAACTTTTGCATAATCAGCTGGGCTAGGTAACGTTTGGGCACAGATCTTCAGATTCATGTTAGCACAACACAAATAGCAGCAGAGTTTTATTCAAAGAGTAGTTCTGGGACTAAATGTGCACGCACACTGGAGACCTATCTCCTGCATGCATTTTGTATTTTTTCCTCTCAATTTTTTTGCCTATCAAATCCTAAGCAGTTGAAATGAACCCTACCTCTAATCAATAAATACACTCCAAAACATGAAGCTCAGAACTTGCAAGTAGACCTGGTTTTAGGACACTGTAGCAAGCTGCCTTGAACACTGCTGGATCTCCAATTAGACATTCAAACAAAAATATCCTAAATTCACTACTGCTTTTGATAATACATGCCAGAGAAACAAAGTAAATTAACTATAACACCTTCATAAGGAGGCCTCCATTTTTTTCTCAGCTGCAAGCTGATTATTTGCAGCAAACCTCCAATATATTCTTGCCTCTCTATTCAATATCTTCTCATCCTCATCTTGGGTGCTCCCTTTATTTCCTGCCTCCATTTTTCAGCCCCCCACTGTCCACCATGTCAATACACCTTTTCATTAATCACTCTTTTTTCCATTCTTTTCCCCTAATCCTTTCCTCATCTTTCTCCTCCATGGTGCTAGCTTCTCCTTCTCCTCTCATCAGAGAGGCACACTCTTCTTTCTGATCCTTGCAAATGAAGATCCCTTCTTTTCCCTCTATATACCACTACCTTAGACGACGACTCCGTTTTAACCACAAACATTAGTATTCACGTATATTAAGATTAGGGTAAAGCATTTTCTTGGTTTAGTGCATAAGATACAGAAAATACTTTTTCATTGTTGTGCAGCATTCTTAGACACAATTTGATTAGTTTTGTTTGTTTTAACCTGCTTTTGAAATCCTGGTACTAATCAGCATCTGCAGTGAGAGACTGCACTATTTGGGCCAGACTTACGAGTCATCATGCATTTCTAGTACACACAACAGGGAAAAGCTTTTGTTTCTTGTAAAATTCTACCAGTCTGACACCTGCGTGACAGCTTAATTCATCCACCTCTGCAAGTTAGTCAGCTCCACTTTTATACAGAGGAAGTATGAACAAGCTGCAAGACAGTTCAGTGCAGATAAAACATCACCACTGACTAGTTACTAGAATTGCTAAATCTGGACAAGTGCACCAGGACAGTCAGGAACCCGACCCTCCTTCCCTAGCTTTTAGACACATCCAGTTGCACAATCCAAAGGAGTAAAGACTAGCCAGTAGATCACTAGTCATCATTTTTCCAAGCCTGAAAGTAAGTTTTAGCTTAAAAGCTTAACTGATTTTTGTAACAAGAGACAGAGGAAGCCCAGTGAGTCCATCTTAAGAGGCCAGATCAAGGCTCTAGCTTGGAGCAACGCAAGTTTGGTAGGTGAGACCCCTTTCAGTCCCCACCAGCTCTTACAAGAGCTCTCACAGTATTACCACAGCCCAGAAAAAAAGTGGGGCAGCAGCTGCTTACAGGCTGAAGCTTCAGACCAACTTTCAGAGAGCATCTTAATTATTTAAAAGGTCAAATAAACAAGGGGGTTTTGAGCACTCCCTCCATGGTCTTGTCTTGTTGTTATTTTACTGAGAAAATCTGGGGAAAACATGCTGCTGTTTTTATAGCGCAACACGATTGGCAAACCCCCACTTTAGAGAAGTGTAGGTTGTAGCACGCATGACTAACAATTAATGATGCTCATTAAAAAAATGAAGTTCTGATGAAATTCATTAATGCTTGGCTTGAGTCTTGCTAACAGTTATGCAACATTAAGAGCAAGGCAATTACAGATCTTGGCTGCAACTCATTGAGAGATAAAAGAATACCCTTTTCCCTGTTTAACTCAATGTATGACATGCAGTACTACAAAAATAAGCTGTCTTGAAAAAGCTTCTTCAACAATGAGACAGTCTGCAGCTCCATTGCCACCTGCGGGTAAGTGCTGGAGTCTGTCATCCCACTCAATTTCCCAGGGCACAGAGAAATAAAGGTATCAACAGAAATTAACTACAATAATGAGCCATGCTTCTGACTTGCCTCAGTCAGTCATTTGCAGTAGACACCACCTTCGGCCTCTCAGGTGACTGCTATTATTTGAACAATTTTATGTATTGCTCCTTTCACACTCCTAAAGTTTAAAAACCAGATGAGCAGCTTGCTTCTAAATAGCAGAGCAAGAGACCAGGATAAGGATGAACTGCAGATTAATTGTAGGGAATATTAACAGGGAATTGGAAGCAGCTTACGTCTGGAGTCTCAAGGAAGGCTTCCAAAAGAGTGTGTGACAAGACATTTGCACTCCTGTCTCAAAGCCAGTTCCTGATGAAAGAAATGTTTTTGCCGCTACATGTCAGCGATCAAAGCACACTGTGGGGCTTTAAAAAAAAAAAAAAAGCCTTCTCTACCTGTTCAGTGGCAAGTGCCAATTCCAAAAGAGAACTGTCCGCAGTGCACACCTGTGGATGTGCATGAGATTCCAGTGCACTCTCACTACAGCTTGACTCTGCAGTGCTAATAGAAATAAAGCCTTCTATTTAATGTATCTATTAGCCTATAAACATCCTATATAACATGAATCAGCTTTCTATTGTTATTAAGGGTAAATGTGCTATTTTGAATTCACTCAGGGAAACTCCTAGAAATGCATGTTTTATATAGTTGACATTTCAATACATTATGTATTGGAGTCCACTGCACATGCCATTGTTCTCCCTCCTATTTTATGTCTCTAGTTTGCTCTATCTTGAGGAAAATAAATAACCTATTCAGGACCATATTTTCTGGGGTGGCCTCAAAAAACCCTCTTCCTTACTTCCCAGGGACAACTTCTAGCTCAGTAAGAGCTTGCTCTATTTTCTGGCCAAGTTGTGAATGAAGGATTTTCACCCAGGGAAGAAAAGAAAGATCCCATGTTACAACATATTATTTCATCAGCACAGGAGATCTCCTTTTCGCTGCAATTACAACAGTGAACAAAGAATAGCCACAACTTAGCTCTGTGGAAAGTTCTGAGGATTTGGGCAGTGGACGCCAGAGAAACACCATCTCTTGGCTCTAACCAGCAGCAGTTCAGTATGGATGAGTAACCCTAGATAACCAGTCATAGTCTGAATATTTTCTATTAAATTGAAAAACAATTCAACTCACCCATTCTGTAGTAGTAGTAGTACTTCAGCAGCAAAAAGCTCCATGGAAATAGGCCACGTGTTTAGGTCAAGAGCCAGCAACGGAGTGTTCCGAGAATCTCAGGCTGCCGAAGTTGTGTGTATAGAGCATCACTCCGTGATCATTACACTTCCAGAAAACAGAGTTAAAAGGTGGAGGCCTTGCAAATTAAGAAGAAAATACATACAAAAACCTACTTAAGCAAAGACATATAGGCTCAAGTCTCCAGTGTCCTACAACGCTGGGTCAATGCTTTTTCATAGTCTAAAGGTTACTCTACTTTTGCACTCAACAGAACTTTTAAGGTTTTGCTTTATTTGCTTGTTGCCTATCCCTTACTACACATACACAAACTCTGATAACACCTTAATCAAGCCCACTATGAACAAGACCAAAATTTTGTATTTGGTGTATGCAGGAAATGCCCATTTTCAGTGACACGGATGGCAGGGCATGGATTTTGGCCCAAGGAATGTTTTCCTCAAATTCACTGCGGGCAACTGCACAGGGTTAACTCAAGCCCACATAAAATCTGTATCATGGTGAAATCATTCTCTTTAGGGTGCACAGTCATGATGAAGGAAGTAGAGTTTTGTTGATGTACATCAAAACACTCCAGTTAACCCCCAAGCAAGTATTTAACATTGTGCCGCTAGCACTGGATGCAAAGCCTTTCCTCAGCGTCATGGATCAGCCTGTAAAATAGGTCCCCCGTAGTTAACATGGCCTTTATTGTGCACAAATTAAACTTCAGAGCAGCCAAACTTCACATGCTTTCCTCCATTCCCTCAATGGTAGTGATCCTTCCTGACAGCCATGTTCCATCTAATTCCTGCCTCCCAGATGTGACATTTCAGTGGTCAATGACCAAGCCTATTTAATACGCAAAACTGTTAGAAGACTCAACTTTGTGCAAGCCAAATACTGGCTCAAAGTATTTATTTTTAGCTGGGTTGTTAATCCCAGAAAGAGGTGTACATTTGAACACAAGTCAAAAGCCTTTAAGAACTCTGAAGTATTCCGTATCAGGTGCTTTCAAACCTGGGGAAAGCAAAATCATCACAATATATGCTAACAGTGCAGTTAGAAACAAACTTTATTGTTGCAGTTTGAAATTATTTACACAATATAAATCTCTTTGAAAGGTACATTACTTCATTTAATCAGTGGTAGAAGATCTTATAATAGCTTCAATAACATTTAGTTCAAAAGAAATACAATTCACTCCAATGGATAAATGATGCATCTAAACTCCACAACACACAAGAAGGGTCATGGGAACCTTTTTGGGGGATGACAGTGCTGGAAGATGACAAAAGCTTATTTGTAAATTGAGCTTATTTTATTCACAGGACATAAATGGACTCTTGTTTAAAAGAACACTGAAAAATAAGCAGTAACAAAAAAATGATGCAAAATGGAATATATCCCTAATATGCTATGGCCCTGTTTCTGCAAGTATTTAAAGGGTTTTAGATAGCTAGATTAAGAGGCTTGAGATAGAACCAATGAATCTAACTTTAAGTCATATTTAAGAAAGATTGGATACATTCTCGGTGCTGAGACTATTCAAAGCACTTGTGTACCAAGCAGCATTATTAACTACCACAGACTGCATCTGAGATACAAAATGTTAAAAGGAATATTTCTACAAAAAAAACCCCAAACAAACTTTCACACAGTGAAGACTTGACACCTACCATTTTTTTTATAACACTTAAGAATTACTACTACCAAAAGCTTAGAAACGTATACTTTTTTCCAGTTCACATTGCATTTTATGGCATTCTATACAACATTTTTATGTTTCTCTTCCATAGTCTCTTGTGTTTTGAATGGATCTCTATGTGGGGAAAAAAACCAAAAAAACCCACTTAACATAGAAAAAACACAGTTGCAATACAACAAAAATAGGCTGGTGCAGTACCTGAAACTATTTCAGCATTTATTTTCAAAGTTTATTAGATTTCAAGTAACTTGTTTGCTTTCTAAATGTTCACACAACTTTTAATTTCCATCAAGTTTTCTCTGTCATCTCTCTATAAATATCAAATCAAACATATTTGGGAAGTCCATGAATTAAGTTGCACACCATAGGCAACCAGAGACAGGAGCTCAACCATTTTAGAAGGCTACAGAAACAGCTAATGTAAAACCTTGAACCAGAAGTTTGGTCAACTGGTGAAGTCTGGCCAGTTCCAAGATCGTAACAGGCTTCAGGGCCATTTCAGTAAGTTTTCTGACATTTCACAATAACAATAAAACCCTTTAATAAAAGAATCTCGTGCAGACCACCACCTACACTATTAAATACACAGAAAAGCCCAACACACACTTAACTGCTGCAAATTGATCAACAGCATAGGGGTTTTTTTAATAACCTTTTGGAATGTTTCTTCCTTCTCTCCACCCAGGTTGACTGGTTTCCAGATCACAGGAACTTAATCTCTACAGATCAGACCAACTGGAAAAGTCACTTTAAAAAAAAATTCAAAACAATGCTTTTTCCAGTGTCTCACCACATCACTTAGATGGAGCACCTCCATACAGGTGGCAAATGGAAACATTTCACACATTTTCCTTTCCATTCCAGAGGTCTATAAGCCACAAAGTTTGGTTTCTTCCAACATGTCCCAACTGGATTTGTGTGGTTTCTCACTGCTGAGAGCCCCTTCCTTAAAAGTTGTGCAGTTGGCTAACAGAACACCTACCTTGCACAATACCAAAGGTCATGGCTTTTCCCATCTTTCACAACTAATGAAAACAATCAGCTTGCAGCCCACAGTAATAAAAAAAAAAAAAAAGGGAGGGGGGAAGAATCAGCTGCAAGACTGCTCAACATCAGCCTTGCACAACCTCAAGGTTTGCTCAAATGCTTTGTGTTCTTATACTATAATTACAACCTGCCGGGTGTGGAAGAGATGATAGGAGATGGTAGCCAATTCCAGTAGTTTAGTAATATAGCACACCTCAGAAGGCATCCAAGAACACAGTAAACAACACAAAAACATTAAAACAAAGCAAAAATAGACAGCCACCTCAAACACAGACAGGTAAGATGTGGTCAACCTCCTCTGCAAATTAGAGGAAGGACTACACCAAGCAAGAGATTATATTCCCCCAGGTTATAGAACAAAGTTCTGTTTAATCAGAAAGTTACCTAGATTTGTTTTAAGATTTCTTCTGGTAGGAATAACAAAAGAATATTTTTGTAAGCTTTTGTTAGCTGCCAAAGGCTGTTAAAAAATCCGAACTTCATTTTGAAACAAACTTTACCTTTTACCATTCACTCTTGTCCTTAAACCATGCAAGTAAATAGGCATATCCGATACCTTGCTACATTAAAAGCCCAAGTTTCCATGTGAATTATTTCCCTTTACTAATTCAATGAGCCCATCCCTCCTCTTGGCTAACACTTGGCTAACACTCACTTCCCAGGACCCTAGTAACTAACATGTCAACACTGATAAGCATGCATACCTTTCATCCAGAGCAGGTAAAGCTGACAGGATGTACAAACTGTATCAAGATCAATTTGTCGGATGGACAATGAGATTTACACACCAGTATTTTCCAGCAGAGTTATTAAACACAGCAGTGACAAGAATAAACTAACAGCTTGAAGGACACTATGGAGTTCAAAACAGACAGTGAAAGGCAACAGTAATGAAACAGTCAGGCATTTGGGAAAACTATGCTTCATTATGTCTGTGCTTCCAAGATTAAAGGCCTCTTCAGAAAGGGAATTCCTACACAAAAAAATTCTGATGAGAAGTCATGTACTGACTAAATAGAACACAATTTTAGTCCGAAAGGAAATAGTGATGATTAAGCATGGAAAGGAAACTTCTATACTCATGTTTCCCCTAATGAAGTAGGGTTATGGACACAGGGAGGAGGGGGAGGGAATGGCACACAGGGGAAATACCTCAGTTAAGTTTCAAATAGTCTAAAGGGGCTACCAATAGTTGTAGTGTTGTGGAAAATGACTGGCAGAACTATTTTAGTGATTTGGGCATTTATTATGAACATTTACAAGTTAGCAACTAATCCTATTATAAGGCTATATTGACCAAAAACATTTAAGTTGGGGGACTTCTATCACAACTAACTCAATTGCTGTCACCATGGGAGCGCACACTTTAAGAGTACTTCAATTCAACATGCTTATGTTTAGAAGTCACCAGCATTCGAGAACATATAGGAAATTTTTGGAAGTTTAAACAATTTTAACAGCTTTCCCTATTCCACAGGTACTACATGTACCTCTGACACAGTTTGCCCTATTATTAGAATAGACTTTCTCTTCATCTTAGTTCTGTATGAATTCCTTTATTCCCAGAATCATTCCCAAGAGCAAGATGTCAAAAAAGCTAACAGGGGGAAAAAAAGACACCAGACACTCAAGGCTATAAATGGATACCTTAACAAAAAACTATTATGCTCTGTTACAGGTCAATTTAACAAAAGAAGTCCGCACACAGAGTTAAGATTTCTTCTTTACATCAAAATTTCTACAAAATAGGAGAGAATACAATGCAATACACGAGTCCATAAATGCAAGATACAGTACAATTCACACTAATTTACAAATGGTTATTTACACTGTTGTATATACATATACAGTCAGACCTGGTTAATGCAAATTTGGTAAGTCCTTTTAAAATGCAAATCAAAAAGTGTAAATGAAGGAATTTAAAATTATGTGACAAGAGACTAGTTATTCAGAAATCTGTAATGCTTAGGTGACCTAAGAAATTAGGCATAGATTAGCCAGATCTGACTGCAGAAATGAGAAGAAAAAAATTCACACTATTCTGCTTTACAAAAGCAACCAGGCCACTATGGTCTATTGACTTGATGCTATTTATGCAAGAATGCCCTTACTAATAATCCTCTTCATATTTACAATATAGGTTTAACTACAGTAAGAATTATTAATTTTGGCATTCATGCCCTTAGCTTAACATAAAGGCAACAGAATATCTTCTTGGCAAGTCACAGTCAAAACTACTACAGGATGTTTCTAGAGCTCAGTCATTTTTTGTCCTCCTTCAAGTATCTTAACATTTCTATTAAAGAGACTGAGATAAATTAATTGAAACAAGTACATGTTCTCTAGTTCGGTGCTCTAGTACCTAATTTACATTCAGAAGGTCCTGTATTCACAGTTTCAAGCTACCTTATAATCTGCAATGCTATTGCAAACTACTACTTCAAGCTTAACACATCTGTAGATATTCCTTAGCAAGCGAGAATATCTGAGTGCTACTGGCTCAAACGATGTGGAACAAGGCTCAAGGTAACTGGCATTTCATTTTGGAAAATGTTTTACAGTATTTCCTCAGAACTTATCAAGAATTGTTTTAATCTGCACTTGTCTTGAAAGAAAGCTGATGCAAAGCAGCATTTCAGTGTGTAAAATCAACTTCAACATGCAAAATGAGAGCCTCTACCAGTACTGCAAAGTCAACCACTGTAACCTGTGATGATCCTTGTGCTTCTTCAAAGTGGCTCAGGAAAAGCTTGCAGTATTTACTATCTGCTTCAAAGTGCTTTTACGGGATTCAGTGGAACTTCACTCCACAAGAATTAGATTGAGCTGCACTCATGAAGAGCTTTGGTTCTGCAGAAGCAAGCTTCCGCTCCTACAGTTATTGCTACTTGAGCTATACAAACAAAAATACTACTGAAAAAAATACACTAACTCCAAACGTAAATAGTACTGGTACCTGAAAAGGGAATGTGTTTTGCCAACTGTTGGAAAAGTTAGGATCTGTCAAGTGTTAGATTTCCCAAGACCAAGTGAACTTCACAGCCTTTTTCAAATATTTCACAGATACAAAGCAACACTGCCAGAAATAAAGCCACCACTTGAAGAAAATAGTAGTAAGAGTTCAAAAATCTTTATCACTCTTACTTCCAAGCAAATCTTGCTTAACTTAAAGGGACTACTACCAAGAGAGCAAGGTATTATTCAACACACGTCAATAATGTCAACAGGGAGAAAGTACAGAAGATTAAAGTCTTCGGTGCTTTCATGAGCTCTAGCAACATCCTTGATAACTGCTACAAAGGAAAACATAAATGTCTATTTTAGCTATTTGTTTCTATTTAACTACCAGGAAAATTTGTCCAGTTTAGTAGCCTCCAGCTAACAAATGCTAACGAAAATGGTTACCTAATTTCAAGTTAGAAAAAAATCCCAGTTCTCTCATTTGTATTAGAATTTTTAAGGTTTTGACTGAAGGAAATAAAAAAAAATTGGAAAGAGATGAATATAAACAAGAGGAAAAAAAAAATCCCAAACCTTGCTTTTGTAAAATAACAGAATGCCATTCAAAATGGTCTTTCAATGTGAAAATTTTTCATTCACATCAATTTTCTTTGTCCTGAATCAATCCAAGCTTTTGTAAAGCACATATGTATATATATGTATGTGTATACATATATATACACACAGCAGTGTGCCATAAAGCAATTTTGAATAAATATCTTTGCTGGAGTCTGTACAACAGACTCCCCACAATATTTACTCTTCAGGTAAGTTTGTGTTTGCACGTGTATATGCACACACACAGACTTTGTACATGTGGGCACTTATGTGACCAAAGTGCAAAGTTTTTCAGAGTATAATCAGAGTTGAGTACATGCCTGCCCAACTCCACACTGCATTGTTGGGTTTTATTTGTCTGTTGTGGGTTTCTCCTCCTCCCACCCCCCCCCCCCCTTCCAGATTTAAAGCCTCTTTTCCACACGAAATTATACATTGTTTAAGTAAACATTTTCTTTCCAATTCACATTTTGTAATCCAGACCATTCTTGGTATCATAGCTTTAAGAAATAAGAAAACGTGTGTGATGATCAAAGCCCCACTGTTCAAGTCATATACTTTTCCATATTATCCTTCAAACTGGAGACTTTGAGAAGTAATTCGCTGCCACAGGAAAAAACAAACAAACAAACAAACCCAAAAATACAAAACAAAAAAACCCAGACATACCAGAATCTGCAACTACAGGACCAAGCATTTAAGACTAGAATCCAAGGTTAGAAGATGACAAAGCAGAAAGATGTCAACAATATACAAACTGTAAACCTAAGTGTCTGCTCCCCAGTGCAACAGAATCTCTGTTCACTAATCTTCAGTTCAATAGTCCATTCCGCTAGAGACTGCTGAAGCACATCAAATATAGACACCAGAATAGTGTTCAAATTTAGAATCAAGGTTCAAAATGGAATATAGTTTTTGAATAGGGCCCTTTTGCTTTAAAAGTACACTTAAACAAGCAGCTTTCCCACACAAGTTAGAGATGGTACCTTGTCCATCTAACACTATGATGGTACGTATCCTCAAAGAATCTGATGGCCAACAGAACTTTTGCATTTCTACAGCTTAATGCATCAAGAAGGAAAAATCAAAATGTTATTTATCATTTCAGCAAGCTGGTTGATTCTTATACGAAAGAAAAGTACCATCATATGGAAAGCTACTTTTTTTTTTTTTTTTAAAAAGAGGGAAAAAAATAAAGATCATCCTAATCTTTTTCCCTGGTTACACCACAGTGGTGATCTCACAAGTCTATTATCACTCATTTTGCTTGTATACATCTAAAACATTAATATTCTCTGACCATGTTTTCTTTAATATAAGTTAATGCAACTTCAATAAAATAAGTTGTTTAAACAAATCCTTTGGAACAACTTCACTGTCTGCACCCAACTTTTACAAAAATGATGAAAGCAGCAATGGAATCATGTTAAACTTGTAATAAATAATTCACATACAACATATGTTAAATTACAGAGAAGGATTAAATTGCCATTTCTACAACTTTTTATAGATTCAGCAAGTTTCTAATCCGTTTTATATCAACAGCAGTACGTATGATCTTCATATTAAATTTAACATTGAAGGACTGTTTAGAGGCATTATTTATAAAGCAAGAACCACCAAGTGAGCATTACAGAACTTCAACAAATGTTTAGCTTTTTTCCAGTATCTGTTCTCAGAAAAGATTGAGGGGTTGCCTATCCACTTGGTAAGTTTCTTCCTCTTCATTACTCAGGAAGAGTTAATGTCATGACCTCCAGCTTCATTTTGAAATACTGGTTAAACCGAACAATTGCATACCTATTCAAAGGAAGAGAGAGATTTGAAGTTAAGAGCAGATAACTCCTTATACAAAACCAGCCACGGTTAGGTGGGACTAGTCAAAAGTCCACCTACCCCAGTACACTGTTTCCAACATTGACCTTTAGCAGCTGCCAAAGGAAGAAATTAAGAACAGAGCAACCATGTTATGGTACTTCCTCAGCACCACCACCCCGCTCCCAGCTTGCTACAGTTTGCAAAACAGATGCTGTTCTGGAATTCTCAAAAGGTGGTGTTTTTGTGTTTAATAGTTCTTAATAGAGTGTCCAACAACTGACAGCTACAATTCCAGAGAAATCCTATCTTGATCATTGCAAGAATGACATTTTATTCAAAACCGACAAGTTTTTAGGTTCTACCACCTGTGCTGTAACTTGGGGTTTTTGTGCCATCTAGTGGTTACTAACAAGTACTTCTACTTGAGAATAATTAGATACAAGAAGAAATTCATATTTGTCTCATTAACAAAATGACACAACTAAGCCTAGTAAACTGGCTTAGTCTGTGCAAAAAATTCTAAAGTGGGATCTTTTACCAAATGAAATGATTAACTTTATCACCTCGCCCAGTCCCCAATAGAAAGATGAATTCCTCTGCTTGTCAGCATGAAAGACCGTTTAAAAAAATGCCAAAGACTTACATCTACACCATTGGCCAGCATCTCAGGAAACAGAACTTAACATTCATTAGCTTTACAAAGACTCTTTAAAAAAAATTAGGAATTTCCAAGATCAACACTCCATGCAGCAAATAGTAAACAAGCCCCTTTGTACAAAACAGCCCTGTTTCCTGACTCTTTGTCCTGGTTTTGGCTGGGATAGAGTTAATTGTCTTCCTAGTAGCTGGTATAGTGCTATGTTTTGGGTTCAGTAGGAGAAGAATGTTGATAACACTGATGTTTTCAGTTGTTGCTAAGTAATGTTTAGTCTAAAGTCAAGGATTTTTCAGCTTCTCATGCCCAGCCAGCAAGAAGGCTGGAAGGGCACAAGAAGTTGTGAGGGGACACAGTCAGGGCAGCTGACCCAAACTGGCCAAAGGGATATTCCATACCATGTAACATCATGTCTAGTATATAAACTGGGCAGAGTGGGGCTGGGGGGAATCGCCGCTCAGGGAGTAACTGGGCATCGGTCAGCAGGTGGTGAGCAATTGCATTGTGCATCACTTGTATATTCCAATCCTGTTATTGTTAGCATTATTAGTTTCTTCCTTTCTGTTCTGTTAAACTGTTCTTATCTCAACCCACAAGTTTTACCTTCCCCCCCCCCGATTCTCTCCCTCATCCCACTGGGTGTGGGGAGAGTGAGTAAGCAGCTGCATGGTGCTTAGTTGCTGGCTGCAGTTAAACCACAACACTTGAGTTGGAAATGTAGGTCTTGCATCTAACAGATAGTACACCATACTGACCAACTTGGCATTTATGCCTTTGTCTCTCCAACAAAAAATAACCCACTCAATGCCCCAAAACATTTACTCCTTTAGTTATGTTCCTTGCCTTGTCATGCCATGTGTTTTAGCCCAGGGGCACATACTAATATAGAGAACTTTTAGCAACAAAAAGCACAGACAGACAGCTTTTACTGTCTTGGTTTTTCTTAATTTTTAAGAGTTATAGTATGATCACATAGATCAGGTCTGTTGCTCAGACCTCATAGTTTCTGATAGCTGGGGTGCTGGACTAGATGGCCCCACAGGTCCTTTCCAGCCTCAAGTATTCTATTATTATATGTAGGAAGCACACTTACCCTAGAAAATCAAAGTCAATGGTAGAATATTTGGCTTGAATTAGAGCCCACAATCCCCAAAAGAAGTGGGAAGCCTGAAAGAAAAAAATTCACTAGTGAAATATTAATATTATATAAAATCCAACATGTAAACATATTCTTGCATCGAGACAAAAAGTTATCTACAAGAGAACTCTCAAACCCCAATCTTTTTGTAAAGTTATTTGATATCTCTTTACCAAAAAGATTGGTAAACAAGTATTATAGAATTAATTACTGGCAATTGGAGGAGTAAATCCTGACTCTCCATGTGTCACTTTGAAGAAATTAATGTTGCATTTATGAAATAGGCCATCTATTAAGTAGACCGTTGTACAACTATATACACCATGTTAAAAAATGCACATAAATAAGACTATCTCATTTCTACTGCTGCTACTTAAATGTGTTATTCTACACATTCAACTCTAGTGCAAATACAAAATTCCTTTTGAATCTTTGATTACAACCCTTAGGCCATTATAACTACAACTCACTTTCACTACTGACTTGGGCAAAGAGATATGTTCTGTAACTACATAAGAGAATCTCTAATTCATCAGCATTTACACAAATTTCTCATCTGTTCCAAACTTACTTCTGAGTCCAGATAAGTAGTCTGGAAGCACATGTTCAGTTTCAGATTGAAACTATGGATTACATTAATGATATGATTGCTAGTATACTTCAAATGAACAAATACACATAATGGCCATGAGCTTGATACTCTCCTTGTGTAAGACCTTTCTGGACCACCCAGGTTACAAGTGATACACTTCAGACTTCTGTTCCATAAATAACTGCTTACAGTAATTACCTAAGTTGCTTCCTGAAGCTTGCATGTTAACACTTTACCAGAAGTGTAGAAGACACATGCATGCACACATGCCTGAGAACACCTTAAAATGGCAACTGTTGTACATACAGGTGAATCTTTCTTGTACCTGCAGTTTAAATAACTTCACCTGATAGCAAGCAGTTTGGCATTTTACACCAGCATCCAGTAAGTTTAGTTTGTATTTTCTCTTAACAAAGCTTCCCACATTAACTGACACGAGTGTTTGGCAGTATTTGTGCATCATGTGTGGTCTATAGGCAAGTCTTGAGCTGTTCTCCAGGAACTCTATCCTCTTAAACATTAGCATGACCATAGTTTAAAACTGACAAAAAAATGCTATATATTTTAAAACAGACCACCAGCCTACTTAATTGCAGATCTTTCCTAAATGAATGGCACAGTTGAATTTAACAGTAACAGTCGATAAGAAGAGTTTTTAAAAGAGTAAGAACAAACAAGCTGGTATTTTTAAGGGCTTGTTTAATAATCGTCTTCCTGGAATGTGAACTGTAGGTGTGCTTGGATTAGTCAGAAAGAGGACTGAAATAAGGCCAAACTAGCTTTTTAGCCTTAGTCCGCCTATGAATAGTTTGGCATGCTATTCTTCAGGAGAAAGCAAAATAAAAGTTACCTAGCTATTGGGTAAAGGCACTTTTGCTGTAGCATTTCCTGTCACATCTTCTAGGCTAAACAAGATCAGCACTAGTCAGAAAACGTTAACAAAAATAATGTGAACATATAAAGTATCTTCCGAAATCCCACAGAGATAGAGTTTGGAAAAAAGATGATGACATCTTCAAACTGCTTCTAACAGCATACCTAATTGGGACATTCAAAGACTCAATGCCACACCTATTTGACTTCTTATTCTACCTCCATGAATTACACTTGACGTGGGTTTTTTTTTCCATGAAGGACAAGGCACCAAAGACAGATCAAAATCCATCCTTTCAAAGGGAAAGAACAAGGGAACGAAGCTTT
The DNA here is from genome assembly GCF_026419915.1 of Harpia harpyja. Taxonomy (NCBI): domain Eukaryota; kingdom Metazoa; phylum Chordata; class Aves; order Accipitriformes; family Accipitridae; genus Harpia; species Harpia harpyja. The sequence continues at coordinate 10,971,072 of NC_068945.1, read as the reverse complement.
TACATCCAAAGTCTGCGAAAGACAAACTGACAAACAGAAGACAGCTTATAACACACGAGATACAGGAGGAGCAGGGAGCAGAGTAACACAGCCAGCCCTCACACTCTACAGCAAGGCAGAACTTCTGGGGAACCACATGAGACTAACACGTGCACTTCACTACCATTTAAACCACTAAGGTGACCAAAACCAAATGTAAAAGCAACTCGCTGCTTGCCAAGACACTGCAGGCAAGGAAAGAGTTAAGGTAGTACTGAAAGACTCTAGAGTGACCCAATTATCTGTTAAAAACAATTCTTAAAAAAATTGAAGTATCCTAGTTTCACTCTAACAAAATTTTAACATCTTGTTTTAAAAAGGCTTTTTAAGTCGTAAGATTTATAGGTCTTTATGAAGCACTACCTTGCTCTTCTGTCTTACCACTACAAGAAATAGCACAGACCTACCATAAGCTCTAGCCAACTCAAAAACATGCCAGACCAATAAGCAGCCAATAGAAATACTCACTAAAAGCTCATCTCCTTGTTTGCTGAATGCTCACTGCCTCTTTCACTAGGAATATTCTACAGAGAATTTTTAACACACAACATAGCAGAAAGCTTCCATAGGCCAGGTTAAAGAAGTTTTTCCTTACATTCCACAGCGCTCAGAATAAGAAACTGGCAATTACATTTGTCCATAGAGTAGCAGGCTTCTCTTTAGCATTTTAATATATTCTAATCAAGTGTTTGTTATTTACCAGTGCAAACTGATTGACTTGGACATATAGAACTTCAACTTCTTTTTCACTGACTTCTGTGCCAAACCCTTTATATTCTTTGTAGGCCTCAAGGTAAGATCTCAGCCATTGTTCCTGTAATTTTCTGTTAGGATAAAGGCTGTAGTCTACCTCATTTACTCCTAGAAAAAGAAAAAATACCTATTAGAACCTTCCGGTGTCTAAAAAGACCATTAGAATCACATTACTGGACTACTTCCCCCCTCCCCACCCTCAACACACATGCACAAACTGATGTGGACTAATATCAGTGTTTTTATTTTGACCTGACTTTATCAGTTACGTGTTGGCAAGAATGCCTCACATACAAATCAGAGCTTTCAACGTAGCAGAGAGTTTTATGCTATGTATGTTTTCAGCCACATACATATTCTTTGAGAGAAGCCTCAAGAAAAAGTATTTGCATTATGCAACAAAAGCCCTCCCAAACATATCAAATATTACACATTTCATAGGAAAAGGGACTTGTATGCAACAATATCCAAAGCTGAATCCAGATGCATATACATTGTCACCAACTAAGCTCATATTTGAGAAAAATTTACTAGCAGTCTACTTCTCTCCTCCACAGGGTACTAGTAGAATTAGAAGTCTTATCTCCATAACCACTCTTTTTGCCCCATTTTTCTTCCTATATTGGAGGATGCTTAGTCACAGGTCGTAAGGAGTCTGTCAGGAGTCCCAAACACACTTCACTCCCACTAGCTATCATTACCAGAGGACTTGGGAATTCTCCTTAAGTCTTATTTTATGAACTGTGCAACCCCCTAGCACCTAAACTCTTTCCTGTGTCAGATCTACTCAAATTTAGCTTTAAAAAAAAAAATCAGATTTTTACTGGATGGATAGAGAATAGCAGAGTGAAAGCACAACTGTTCTTCATAGGCAAAAAAAAAAAAAATGTATTTGTCCATTTAAGTCTTCTTACTGTACTTAGCTCCTTAAAGATGTCATCAAACTCTGAGAAGTCCCAGATGAAAAATCAAAAGCTCTCAAAGGCATTTTGTAAAGAATTCAACTTGCTTTCCAAATACTTATATTACCAAGTACACAAATTATCAAGTATACACTCTGAATTTTTTTTAAGTTATCTAGACTTAACATTCCATTTGTGAAACAACGACTGGTAGATTAAGGCCCCTAATTTCACCATACTGCACTTTCCATCCGTACTAATCATTGTGTAGGCTTTTCCTGTCACCCCATCATCTGAAATAACACAGCAAACACTCAAGTTTATTTCTGTCTTACAGAGTAAATGGAACGGGCATTCACTGAAAAAGTTTGAACTAGTTAATGAATGACTCTACAAACACCTTATTCCTAAACCCCTACCTTTTTCCCATGTCTTAGCCTTTACCTCTCATTTTATGACATGACTCAAAGGCAAGTACTTCGCACACACATTCAAAGCCACCAAAAAAACCCACATAAGCCTGCCATTTGGAACTGTGGAACCACACAGCATATTCTCAATATACACCTATACTGTAAAAGATACATCCGCAGTGTTTAATTACAGTGGGCTGTCTCTGCTGTGTCATTTCACAGAAGGATACTGTGAAGCTGTGAGTTCTGTATTTATTTAACTCTACAAAAACTTAGGTCATGATGTTCCGATTTCTGGGTTAGCAGAGCTGCAAAGGAAGGGCATTAACTGGCCTGCAAGATAAGACATCAACATATTTTGATACCATCAGATAAACAGCTATATACCTGTATCTAGATACACAGACAAAGAGAATATGCAAGAATGAGGTTTTTCATAAAACCAGTTTACCTTTACCTCAGAAATCCAATTTTTACCTGCAAATTCATTGAAGTGATTTCCAATGTCATAAGCCAGATAGTTGTATCCAGAGTACTCATAGTCTATGAACTGCACATCACCTGTGAGAGACACAACAGCAGCAACATCAGAGTCCATATCAAATGAAGTCACAGCCCTAATCCTTTGGTGTCCTTTGGAAGTTTTGGGGGAAAAACAAAACAAAACCACACACCCATCTTACTTGTGCCCAGTTGTGTGCACTCAGACATTCCAGGGTAAGGCTGTGATTTTTATGATATGAGATCCCCTTGAGTAATTATTCAAGAAAGCTCTTAGATAATTACTTAGAGCTTACGATTCTCTATTTTTAAACTCTGAATAGCAGAATTTCAATTTTAACTTCTACCACACGAGGGCATCCCTTACCTTCAAAATAAGAAATACAGTAGAGGATCTTTATTTTATGTAGAAATAGATCAATTTTTCCCGGACTTAAAAAAACAAACAGTCCTGTTTATTCTCACACAAGTGTGCAACCACAGTGGACTGACACACTGCAACATGCTGATATTTCCTTTAACATGTTGATATTTACTGCTTCCCCCAACCACACTTACAAAGCAAGACTTCTTCACTGTCGCTTTTTCTAGCTGGATTAAACTAGTCTCAAGAAATCGTCAGACAATCCTCAAGTCCTCAAAACTATGAAACTCTGTAGTGTCATGTAAACAATGACTGATAATGCAGTAAATACAGCCCCAAAATGTTTCTAAATTACATTTACCTACAGTGAAGCTGGGGAAAATGCTTCACTCAAGGTAATACAGCATTGAAGCTGCTCAATAATGTCTACACCACATCAGTCAAAACATTAACAAGATAGATTAGGTAAAACTAGAGCTCTTGTATTTTAAGGGAAACCAGCAAAATTACTAAAAACATCAGAAAAGGAAGCAATGGGTTAACTTAAGAGCTGTTTGCAGTAGAACATTAAAATGTAAAACCTTACGTTTCCCACTGGTATGCTGAAATGGGCAATTTTGACAGTTGCACTCTTCTCCCTCTCTATACCCATTCTTTTGAAGACTAGCTGCATATTAACTCAATAAAAACATACTCCTATTACAACAATCAATCTTCTTAGCATGACTTAAAACATTTTACAGATACTAATGCTAACTACCAAAACTCCAGGTCAAAAAAAAAGTAAATAAAAAATGTTAAAGTATGTTATGTATTTCCTAGACTAAGGATTGTAAGTGTCTAATATACTGCATCCTTAAGATTTATGAACATCACACATATCAAATACAATAGTTTTGCCAGATAAATGTCCCGACCAAGTTACCACAGAATAACTTTGTTAGAAGTGTTCCTTCCTATGCAGTTCATCTTCACCATATTTGAAACACTAATGTTAATGTTTTCCAGATGGAAAAATCTTCTTGTCTAAACACTTATAATGGAAGTTAAACCCCACAACGTGAATAAAATCACTTAGTCACAATCCTCCAAGTCAGAGTTTACCCTTACTTTCACAGAAAGGAAGGACTGCTTACCAAGATTATGAGGTTAAACCTTTTAGGCTCTAACAAACCAACATGAAAGTGGCCTGAAAAGTGGCAAGCTCCTCCCAGGAAAATCTTGTTGGCAATCGAAAATTGAGGTTCTCTAGAACTCTGAAGGGACAAGAAATTTTACAGTAGCTGCAGCCAAGATCTTACAATATTGTCACACATTAACTTTTGCCACTGGTTGACTGGCAGATTCATATGCTTGTACTTCCCACTGCTTCTTTAGCACCACTTTTTAAAAGGAGATACCTGTAAGTTACAAGCCAGTCAAAATGCACAGCCCAACCCTGGTTAATATTCTGCTACACAACTGATCTGAATGCCCCCGCACCCCCAAAGATTTAATAATGCTTGTATTTAGGTGTGGTTTTTTTCTTCCTCCCTCACATGAAATACAAGCACAGCAGGTAAAAGTCTGCTTGCAAAATAACATAAGAAATACTTTAAATTTTTCATGTGCAAATTTAATCTTGAACATACCTATGTGCTGTTATGCACTTTTAAGTACAGCTAACATTTAAAACTCACTTCCAGATATAAATAATATTACATACAATTAACAAGATATGGGTGAGGCTGTTACTAGGCACTCTACTATGGGGAAATGCATGTGAACAAGTGATGTGATAAACCTTCAGTCAGTGCACAATAGCACAGTACATGGCACCAGAAGCCAGCAACAATGGCATACATAATCTGTAGCAGATGAAGAAAATTTGGTAAACTGACATTTGATAAGACAGAAGTTCAAAGTGAGAAAGTCCGGCATTTTTACTGATATCTTTCAGACTCATGCTACTGTGGAACTCAACCTTAAATTTAATTTTTGCATGAAGGCTCAAAATAAAGATGCAGAGTTCTTTCCGTGAAACTGAAAGAAAGCAAAAACTTTAAGTTTGCCACTTCATAAATGTGTAACACATACATGTCCCAGCTACCGTGTTTTAGAAAAAGCAGAGGAAACTTTGCATTAATCGTTTAAATATCTATAGTATTAGAAGTTACTCTTAAGATTTACTGCAGTTCGTACAGGAAAGCCACTTCTAAAAGATATGGCTTACATTAGTAATTAAGCAGCTAGCTTTTGTTTTGATGTTTCTAATAAGTACAAAGAATTGGTACATCCCACCGATATCACTGGGAGCAGGCAGACAACAAGAGACAGTAGGCTAAGCACATTTGTATTTTATTGAAGCAAGACATGATTTAAAACTAAGCTCTATCATCTCTCTGGAGAAGCTACTATTATCAACAGGAACAGAGACATCAAGAGTCGTGACTATTTCAAGTTGAAACACATTCCTTTCTTCCAGGGATCTCCTAGTGTAGGCAACATGCAGTGTCATCTATGAAAACCATAAAAAGATACAAAATGGAATACATGTGTTCCATACACCAGAAATTATTTTTTTTAAAATAGATCAAGTAGTAGTCAATAAAGCATCTGCTAGATCTCCTCCGGGAACTGAAAGGTATGAGCGTGATGACACCTCTCTTTCTAGCTGCTCTTCACTTTTAATGGTTTAATAAGGTAAGCACTTTCAAGGTGCAAGTCCTAGCTGTATTTACCACAGCAGAACGACGTATCCTGAGTTCTGTCCCATCCTGCTCATCAGGTAAGCCACTGAGGCCCTAGAAGACAGCTTTAGTAAAGACAATGATCTATGCTACAAACATACTTGAAAATTCACAAATGGGTCATATACCTAAAGAATAATTTTAGCTGTAAATACCCAATATAGCTTTGCAAAACAAAATAGGTTTTTATATCAAAACCAGAAGCCTTAAACATACCTCAGTCTTCAGAAGCACTGAGCACCCACAGACTCCTACCAAAGATCATAGAAAACATTGGGTAGGCAGAGGGAATAAACAGAACAAAACTAGCCATCTACCTACACACTTCCTGGCAGGTGGTTTTAATACATTCAAAAAGAGCACATATAGATACAAACAAAAGAATACTGATACTTGGTCTTACTGAATAGCAAGTATTTGAATACTCTTAAAACATCAGGTATTTTTTGAAACTCCCAGGTCACGCTGGAAAAAAAAAAACCACAGAAAACTACAAGCATCAGAACACAAGGTCTATAAATAAGCAGTACCAAGCATCAAGCATATTTTGACTATCTTGATGTTCAAATTGTAATTAAAAGCAACATGCAGCTCCGACTTACATCCTTAAAGGAGTAGATGACCGATAATTATAAGTTATGTAAAGTAACACTTGCAGATTTTCATATCCTGAGTGACTGAAAACGGACATTAACAAAACAGCAAGAGACAGAGTTCTCTCAGCCACAGCATGAGCAAATTTAAGTCAGATGAGTGAAACTCCATTAAATGAAGCTAGCACTCAATATGCTATTCCAGTCTCATAAATAAAATTTAAGGACATGAGACCGATTCTTCTTAAAAGCAGTATGTGGCACAACTATGATTTCTCTTCCAAGTCTGAAAACACGAATTCAAGGCAGAAGACAAGTCTAAAGCAAAGCACTGGGACAAGCCATAATCGTTCTAACTGCATTGGATAGGAGTCCTAGTACATGTTGATAGTCTGTAGCTTAAACACATACACCCCCCCCCCACTGTGCCTAGTAAACGTGCAAATTAAGCATTCACAAACAACAAATACAGTGTTGCTAAAACCAATAAATGAGTTGTTTTGTTTGTGCCAGCTTCTGAAAAGCCAGATAAACAATACCAACTTTGCACAAACTTTACTGAAAAGAAAAAAAAGTAGTTAATCTATAAGACCAATTCTCTCTCTTTTAATTCCAGTTTAGGGTCACCAAGGTCTTTGTTACACAGAAGCCTTTCTAGATAGAAGACTAAACTTAGTAGGAGTATAGCATCACCATAGCTGTTAACTACCTTCATAGGGTTTGTTGCCATTCCTAATGAACCTTTAAAGATTCTATTTTGTGCCCTTGCAAAATTTTTTGTATACCAATAAAAGCTTTTGCTCTGCTGAACAGAATTCCAGCAATACATGTTTATTTACAGTTAAAGCTGATCTTCCACTTCTAAAATCATGTTCCTCATCTTAGGATTGTACTAACAGATTGATTTTTTTTTTTTTTTGCTCTGTAAAAAGTATACTATAAGAAACAACTTTTAAATGACAAATATTCTTTCTACAGATGGCATTGAGGTTTGGTTACTATGAAAATGGTACCTGCTGTACCCAGTTTGCAGAAGTTTTACAACACAGTACATATATTAAACTTATATTTAAATGTTGCACATTTATTTCATATTTCCAAGTCTCTATTTCCCCCCCAGCTGTTTACAGCTAGCTTGAAGCCAAAGTACTTTACATACCTCCCTCCTCCCCAACCTGTCCCCAAACACTAAGCACTCACACACTCATCATTGTAGGATTGATTGCTCATAAGTGATACACTGCTGGCATTGTTTTTCCTCCATTCTGTTTACAAACAGAAAAGCATATAGCATTTGTTTTAAAAGTAGGAACTTCAAGCCTATTAACCATGATAGTGAACCTTTTAAAGGAATTCCTTCGTTTTTTTGGCAGCATGGTTCTACTATGAAAAGTGACTATAAAAATTACTTTTACCTCAATGGGTCTGTTCTGGAATGCTAAAATTCAAGGTAGTGTCAGCACTGAAAAAACCCACACAGTAAAAAAAGATTTATTTTTCATACTACAATATCACAACTCCAATGTGTGCAAGACCACAAGCTGATTTTTTTTTTTTTTTGCATACCTTCCATGCTTCCCCCTCTCCTCTTTTTAAGCAGAACTATAACCCATCACTGAAACTAAGTAAAACCAATGGACTTTGGTACTGAATTCTTAGAATTTAAAATTTACATTAATAGCATTGTACAGGTATACAATACATATGTATATACCTATGTAACTAGAAGTACTAGCAATTCCCTGCAAAAGTGGTATTACTCAGAGAAAAATTTGTATACAAGCCAAGAAAAGACTTTATTTTCTCAATTCACATGCATTCAGTGCGTATCTGATGCAGAAATTGGTTATACATACACAGCCAGTTTTCATACTAGAACCAACTCCACCATGTTTGTTAGTTTTTTAGAACTTGAGGCACATAAGCTTAAGAGGTCAAAGACCAATGATGACTGATGGAGGCGACTTCAGTTCCATTCACAGCCATTTACTTCACACACTTTTGGCTTACATACCAACTGTCTCATCAAACTGTCACTAACAAATATGAAGCTACTAGAAGGAATGTATCATCCTCACTTCAAAAGAAAATATTGATCTGATGAATTTGTTGCACTCAGCTGAGCTCAGATATTTGAGATGGGAAGAAAGTTGTGCATTTTTACTGCACAATGGCCACTTTAGTGTCAGAAGTTTGCCTTTTTTGTTTTAATATCCTGTTTAATTGATTCATTTAGTAACCGAACCTCAAACCACTAAAAACAGAAATACAAGAAACTGCAGGTATATACAGAAGCTTTATAGATTTTAATCCAAGGCTTTCTTTAATAACATAAATTATGAGTTAAATGTATTATGATCAAAACAAAAAGTAATTAGTCTTTACTAAAACATGTACTGCCTACAACTGTTTAAATAAACTATGTATTTACAAAAGAAATCTTTAAGATGCCTATGTACCTCATGCAGAAAATAGAGTCACTGAACGTAGCATTAAGTAGCACTAAGATACTTCATTATGAAAGTGTATTCCCACAATCACAAAACAATACACGTATAGGAGATAACGTCTTCAGGTTATTTTCTATGCTTGTATGATTATTTTTTTCTTCATAAAAGCTTTACACAACTGGAATAGAATTAACATGAACTACATACTTTGAAGCCTAGTCATACAGGCAGACTAGGGATTAACAAATTCATTAATTCATTAAAGAAAAGCAATTAACACCAACATTCTTCCTCTGTACATTAACATACAGATGAGAATTGGCTAATTAAGCAACTTAGTATTTCTACAGATATCACTACCATTACATTGGGTCTTAAAAGCTCAAACTGAGTTCACTTGAAGAAGTCGGTAAAATGACACCACTGACATAGCAAATGCAATTACAGCATAAAGCCACTCGCTACTTACTGTTTAGTTCAATACCTACCTCGTTTCTTGTTGAAAATAATATTTTTACACAACAGGTCATTGTGACAGAGTACCACTGGTGATCCCAAATTTGACAGTCTTTCCTTCATCCAGGCCATCTCTTCCTGAAGAACTTGAGGACTTGGAATGTCACGTAAAAACCTTTTCAGGTATAAGACATTTGAGAGTTAATATTTAGTACTGTGTGTACCATACCAAGCATTTGTAATGAAATTACTTGTTTTCCTCTACATTCTTCTTGCAAATAATTCAATAGACCTTCTCCCAAACCAGGGCACTCTTTTCCCTGGCACAACAGCAGTCAAATTATGACAATTATTTCCCTGTCCTCCCAAAAAAAACAATTTTCTGAAGATTATCTGTGCCCTAAACATAACAGTAGTCCAAAAATCAGGAGTAGAACTTGCATACACTCCTGCACATTTTTAAAGGAGTAAAGATTAAAAGGGTTATAGCATGAATTTCATTTACTTTTTGCTCATGTTACATCCTTCAAGGATACACAACAGTAAGTACCAAGTACTATATGTATCTATACAGAGGAAATGAAACATTCATTTTTAGTTCTAGTCACAGTAAATATGCTTAAGTAGCCATTTTATCTTCTAGATTTTCAATTAACTATTCAAGTTCTCAGTTTTCCTAAGAATTTTTTGTTGTCGAAGAGAAAAGAAAAAAAAAAAATCAAACTTTGCTAGAGCATTCTTTAATTACAATGCAGCAAGAAGGACAGTTGGCATCAGCGATTTCAAAGAAGTTCCACAAAGAATGTTTTTAAGCTGGAATCTGCTTCCTGAGTGATATGAAGTTTGATGATATTGCACTAACAGTGCCTAATTACAGTTTTAGCTTGAAGTTTGATCTCCACTCCCCAAGAAACATTGTCTTCAACTCAAGACAATGATTACATTTAGATTAGAGCACAGAAATTTTATTTAGGTTAAATGTTGCTCCTAGTTTTGCCGTTCCTCTCATCCCAATCTTCCAGTGACTGACACTAAAACCCTTTGAAATACTTCCCTATTTTGTTAAGCTCCTAAGAACCATGGTTTGACTTACAACTCAAGAGCTATACTGGGATGCAAAAACCAAAAAGTAATTAAACCCTTAAACCCAGGTAACACCATTATTCATACTTCATAGCACAGGTCTAGAATGACTGTGTGGATACCTTTTCCTCCTCTGGAAAACACTTTGGGAGCTCATCCTATCACCCAAAACAGCCTTTCATTAACTTTACATCACCCAATTTTTGACAAATTTATAAACTGAACAAATACAAGACAGCTAAGACATGGAGGTTAGAATGAACAACAAGCAGTACTCTTGCAACCCCAGGAAACATGCTTTTAGTATTCACCCTAGAACATAGATCTCAGTTTGAAACAGATGGTTCTCTTAAAAACTGTTGAGACAACTACCTGAAGTGCATGACTTGACCTTGATTCTTTAACATCATTTAAGTGTCCAGTCAAACCAAGAGCTATATGTACACATACACAATATATCAAATGAATTTAAAAACTCTCCTTATCATATTTGACATATATACAGCTACTTCAGTATACAAGAGTATGACAAAACTCAAAATTTTACAAACTTAACATTATGGGGTAACACAAACCTGTTTTTTTAAATATTCTTCTACCCCTCAACCAGAAAGAATGGGAAGTCAGGCAAGCACATAATGAAATACCTACCTTTTATTTACTTCCTCATCTGCAAATTCTGTGGGTATAAGAGAGAAGTATTTCCCCATCTTCAGCCACAGATTAGATTTAGGGATCCATCCATTGTGTGCATGAATAGTATGGATTTTAGCAAGCTGTCTGGCAATGAGTCTAAAAAAATAAAGTTTAAATTAATGTTATATTGAATGTGTATCTGACAGTCTTTATTGTATTTTTCCTAGCAAAAAGACAACTACAAAATATTTAACAGAAAAATTGTAAAAAATGCAGCAAAGGAATCCAAAGAGGGTTTAAACAAGAGCAGCACAGCTATAGGGTAGCATCTTTCAAGACTCAAAAGGTCATTAACACCACTACTTGAGGGAGGGGAGGCAGGAGGGATTGGAGTTCAGTTACAGCATGCATACTTCACCTGTATTTACAGTCTCTTCAGCTTGCTTATCTTTAGAAGAGTTGACTCAAATTAGCTGCCATTGTTAGGCAAATGCATTTCAGTACGTACATGAAAAACTAAAATCTTAAGACATCAGTACTTTCCGTTCACTGCTAATAGTTTCAAAAATTATGTCTCAACGGAAGACTATCTTGAACCTATTCACAAAAGGAATGTATTAGAAACAGAGCTAGGAGTACTTGCTTTAATCAAGTCCAGCCCCCTACAACTCCACTTTGTTAAATGATCTCCCTAATGGTAACATGCAAGTGTTAAATAATCACAATAAGCAGACCTCTAAGCAGTCTTCTGGGGAGGCAGCAAGGATCATTTGTTCAGCACTGGAATACCATGATAACTAAGATAGAGGACAGTGAGCTGTCAGGAGTGTGAACATCAATTTAGTGCAGGCTTATAAGTATTTCTTTTCTGCCTGCTCATAAACTAAGCTTGAGATCCTTTGGGCCTGACAGAATACCATAAATGCATCATGGAACTTGAATAATGAAATAATAATTTAAAAAACCTTACCTGAAAATATCTGGATTGCATACATGCTCTGGATCCAGTGCTTCTCCCTGCATGAACTCGTAGCACAGGCCATTATTGAAAGTACAGTATAGTTGAGGTGCACAGCCATGGGCCTGCAACACACGGAAACTCTTCACTTCCTCATCTCGATCTACTAAAAGCTCGGTCTTATTTCCATAGATCCTAACTAGAACGACATCATCTGTTATGTCACCCACGTAGCAGCCAATTAATTTATTGGTGATTCCATCAGTGAACAGCTGAAAAGTAAAAATAATGCATAAGCAACTCAGATCTGCATTTTCAACGTGCAGGAAAAGAATGCAGGGTTATTCTTTAGTTCACGAAACAAATGCTTACTAGATTGAGCATTAACAAAATAAATCTTTAAGATATAGGAAAATCATGAAGAAAATTGCAAGGATTTTTACCAGTAACAAAAAAAAGAGGAAAATGTGAAAACATGCTATAGTGAATTACAGAAATACTACATGTAAAAGGCAATAACTGAAAGCTCAATATTGTAAAATGAGTTTCCAAATAACCACTCTGAAACTGATAGATTAAAATGGCTGAAATCAAAGACCCAACAAGGCAGCAATCCTAAACAGGTATAAAAACAGTCATGAATACAGGTAGCATGAAAACAAAAACAATTTTGATGCACTTCAGAATTTCAATATTTCCTGATCCCTGCACAACCAGTAAAAGATACTCCTGGAGTTCTAGACTACTCCTTTTAAAAAGCAAAATTCAGGTCACAAACAGTTCAAGTTCAGTGGTTATCATCTTCCCACTAGCCTTCAGGTTTTACTGATTGAGAACAATTCCTACAGCTGCTCTGGCTCCTCTGCAAATTTGAGACAGTACTTAAAATTCAAGACCCTAGCCTTCAGCCTCAAGTACCATTCCAAATTTAAAAGCTTCTGACAAGACCCACTATCCTCTCACTTTACTTCATAACTGGTACATGCCATTTAAAAGATTAAAAAAGCATTTTATGTCCTTATCATTAAGTTGTATATAAATGTAATTTTTGAAGCCTTCCCATTTACTAAACTTTGACCGGTCTAGTCACTGATGCCTGAACATACTGAAGATGAAGCAAGTAACTGTCTACAAAAGTAAGAGTGTTATTTAAGCATTATGTTTACATCTAATGACAACCTACTCACTGCCTTTCAAATAATGATGGAGGTATGGATACTACAAGTTCCCAGCTACAGAAAGGATAGGGGTGGACCAAAAAAACCCCACTCCTTAACTGCTGCTTTTCCTTTCATATTTGATGATGATGCCTAAAATAGTCATTATACAGGCTGAACTCCTGCAGATGCTACCTGACAAGCAGACTAGATCCTGAGTTACTGGGCTGCATGTACCCAGTTGCATGTAGTCAAGCATTTGAAATCCCACTCAATGCCTGCAAGAGTAACACAGCAGTTCTTAATCTCCTTGTACAATCCAGAACAGTTTTACAGCTCAGAAAACAGACATCTGGCACTTTCAAACTCTGCACGCTGTCAACTCAGACTGAATGTTTAAGAACTTGCTAGATAAGCACTACCCATATTAAATCTAACAGTTAGGTAGGTGACCGAAGGACAAGCCATTAACATTCTCAGGTGACAAGCAACATCACAAGCAAGAGTGTCGATGTTTTCGTAACTACTGAACAGTCTCCCGCAGTCTTAAACATAAGTAGTAAACAATTTAAAGTCAAGGTTCTCACAGCAACTGTAATTTATATTCAAGTATAATTTTTTTTCTTGCTCTTTACAGTCATGCCTCTTCTCCCATTCTGTTGCCCCCAAAACCCTAATTAAAACTTAATTAAAAAAGAATAATCCCTCCCACAAAGAACAAAGCCTCCTTTCAGGACCTTGCACTAAAACTTAAAAGTGAGCAGCAAGAAGTAGCTTCAAGTTGGTTAACATACACAGTTAGACATACACAATTTTCCCTTGGGAGGACATCCTGCAAGTTTAACTTAACACCTTTCTTTAGGAAGTGCTTTCACCATTAATTCTCATTTAGTTAACTCTACTGCCATACGCACAAGACAAGTGGAGATACTGTCTGATCACGTTTACGAGAACTTTTTCAAACTATGCAGGTTCTTGAAGCTGCAAGCAGCTTTTATTTAAAGGCAAACTGAAGACCGTGGATAGATTTTTTTAATTCCTAATTGTAATAGAAGTCAGAAAATCAGCTGAAGAATGAAACCTATTTATCAGAATTAGAATACTAAGTGTTCAGTGACAACAGCATGAACTCCTTATTCACTGATGTCCACTCACACATCCTCCCAGGTCTTCTCCCTCCCTCAAGTCCTAAGTCAGGCCCAGAACAAAAATACTGACAAATGGAGTGGTCTGTTGCTTTTCAGATCTTATACTAAACCTTAATATTTAATGAAAAAATACTTGTATTAAAAATACATGTCAACAACAAGAAACTTCTCTACAGGCAATATCATTCCTTAAAACCTTGCACAGTTTGGGTGTGGGGTTTTTGTTGTGGGTTTTACATTTTTTTGTTTTGGTTTTTTTTGTTGGGTTTTTTGGGGGTTTTTTTGTTGTGGTTTTTTTTTTTTTAAATAAAGCAAAACAGAATTCAGAAACCTTGACATCCCCCCCGCCCCCCCTACAAAGGGTAGCCTTTATTTTGAAAAGTAAAGTGGTATCATTCAAACGCAAGTGACAGCTTATTTCCAAATCTCAGGGGTTTAGAGAAATCAAGCATCAGGAGCAATTTTTTTAATTCCTAAAGAAAAAATTCTGAAGTTGGCTCAAGTCTCCCCGTTTAGGAAGACACAGGACTTTAACAGTGGAAGATGCCGTGTTTTAGCTATTACGCCTTGCCTTCCTCAGCAAACCTATGTGATGAGGTGAACAAACTCCTGCAGAAAAGGACTGGGAAAGCTTTAGTTGTCATCACAAATAAGAAGAAATAGCTCAAGTTCCTGAGTAGCAGAGGATATGAAGGTATTCCATTTTCTTAAACAGTTACAAATACTCAATCTTGCAGAAGTAGGTTCAGCAAATCATATACCTTTCATCCACACAGGGTAACCATAAATTCAAATAAACCTGCTTACAAAGCCTCCTTGATTGACTCAAAATTAAGACTTCACAATTTATGGACACATTTTATTACTAGCTATTATTTTAATAACCCAGAAAAAGAGACAAGTAATGAAGAATCTTGCCTTAAACAGTGTTCATAGCAACTAAATGTTATAATATTAATCAGCACAACTAAGAAAACTAGACCATTTAGCACCATAGATACTGGTTTTCACATTAAAAAGAATACAACTGTACTCTAACACTGTTTTCTCTGTGGACATAAGCATATTGTTGCAACAATGTACATACCATATTCAAGGGAAGGATAATGTGCTGGAGCAGCATTACCTAGTTTGAACAGGCAGTACTTAAATGCATTTCAAGTATGGCTTGTAAATCACAAATTACATGTTTATATTATAACATATCCATTCATAACCTTCCCCCTTGTAAGTGTATTGCCACAAAACTATTTCGATCACAAGGAACCTCCTGTCATCATCTAGTTCAACCTCCCTGCTCAAGAAGGGCCAACCAGAACCAGTTGCCCAGGACTGTGTCCAGTGAGATCTCCAGGAATTCTGGAGACTCTACAATCTGTCTGGGCAACCTGTTCCAGTGTTTGACCACCTTCACAGTAACAAAAAAAAAACCCCCAAAAACCCCCCCAAAAAAAAGCTTTTCCTGTGTTCAGACAGAGTTTCACATGGTTTATTTTGCATGCATTGCCTTGTCTGTCACTGGGCACTGAGAGGAGTCTAGCTCCCTCTTCTTCATTCCCTCCCATCAGGTATTTATATACATAAGACCCCTGCAAGCCCTCTTTTTTCCAGGCCAAACAGTCCCAGCCTCTCCTCATATGAAACATGCTCTAGTCCCTCAGTCATCTTCATGGCCCTTTGCTGGACTTGCTCCAGTGAGCCTGTATCTTATACTGGGGAGCCAAGAACAGGACACAACACTCTAATATGGCAAATCAATGTAGAAGTATTGATTCTCATACATTTTAGCATATAACCAGAATTAACTCATTAAAAAGTTTAAAGAGCACTTTGCAGAATTGTTTTGTGTTGAGATGTTGATCGAGTTAAGTATCTTGTCTGCAATACTTAAATGAAAACTTCTGAAATGTAGCATAAGAAAAAGCTCTTATCCTGTCATTGCAGGGCCAAAAGAAAAGTGAAAGTTCTGCTGAACTAAGATGGATCAAAACCAGTAAGTATAAAATTCACCACCCCCTCTGAAGAGAAAGAATTCTATTGTCTTCATCGAATAGCAAAGGCAGCAAACAAAATGGGCAGTAATTCCCAACATACAACAGCACTATTTCAAATCACTGGAACTTGTGCTACCGTTCTCTACTTCTTATAAAACAATCCTCTAATGAAGCTTGCCTTTCCCTCCATACAAAATTGTACTAGAAAAAGACAAAGCTCTACGGCCATCAGAAATAGTCATACTACAAAAAAACAGTCATTAAGTAGCGCTGATGCAAAGAAACAGTAAGAATTTTACTTCCTTATCCTGTTGAACAAGAAACTTTTGGCACTGTACAGCTTGTGTCATGCTGCACAGGTCTATTATCCCCTTAAAACAAGTCTCATTAGTGTTAATAAAAAGAAATCTACAACAAGGAAATTGGACTCCCTCAACTGATAATTTAGGAGCTCTACTTCTTATTAGCATCTATTTGTAACATGCTGCTATAAGTAATTGTTTACACCCAGGAGCATTTTAGTTATTGCTTCTTAAAAAGGCAGAAGGGTTTGCTTACTTTTCTAATAACATTATTCAGAGTAGACAATTTCCATATTCCATCGTGAGAAAACATCTAATGTTTTCTACCAGTAAAAGAATGTAATACTCACTTTATTCTTTTATTCAGAATGCCTTTACTGTAGCATTTACAGAATCAGCTTAGAATGCCTTGCCTGAAACATAACTTGAGATGCAGCAGAGCAAAACAGGAGTTCTATAACAAAAGCATCAGCTGAGCAGCATGAACAGAGAATGGACTCTGATGACATGGATAAAATAATCAGTAAACTCAAGGCCATGTGGAAGAAGATGGCAGAATCTACAGAATGTTATGAATACCAGGTAGAAAATTCTGGAAACAAATAAAAAAAAAATACAGAAAGCACCAATAGAAGTCAAGAACACAATGCAACACACAAAAAAAATCCAGCAGCAAAATTCTGGTACCCTTGTAATCTGCAAAAATTTAATTATTGTGATATGTACTTACCACATTGCAGTAAGTACTTTCAGGCGAGGTGATGCAAAGCTAAAACTAATACTGAAAACATTTCTGGAAATGGTATTTATACTAGCCCACAATCCAGTTGGAGATCTACCTTGAAGTCAAGCCTTTGTAGCTCTTGGGAACAAATAGAAACTGTTTACTGAAATGCAGAGTGAAGGTCAGAAAGCTACAAATAAGTCTGAGTTACTCAAATGCAGTCTCCAAAAGCAGCCCATGGTAGAAACAAAGCCAAGTGAGTCCAGGAAGACCAGAGAAAACTCAACCAAGACATGAAGCATCTTTGAGACAGACTTTACCCTAAAAGCACTCTTATCAGCAACAATTGGGTTATTAGATTCCTGAAAAGGGCATGTGATGGGTATGTTCCCATCTCATAAGCAGATGGTTCAAGAAAAGCTTGTATCTCATCCAGCTCAGATAAAACCAGGATTGTTTATCTGGTGTTCAAAACCACCAGATTGTTCCAGGTGTTCAAAAGAATGAGAACGAAATTATTATCACATGTAACAAGCATGAACAGGCAGAAATAAAGCATCACAGGGCAAAGTAGAAAGCACTTATCACTCACAAAAGAGATGTAAAACCAAACAGATTTTTTCCTTCTAGACTGTTATTACATCCGTAAGAGGAGAAATATAGAGAGCAGTATTGTACTGCTGTAGTATTGTACTGCTGTAGAAACAAAACGGTGATGTGAAGTTTCAACATAAATAAGCAGGGATTCCCCCAATTCTGCTGCTGAACCGCAGACTGCATATTAAGATCTCCAGAAAGGAACAGACTTTTAATACATGCTTCTTTAATGCTCACAAAACTTCAAGTTTGTATTTAAGATAAAACTTCCATTTTTTCTGGAAAAGTATAGTCTATACAGGCACATCTACAAGTACCCATCTCAAGAATTTAACTTCTTGAAACAAGGTTAGTTATTTCTCCATCTCTTCTTTCTGTAGCTATTCATAAAAGGACAAAGTATAACTACTGGAAAATGCAGGCCTTGCGTAAAATCTCATATATTCAGCAGGGCTTATGAGAAACATAATTCAAAGGTCTCCAGGCTCTGGAGCCATATCCTCTAGATCATTACATTCAGCAGGTGAAAGCCATTGCCTACACAATTTTGGTGGTCAGATGATAAGGAACAAGACCATTTGGTGTTAAAAGTACCAAGGCTAGCAGAGAGCCAGTAAGTCAACGGCACCATTCTATGGTAAGTTTGGCCATAAGCTGAACTAGCAGTGTTCTACTGAACTTTTGGGGTGCACTGCCATGACAGCAGCATGGAGAAAGCAATACCACAACTACCTATGCTATATACTATCACTTAAACATTTTTTTGGCTACCAAACCACGAACCCTGCAGTTTCAAGGAAGAATTCAGGGGCAGGGGGGTGGGGTCATGATGTGTGGGGTTTTTTTCTTTTGGGGTTTCTGTTTTGGTTGGGGGGGGGGCGTGTCTTAAGGTCTTAACTGAAGTTTCACATCCTCCATATGCTCAGTATAAATACCATCTAAAATTACATTCAGTAGTCTACTATTAAATGCTACAGATATGTCACCCATTGCAAGGACTGGTTCTGATCTAAATGCATGACTTTTATATCAGAAGAAAACCCCAAAGAGAAATTACATATTTTTCATCTTGTTTCTGAAGAATATTCTCCTACCTGAAAACAGTCAATATCAGGTAACTAGTTAAGACTTTTAAAGTGGTGAATTGTTTTAGATCTTTTTACAGATTTTGTGATACTGATGAAAACAGTAACAGATAAATCAAAAAAAAATAAGCTAATGGAAAAGGAGTCCAAGATTCTATTCAAACTCAAAGAATTATTTTGCTGCTCCTCCCCGTGGAAGATTTTGACATGAAACGGCTACGTAACAGTGTGTGTGAGAAAACAGGAGCTAAAACATCTTAGATAGCTACCTTTCTTTCCAATGTTACAAGTCTATAGCATAAGTTATGTGCCATTACACAACCAGATCCAAGCCATGCCTAAGCAAATATTGGTTCTCTGTAATTAGAACCAGTCACCCAATACAAACACACCTATATCATGCACTGTGATGTGGCACATCGGTCACATAAAGTCACCACATGCACAATTGCTGCCTCTCCCACTGATACAACCACCCCCCCCACACACACTTTACAGGAAGGGATTGAGATTATCAAGCTTCATAAGAATGGAGAAACCAACCCAGCCTCAAATGACATCTAATACTGCCTACGTTTCCCACTTACTGTGACATTGCATTCAAGGCACACCTCAAATTACAGTTTTTCCACAACACATCAGCAATGCAGCCCATTCTGCAACTCTAAGTTTTCTTTTTCTTTCCTTCACTCATCACTTCTGCATTTAGAGATATTAGCACTTCAGGATGTTAATCTGTGAACTCAGTCCTTCCTCTTTACATGGTAACTACTTTCACAACTGCTGAAGAGCAGGATGTCCTAAAAACAGCCAAGCAATAAAAATATTTTTTGAAAAATGTAATGATGTTGAGATACAAAATAAAAAGTTAGTTTACTTTGTTTCCCAGAGACTAACATTTTCTGTTTCCATTCAATTATTACAATGCTTTAAATCCCACACTCAGTCTGTTTAAATAAACTCTGAAATATCTTAACTAGTTCAGAAATCTGAACCTAATCATAGTTTGTATTAAAGAAAATACCAAGATCTACACAAGCAAAGAAATTAGAGCAGCAGCCAGAAAATACTGCCTGAAGCAAAGCTATTGAGTGCAAGTCAGGAAGAAAAAGCAGATACAGGGAGAAAAGCTAACCTGGTATATAAAAAAAGAAGGGGGATGTTGTTTTGCTGGTGAAAGTACAATTGTTTATAAGCATGGCTCTGTCTTGGATGGTCACATTTCATAGCTTCAGGAACAAACTTTTGCAAAGAATTGTAAAATGCTGCAGTAGTAAAGTCATGCAAAGTGTTGATAAATGCAAAGACATGTACATCTTGCCAACAGACTACCAGAAAACAAGCAAGGTCCAATTATTTCAGAGAATAAAAAAACCAAACTTAATTACACTTATTTGGAGATGATTGGAGCTTGCAGGATTCGGGGGTGGGGGGGCAGGGGGAATCATAATGAAGAATTTGATCACCTTTGCACAACTGATCCTTTCCCCACCCCACCCCACCCCCCCCCGGTTTAGGCCACAATAAGACTACTGTGCTAGCATACAATTTTTACCATTTTAGATCTCTGAATTATTTTGCAGATTATTTTTTTTTCCACACATAAGATATCATGCTGGTCTATCCAGATAATGGCGTAGATTAACACTATGAATATTAAGCCTTTTCATCAATAAAAACAAGCAGCCTTTATTCTCAATGTTAAAGATTACTTCAGAATGGAAAAATACAGATTGTTTTTCCTGCACCGTAACATTACACTGCAGATAGGAAATTATGTATTAACCTACTGAATCCTTCATTATAACCAGACCTACAAGATGGACAATAGGTCACGGGATAAAAGAATCCTGAATCTGCACTTACTGAAAGGGTAACTAACCTTCCCATGCTGTAACCACAGATCCTCCTTCAAATACGAACACAAATCAATCTCCATAAAAGAGGAAAAATAAAAAATTCTTAAGGTAGGCAACAGAGTCCAAACTGTGATTGTATTTTTACACTAGGAAGGGTGATACAGGCTCTTTAAGACAGTAAAGAGTTAAAACAACTAAGTTTATGTTTTTCATTAAAAAAGAATTGTCCAGAATATAAAAACTGAAATGTCCACAGTCACAATTCAAGCTGCTTACTAACTCAAAACTTTGAAGAGCATTTTTGTTTATGAAATAAAAAAAACCCACAAAACTGTTTCTCATGTTCACCACAGCCAATTTCTGAATTTAGCATGCAGTGAGCCTTTCAGCAGGAGGTTGGAAGTGAGGCCTCCAGAGATCCCTTCCAACTGAACTACTCTACAATTTCATTACTGAAATCAGCTGTTACAGAATGAAAAGCAACTACTGCAAAAAAGCACAGATTTGTTTTAATGACATTGATTTGTATTACTGTAAAGCAGAAAAAGCAAGCCTCAAGAATTTAAGAGTTAGAAAATATAACACCCAGTTCTATACAGGTCCTAGTATATCCACAGATGACAACTGCAAGAAGTATGTACATGAAGATCAGTGTTTAGAGAGGAAAATTTGTTTCTCCTTACCAATGTAAGAGGACTTTAATATTTGTACTGTTCTGTAGTGATAATATTCATGTATGACTTGATAGAGGAGATACATTACAGCAGAGCTGCTTGTGATTCAGCAAATAATTGGCAATGCTTATGGATTCTATAGACTTTCTTGACAAATAATGCAATAAAAGAATAATTTAAGCACTGAAGATTTAAATTATTTTCATCCTCTATCCTACACTTACGTTCTATGCTATGATGCAAAAAATATAACAATGTTAAAATATATTCATGAATTTAGGTACTTATAAATCTTACAGAAAGTGAGGATTATGCATTAAAATTTTCTAGCTACACTGTTTCAAAATTGTTTACCTAAACAATTTGACAAACAACTAAATTTTTGCCAGAGAAGTTAATTAACTTTTTAAAGTCAAGCTCCAGACTCTTCAACTTCTTACTAATTGTTTTGACCCAAGAAGTACTAAAAGCAAAGGCAGCTAAGAGCAGAGTTCAACAGAGGAAGTAGTAGCTCATTCCACTCATCAGTGTTCTTTGTCTACTTTGCTATGATGATGCTGTCTCAGATTAGGCAAGGCAAGCATATTTTCCATGCAATACATGATTCTCATTTTCATCTCCCTCCTAAATATATGCCCCTCTAATGAGGGGACTCCAAGGCAGACCTTCTGTTCACTCCATCCTCTTAACAAAAACAGTCATCCTTCACTTCAGCATCTTACCATATGTGATGCATGTGTAAGATTGCAGCAGCAATGGTGGTAATACAACTAGTTTCAAACCACGTGCATTCTTGCTTGTTAGGTACACACAGCAGTTTAAACACAGACTAAAGAGTTAAAAATAAAAGGCCACTGCTAAGCTTCATGAATAGGATGTTCTTCTGCTGTTCAAAAGGAAAAAAGTGACCTGAAAAGTTTTGGTCTTAAAGTAAGTTGGTCGAAACAAAACTCAAAACTCAAGACAATTTTTAGACAGAAACTTCTAACCACAGACAGTAGTCTATTACTTTACTATTGTATGACCAGTCAAATAAGTCCCTGTTCCACACCAATGGTACCCATGGTTTTTATTCTATTAATTGCTTTTTCTGAAGAGGACGACAGAGGAAGTAAGCAGCATTTTTTTTTTTCCTTAAGCCTACTACAGCTTTCCCAAAAGGTTAGAGTCATCCCTCCTTAATAAGAAAATGTTTTGGTTTTGTTTATTAGCATTCCTGTATGAAAGAAAGAAAAATATTCTGTTGAGAAGTACCCTCATCAGAGAGCTGAAAGAACAAAAACATGTCTAATGTAAGGTAGTCCTGCAAGGAGCAGGGAGTTGGACTCATGATCCCTACGGGTCCCTTCCAACTCAAGATATTCTATGATTCTATGAACTCTAACAACTCTGTTTACTATTACATGTTGTAAAGCTGTCTTCATTGCACCTCAAGATGTTGGGACTGTGCTTAACTTACGGCTACAGCCCCCAAAGAAACTACTTGGAAAAACCTCATTAGCTTTATTTTCATACTAACTGGACTGGCATGCATCAAGTTTCTTTTCTTATCAAGAAACTTCAGGAAATTTCAGCCAATTCATGTGCTATTACCTCAGTGTGCTCAGTTTTTCTATACAAGTTACTTTCAGCAGCTCTCTTCAGAGAAACTTCACTAAAATAAGACACTTCCGCATATTAATAACTGCTGAATAACACAGTTTAAGAGCATATAATAAAACGCTCAACACAGACTGTAACTGAACTGCTATTTTAGCCAGGTAAATCGACTGAAGGCTTGTATGGGGCCAGGTTAAGTACATTCTAGAAGCACAACAGCAGCCAATCCTCAGGCAGATGACTCGTCATAAATATGAATGATCGCTCACCTAGAGAATACCAGAAACTAGGCGGCGATACTCCTGCATACCGTCAAGACGGAGGGATGCAAGCAAGCTTAACGTTAACGGGGCTGATACTTACCGGGATACCGTCGGCCCCAAACCGAACCCCGTAGCGAATCCAAGGCGTGTATTTATTCACTACACGCGACGGCGCGGCGAGGAGAGCCCGCCAAGGGCTCCGTCGCCGATGGCGCCCAGGGGAGCGCCCCAGCCCCGCGCCCGCTGCCTCGGCGGCCGTTACCTCAGCGGCCGCCCCCCCTCCGCGCCACGGCAGCGCGGCGGCGGCAGCCAGCCGCCCCCCCCCGCCTCCTCTCCCCTCCTCTGCCCCGGGGAGGAGGCAAGTCCCCCACCGCTTTACGAACACGCCCTGCTCGGCACGGACCCAGCGAGGGTGAAGCTTCGCGGGGCCCCCCCCGCTTGCCCTCCCTCGCCGCCACCGCAGCCCTCGGCCCCCGGGCCGGCAGCGGGCGTCGCGCGTGCGGCGGGGCCGCCAGCCGAGCGCGGGTGGAAGAGCCCTCCCCTCCGCTAACGGGGGGGGGGGGGGCAGTTTGAGCGGGGAGGGCACGCGGGGAAGAAGAGGAAAGCGGGCGACGGGGAAGGAGGAAGGCCGGGAGGGGGCAGGGGATGCTGCCGCGCCGACACGCCCCGCCGCCAGGCTGCCGAGCAAATGGGGCTCAGCGCAGGGGGCTGCATTTGGAGAGCGAGGGGGAGGGGAAGGAAGCGAGGCGGCAGCTCCCCCGCACAATGGCCGCCCGCCCGCCCGCCCTCCCCCCTTCCCTCCTCCCTCCCTCCCCACGCTCGGGCTACCGCATCCCCCGCAGGGGACGCGGGCGCAGGCCCCGCGACGCGCCCGGCCTCCCCCGTACCTGCAGCGTCACCTCCTCGGGTCTCCAGTGGGGCCGCAGGCGGCGCAGGAGCTGCAGGGCGCCCTGGCGGTAGCCGGGCCCCTCCCGCTCGCTGACAGTGATGTCCAGCTTGGGCACCTCCGGGGAGCCAGGCGGGACGTGGATGTAGTTGGACATGGCGGCGGGCGGGACGCGGCACGGGGCGACAAGGGCGGGCGGCTCTCGCTGTCGTCTCCTCCGCGGCGGAGCCGGCAACTGAGGGGGAAATTTCCACTTCGGCTCTCGATAAAGCGGCTCCACCTCCCCCCGGCTGCGGCGCGGAGCAGCCTGGGAGAGCGGGCGGGGCCTGGCGGCGCCCTCCCCCGCCGCCCTCCCCCGCGCTCCTCGCCCACCTGCCCGCCCCCCACCTGCCCGCCGCCTCCTCTCCCTCCGCGGCCTCCCGCGCCTCCCACCTGTCCGCCGCCGGAGCCCACGGCCGCGGGGCCGCCGGGGAGGCGGTCCATAAAAGCTCCTCGCAGCTGTGGAGGGGGAGCCGTGAAGGCGGCCGGCGCGGGAGAGCGGCCCCCCAGCCGCCGCCTGCTCCCCGGGCGAGCGGGGCGTGAAGGAATGCGGCCGGCAGCTGCAGCGGCGCCGCCCAGTCAATCGCCGGGCAAGTGAGCGATTTTAATCGGGCTTCGAGTGAGCTGCTGCCGTTAATTTTTGTCTTTCGTTGCTGCGCCAGCCTCCGTAACAGCCCCTTTTGTTCCCCTGCGGGGTGTTTGCCCGCTGACCGCCTTGCTCCGCTTCCCGGTTTCAGCCCGCTGTAGTTTGATACCGTTTGTGGCCCCTTAGGGCACGGAGAAGGTACCACGCTACGCGCCCGCCCTGATCGAAACATCTTCGTAAAGATCATCCTTGTCATGAGCAGTACAGAACAGTTACGGTCTTTTTTTTTTTTTTTTTTTCCCCCTGTTCTATGATGAAAACCTTGCTACCTTGAAGTTGCGTTACTTTCGGCCAAAACAAACCAGCCTGACTACATCACAGCAATTTTACCGATCAAGCAAAAAGGGGAAAAAAGAAACAAATGATTCTGTCTCTCTTAGAAATATTTTGATGCTGCCCCTAACATTCCTACAAGTACTTGCCTCCTGTCACATTCTGTGATCTTCCCACGTAGGAAACACTGAAGACTCGAGAAGTTCCTCTGTTACAAAGCAAGTTTATTAGGTTAGCCTAAGACACAAGAACTATGCAAACAGAACAATGGCTGGTCTCTTCCCTGAAGAGTTGTTACTCTAAACAGACCCAAATCAGGGGAAAGGGGTGTAATTTATGCACAAAATGAACAATGTCATGAGGGAAACAGCTAGTTCTACAGTTTCAGTTCTCATTAATTTCATACACATTCCACCAAAAGTGGAGTGCATTAGTAACCTTTCCACTGTGTCATCCATGACCATCTACTTGTGAATGTGTCTTTTACCAAGAATGTCTGTTGTCACCACCGATGGGTTTTGCATGACCTCACTATGTAAGTGCATCATCACTTCTATTCCTATTATTTCTGTTGAACACCTCACCTTATCCCAATATTTCTTCTTCGTTCACTCACCTGTATGCCTTTCCCCTCAGACAGGATTAAACATCTGGAATAATCTGTCAACAATTTTTCAAGTAATTTCCTTCTTAAATCTTTTTTCTCTTACTCCTCATGATCATTAATCTTAGCATTCTCTTCCATCTAAACTTTGGTTCAGACCAACTGTTTAAAACCTTTAGAGCCAGGAATCCATCTTTGTGAGAGTTCAGTAAAAAATATTTCCTTCTGTTGTATTTAAAATGAAAATATAATGTTTATGGTTGGTGTTATTAGTGTAAATATGTTATTCTATGTTAATAGCCTTTTTCTATCAAGGATTAAATGGGTAAGAATATAGGGGTCTGAATCAAATTTCAAGTGTAATAAAATTTCCAGACCTAAATGTTATAGCTTGAGTACATTTCTAATGGTAATATGCTTTTGGCTTGTCTTTGTTTAAATCTGCTCCCTAAGAAAACCTACTGCAAGTTTTATAACCCTCTTTCCTGTGATTTTGGGTCTGTCTTTTATATACACCGACTCACCACTTTCTTAAAATCTTCTTTCTCCACCTCACCTGATTGGACCTACCCATTTGTTCCATTAGCCTACTCCACTTTTTCTTCTTTAAAAGTAAGGACATTTTGAAAGTTAAATTCTTTTTTTATTTGAAAAGAAGATTTCTTTAAACACACTCGCCTTTATACATTATTCAGTCTTATAAGTTAGTATTACCACAGGAGCATGATATCACTCTATCTGATCAAGCATGTGATACATGGTGCCCTCTGCTTCTGCTTAGGCAGTTTGGTAGATGATAAACTAAGACTTATTTATGGATTAAGGGCAAAGTGACATTTTTGTTGAAATAAAATATCAAAGGTTGAATGCTCCAGCTTCCGTATGTTAATTTGAACAAGAACTGGTCTAAACAGAGATTCAATCTTGCCAACGCTGAACATAATACTCCTACCAGAAGCTTTCAGTTGTTAACTCTTGAGAAGCCTTGCTGACTTACCCAAGCCTGACTAAACTTCCGGAAGTTGGCTGTGAGTATATTTTAAACATAAATGGAGGAAGTTGGAGCAGTCATGGTGCTTAGCTTGTTTGGGAATTAAGGGAACTGAACTTCTGCCTACAAAATATTTATCAAATAGATGAAAGAACCAAGACCACTTAGGCAGTAGCACCTTCGTCTTTCTGATCATGGTATAAAGACACATCCTTTTTGCTTGTCCTCATGGTGCATTGGGAATTCTTAATTCCTGTTTTAAAACAGTTCAATAAAAGTTATAGCTAGCTACTCACCCCGTTTCCTTTCCTTTTTACCTTTCGTTACCCGCAAAGGTTTGCTGTGTCCAAATCAAACCCCAGAAAACATCTTCTGAAGAACGGGACTCTTTCTCAAGTTTCCAAGAATAGTAATTTTTTCCTTTTTGAAAAATTTGTTTTCCTTTTTCTTTTCCCTCCTCCTGATACCTGTACCCTACAAACTGTGAAATTCATTAATAAGAACTCTAGTGGGTTCCTCACAGGCTACAAAGTGTTCAGGTCAGCTGTAGACTTGTTCTTAGAAAGACCTGATGTGACATGAAGTAAGGGCTCAGGAATAAAAAGAACATGTTTTCTTTTAATGCCTGATGTTTTTGTTGGTACACCATACTAAATTAAAGTAATTCTAAGGCTGACCATAGATGTACACAACATGGAACTGAAGAAAACAGGGTGCTTTAGTTCTCGCCCAGGCCTGTGCTCTACCAGGCGGTCTGGGTACTGACTACATACAGCCTGTCTGACCTGCTTATCCTCACTGTTCTGCCATTCCCTTTTCCTTCTTCTGCTAATCAGAAACCAGGTTGTGCCATTTCATTTATTCCTACATTTTCCACCTTGCCTTTAGGTCAGTGCTGGATGCTTTATAAGATCTTAAAAAAAAAAAAACCACCACACAAAGAGCAACATCAGGCTCAGAACCAGTTTTAACTTCCCAGGTGCAGTTCTCCTAGCTGCTTTCCAAACCCAGTAATTGCTTCAGAAGAACTTAGTGCATAAACGTGACTATAAATGGGAAATTTATCCCTTCTAGCCATAATTAATTTTAATAACACTTTGCATAGCAGAGAGTCTCAAAATACTTTCTGTTGTCCTAATCTCACAAATAAAAAAATTGAGTCATCAGAAGGTTAAACCTGCCATTAGACCAGTCAGTCAGTGGGCCTGGAAATAATTTTTTTAACTTCCAGTCCAGTCCTTTGATCGCAGGCTCTCGTCAGTGCTTTAAAGAACGTCATCTCTGTTGATAATCCAGCATGTATTATCTGTGTCAAGATGAATCACATCTCTGTACATAGAGTGTTAAACTGTAATTCAACTCTTATATTTATTTATTTATTATATCGATTTTTAAAGTGCCTGGTGCCCTAGCATCCATATTGATTTACCAGCAACAACTCTTGACACACAAAGTTGATAGTTCTGTCATATGTTTATTGTACTCTATAAACAGATTTCATTTCAATCTTGGTGAAGACTAGCTTGAAATATATTCTTTTATAAAAATCTTGACAGTTTACAAATTTCTCTAAGATGGATACTGCTTGGTATGTTGTTGAAATGGTAAAAATCTTTCTCTTGTGCAAGTTGCTTGACAGAGTAATAGGTTATAGCTTTTTCAAGTATATTTTGAAAGCTACATACGATAGCAGAGTGAAAGCATTGATGTTCACTGCAGTTTTATGGCTTAATTTTCTATTAGGCTACCAATTAGTGACACTCATTTGACACATTCCATGCGATAACCTAGTTCCAGAGTATCTAACCCCTATTTTTTCCAACATGGGAGTGGTGCGGTGTGTAATATAATGTGGTAACAGATGTGATTACATGTGAAATAGCTTAGTGATTTCCAGCTCTTTCAGCTTTTCAGGGTTTCACCTGGAAACCTCAGAAGTTTCTAGTGGAAGTCTGGACATCTGTGCCAATAGGCTTGGTTACCTCCAAGGCCCCTTGAGATGAACTCACAGGTGTCTTCCCTCTGTGCTGTCTCTAGCTCTGAGTCCACGAACTCTAGGCTGAAGTGCCCTGAGTAGTTATCCAGTTACATGTCCTGCAGGAAACCTAAGCAAACTACGCAAAACCCTTAAACGTGCATGTTAATTATTCTCAGTTCAGTGAAGAGACAAAACCTGACAAAACCTGCTTAAGTCAGTAGGACCAAATACATGCTCACGCTGAAGCAGGTGCTAAATCAAAATGAGCAGCTTAGCAAGGAATTCTGCAATTTCTCCATGCGGGTGGGGCTAAACTGTACATTTGTTTAGGGCTATTTATAAAACATTATAGCCACTGGGTATAAAGAAAGAAGAGAAAATCTTCATACTAATTACATTACTCAAAAATACAGGTTAAATAAAGCAGCACAAAATCATAATTAACATTATTAAGCATTCATTTTTATAGACATATCTGTATTTTAAAATACGAAGAGTAATTACAAGTTGACTGACCCTTGACTAAACTTGAACTGTACACGTGTCCAATGATTTACCATAACCTGGTGTTTTTCTCAAGGGCAACAAATACACATACTGTGTAAGTACCCAGAAAGAGTCTACTTAGGCAGATTTAGGATGCCTTGCATGCAAGAATAAATTCACCTGCAGCAATATAAGAGGAGGAGTAGAATGGCTTTGGTATCTTCTAGAAATTTAAGCTTTTCTAACTTTTTATTGACTAATCAAACATCCTCCTATGAAGAAAAGTTATAAACCTCAGCAATTTGAAACACTCTCTGTGAACAAAGACAATATCAAATGTGCATTTAAATGGTATGCAAGCTTGTAAAAGAAGCCTAGAATACTTTTTCCTATTTTTAAGGTACTATCAGAATGCCATTCTGTATTCTCTAGTGAAATCTCTAATCAATTCTATAGCATAAAAATTGCGGGGGGAAGTTAGCTGAACTAAATTAAAACAATTAAAAAATGTGTACAGAATTATCTTGAGAGACTGAGAGTATGGTTATCACATATAAATGACAGCCAATTCACATTCAACCTGAATCAATAATAAAGAAGAAGGAAAGCCAAAGAAGGGTGGCAAAGAGGGGAGATGAGAGGGAGAAGGGAAAGGAAAGAGCAGGAAATTGTTGTGATTCTGTGTCAGTGAGAGAAGAAACTACTAAACTGGCTTAAGCGTCTTCCTCACAAAAACACCATTCCCAGCAATTTTCTTGGTAGTCTCAAGAAGTCAAGGACTGAAAACCCCATAGAAATTATGCAGAAATTATGCTACTTTCTCACGCTTATATCCAGTTCCTTTACGTCAAGGTGATAGATAACCAGGAGGGCTCTGGACAACACCACTGCATCCTTCTCATAAGTATTTGAGCTTCTGCGCTGAGGCCTGTGTGCCTAGTAGTCTCCAAGCTGGATGCTCTTTTGGTGCCCCTGTGTGCATCTTTTCTCTAAGCCTTACTTTCATCCTTGTTTATAGCCTATTTCCTACTGAATTAAGGATTAATTTCCTACTTTGTGTCTGTCCTCCCTTAGTAACTTGAGGAGGAACAACTTTAGAATTTCACTGGGACTTTAAATCCCAAAGATAGTTTTAAATCCTCTAACTGGGAATTACTGAACAGGTGGAAAGAATCATTATTATTTCACACTGAAAGAAAGGATAGTCGAGCTAAGCTTTTATCCGTTCTCTTGCTGCCGTTGAAGTAACTTGTTTGGGTTTTGTCTCTATATTTGCCAGTTCTCAGCTGGGTAGAAGGGAGAGGTCCCTTCACTTTTGAAAGGTACGTAATCCCAGTTTCTCTGGATTAAAATTGACTAGCATAACCTAATTTAGTATCCCCTGCTCAGACTTTGCCTCTTTTTTCTTGCTTTTAATCGCCCTGCCTTGTTTCTCATGTAGCGTTATGCTTTTGTCCTTTCCTGCTGGTAGAGTGGAAGTACGCAGCTCCTTCATGAAGGACTTCCACTGTGTCCAAGGAACAAGCAATGGCACCCCAAATTAGTCCATGGCTCTGCAGTCATTTTCCTTTTCCGGAGCTCTTCTTTTTGTTCTGCAATAGACACACTTCTTTTTGCTTTTTTCTCTGGGGTTTTTTTCACTGCCTTTTGGGGTTTTTTTTGTCATTGCTTTTAGCCAATTCCTGTTTCCCTGTTGTCTTCTCCTGTTGTATACCAGGCTGGTTAAAATCAGTTACGCCAGAGGAGCAGACCTTTGAGCAGCCCGTTCAGCTTCCATCGCTGTCACCAGGAACACCACCGTTTACTTCATTAGGAGCCAAATGAAGTGAAACGGGCCACGTACATGTGTACGGTCACATGAGCTTGGATTAAAGTTCAGAGCGGAGCGCTGCTCCCTCGCTGCTGTCACCCCCCACCCAGTGACGGTGCAAATTGCACCCACGTCTTGGGGTGCAGCACCCGGCAGTGCCCTGGGGGCCAGGGGCTATGGGGCTCCCCCAGGGGTGCTGGGGCTGGGCTCATCCCACCGCCCCTGCCAAGGAGCAGGGTGCTGGGGGGGCTGAAATGGGATCCTGGGGAGGCTGGGCAGGGCCATTAAAGCCCACGCGTGCCCCAGGGTCTGGCAGCACCCTCCCTGGTTCCACCCTGGAGCGAAACAACCTGCTCTCCAGGGGGTAGGGGAAAAGGAAATCTGACTTTCAGAGGGGCAGACTCATGTTTCCATTCTGAACCTGCAAGCCGTAGGTCACCATCTCGGGCTGCCTTTGACAGTCCTACAGATTTTATTGTTTTCAGTATTGTTTATTTCATTATTTATCCTACAGATCTGATTTACTCCTGAGGCGTTGAATCTTAGGGGGCTTGCCAAAGAAGTACAGTGGGCATAAGAGAAGAATGGCTCAGAACTGCCTGATATTTAATCATAGGCTGTAAATGTCTTTTACAGACTTCTCTGTTTGCAACTGTTGCTAAGCATGGGAAATTACTGAATTAGTCAGCTTCATTTGTATTTTTGTTAAGGGAGAGCTTGGAACATTAATTAAATTACATTTCAAGTTTAGGGATAATAAAGCTATGTATTCCCATTGGAAAACTAAAATGATAATACGATAAAAAAATAAATACAATGTAATAGAAATATAGCAAATATAACAAGGATAAAAGGCCAAACTTAGCCAAAGCCTCTGTCTTCCCCTCCATAGAGTTGCAGAGCTCAACAACTGCAGAAGCACAGAGGACTGCAGGGGAAGAGAATTGCTTCCCCAGCTCGGACAACAAGCCATAAGCAAGCAGGAGGGTAATCAAGGAGAAAAGTAGCAAGAGTTGCTACTACAAGAACATCGTGTCTTACTAGGAAGTCCCAGTGCAAGTGGAATTCAGAGTTTAAGTTTTATCAGAACACCTTGAAAGAGAACTGGGAGCCTCAACTGCAGTGTAAGCAAACACATACTCTTAACCATTACCAGCTTTCCTAAATTCTGTTTCTTTCTCATCTTCCCTTAAAATATTTTGATTTGTGCAGCAGATTGAACTCTGCAGTCTTTACACTTGAAGATGTGACAACGTTTCTGGTTTGTTTGAATCCGCAAAACTTTTAACAAGTGAAAAGGAAAGAATATTCATTCTGGCTTCCCTCCCCCCCCAAAGCACCAGAGGTGCGGAGTAATGCCTCTGGTTCCTTCTCACACACTGGAATTTTGCATTTCTATGTCAGCTGGGCCTCCCTGCCTGCAATCCCTAGAGGCTGAGGTTCACCCAGCGTACAGCAGAAAATCTTCTGCAAGCAGGTTGCAACTGCAGCATTTTGTTTCACTGCGATCCATGTATCTTCTGCCTCAATGTTATTCTGAGATATACATTTTTATCTCGACTTTAAGTTTCTAAGTGAGCAGCATTTTTATTTAGAAGATACTGTTTTTTTCCCTGGTATCCATTACAATTGGCTGTGCTTTGAGTATGTCAGGAGCTTAGTCAGCTGTTAGTGCAACCGAGACTTGTTTTTCTTCTTTCTACCCTTTCATCCAGTGAAAAAGTTTCCTGCTGCTCTCCCTACTGATATTTGATATCCTGTCTCCAACTGATGCATGGCTTTAACTTTTAAAGAACAGCATGTCAACTAGCTCTGTTAATTATCACTCATTTTGGTGGGTTTTTTTGTTTGGTGTTGGTTGGGGGTTTGGGGTTTTTTTTGTTCTGGTTTTCTTTTTCATTGCAAGATTATTTTGGAGGTGTTAATTCTCAGGGGAGTGACTTTTTGTAATCCAACTCCCTCTTCTGTAATAACAATAATGTAAAAATCACTTTCTCATGCTTTGCAACAATGTATTTATTTAATCTACAGAATTAAAGGAATGCTTAGAGTAAGCAATGCAGCCAGTCAGCAGCTTTTCTGAATGTCTGTTACACGTAATATTGTAATGCAACTGTTACAAATATCCTGATAAAGAAATCAAAATTTAATCACATAGAAGAGTTAGGTTTGGTTAAGAAGTAAAATTGTGAAGCATAATGTATAGAATTGTTAAGTTTGAAATGCAGCCATAGAAACTTTAGGAACTGTGTTATGTGTGACTATAGGAACCTTAATATTGTTGAAGTTTGAAATAGCTAACCATAGAAACCTTACCAGGCAGTAACTGTTTTTTCTATGTTTTGTTTCAAGAAACTAAGGAAACAGTCATGGACACCAGTTATGCTGCTTGGAAACCCCTTACCCTTCCCATCTCGATTTGAGTATCGAAGATTCCAATCAGTAGAGCTAAGTGAAATTGACCAATGATTGTTTCTAAATAAGAATATTGATAAGGTTATATAATTAAAGGACCAATCATTATAAAGGTTACATTTAGGAGCGAGCATAGTATGCATTTTTATGTAAAGAGCTTATGTAACAATGACCTGACAGAAAAAGTCTATAAGAACTGATGAATTTTTATACTAAGTTGGACACGCCTTTGGAGGAGCAAACCCCCGTGTCCCCAGCACTGCAATAAACGAAGTGCCTGCTGCTTAACTTCACATTGGTGTTAAGGAGTTTTATTCTGGATTTCGGTAACACAACAAAGTAGGGAACTTCAGAGATTTTTTTAGTTTCTCTTGAAGTGGTTTACATTCTGATAGGTTTTCCTGATAATCATCTTTCCTCCTCTTTTTTATCAGAAATAATCTTTCTGGCACCAACAGCAACTACCTTCATTGCAAACAGTGGGAAGCCATTACTATGCAGTTACTGATCATGTAATCAAATGTATCACTAAGAGCCATGCTAAAAGCTGTCCACTGGTCTTTTTACGATGAGTAAGTGACAAAAACATTTCCAAAACCTTATTCATTGAACACTGAACTCCCTGCTCACCTTTACAAGTATTTGTTTCCCACTGTCATCAGGAACAGGAAGCTAAGTGGTAGGAAAACACAAGTATACAAAGATAGAAATACTGAAGGAATGTTAGAAAGGCAGATCAACAAATCCTATAATCACATGAATTAATTGCCCAGTATTATGTATTTATAAAAACACCTGTGATGATACCATTCATAGTTCCTCAGTGGTGGACAAGTGGAACTCATGAGATAGCTCTTCTGTGACGGTCGCTTCTAGTTCAATAAACCATTGTCTCAGTCCGCTTTGCTAAGTTGCATAAAGTCATTGGCTCAAGGTCAACTTCTATGTGATCCCTAAAGTGTCCCCAAACCAGCTCTGCCACAGACTCAACCAGATCCTGTCTTACAAGACAGTACCATACATGGACCTGTGATGAAGAAAGTAGAATAAACCCAGATATTTGAACCTTCAGAACCCTTAAAAAAAAAAAAAAATCACATTTAAAACCCCTTTGATGAATTTAAGGTCACAGTTTATTTGTAGTTCACTTTCTGCCAGTCAGGGATTTACTTTTCCTCCACCAAAGAGGAAAACTTTTCCACCAAGGAAAGTTCTCCTTAATCATGTGTGTACATCAAAGTTGATGCCAGAAACCAAATCTCTGGCAGAAAATATTTTTTCCTACAATAACATCTCCCTTGCTTACTCTTTTATAAAGCAAACTCTTTAATTGCTTCCAGAAATATTCTGGTTTTCTGCTCTTCTCTGGTGTATTTCAGCTTTGCCTTTTTTTCTTTGTGGTGTTCAGCATTCTTTCCTCAGCTAGCTGTTCAAATCTGATCCTCATAATTCACTACATGTTTTCATAAAAAAAAAGTGAGGCTTCTCTTAGAAAGAAAAGCTCACAAATAAGAGGTTTTACCTGGCCAAAAGAGTCTGGCGAAATCTGAATTTCACATGGGAAGGATCACAGAGCAGAACATAAATACAAGAACAAAGCACACTTTTGATGCAGTTGCTGAAAGCGTAAACAAGATCAGAAAAAGGTTAGAAATTGAAATGTAATTAATACAGGGTTTGTTTTTTTGAATACTGTATTGGGAAACACAATCTTAATTTTAGGGAGGGAAAAAAAGGAAATTATAGAAAAACAGCATGATAGAGCAGCTTAGGCTCAAAGTTCAAGCAGCAGCTGAAACAGGTGCAGAAGTAGCTGTGGAGATGCACTCCTTATGTCTTTGACCCAATTTTACAAAACCCTGAAGTTAATTCTAGTTTTATGTGAGCAAAAGATGTTTCCATCCATGTTTCCATGTGTGTGGACACAAGGTGAGTGAAAGCAGTACAGGCATTTAAAAAAATAAGATAAGCTGTTTCCATAGACATAGCCTATGGAAACCTTTTCCAAAAACTAATCACTACTTTTATGTCCCTTATCAGGAAAACATGGAATTCACTCCAATAAAATTTATGTCCATTGAATTTAGAATAAAGAAAAGCATTTTTAACTGAGATCGGTGTATGGAAAATAGTGCTTTGGGCAGTTTAGGTAAATTTTGTGGCTGAATAACTTTATGGCTAATAATAATAATAATACCTGCAGTTACTGCACATACCAAGTTAAGGATAATTAAGATAAGGGTAATTAAATCTTATTCTTGTAGGGTATAAACTAAATTGGCAAAGTCAGGAGGGAATTTTTTTCTTCCAAACTTTATTTATTATTGCACTCCATATATTTTTAGGGAATATTAGAATCTATTCACCTATTTTTGGAAGCCTCTGGCTCTTGGATACTGCTGATAATGGAAAAGTGGATCACTGATATCATCTGGCATCAGATTATTTTTGGTGTCCTCGGTGGAAACCCGCAAGGCCTGCAAACACACAAGCAGAAATTCATAGTGAGAACAATGTATTGCATTGCGTATATATTCAAAAGCATGTTAAAACATTAATGTAGCCACCTTTAGTACATTTTTAATTTCTTAGCTTGGTGCTCTGTAAGAATTAGAACCGATTTCTACATTGAGTATTCAGAGCACATGCTGCTGCATGTCAGCGTGGAGATCTGAGAGAAAGAGGCAGTTCTGCCCCAGAGCCTTTCTGCTCCCTTAATGAGCTCCCCAGCCCTTCACGGGCTGCTGAGGAAACCCAGGTCCTCAGAGCGCTCTGCGTAATTCTCAGCGGGGTTTTTCGTACACAAGCCCAGCTGCGTATCAACTGGTGCGGCATGTGTAGAACACACATCGATAAGCTTTTTGTTTCTATACCTCTATTTTTATAATTGCACCCTGATGGAGCATTGTTCTTTTCTTATAAACTTGCCTGTTGTACAAATATGACATGCTTGTCAAAAAGGCAAAAGGAATCCTAGGATGTATTAGGCATGATAGTCCCAGCAGGGACTACCTACAAAAACAGAGGTGCACGGAATACAGAAGTAGGAGGATTAAAGTACAAAGCACTGTTGAGGCCTCATCTGAAGTACTGTGTACGATTCTGGTCCTGTATATTAAAAATCAATACAGATATGGATAAAGGATAACAACATGATTAGGTAAATGGAGACCCCCATTCTCTTGTAAGAGAAGTCTGGGGCTTGGCTAGTTTCATCTAGTACAAGAAAAGCCGTGTGTGGACAGAACCACCCATCACAAAATTGTCTGGACAGACGTATCCTAATGGGAGAAGATCCATTTAGGCTGAAAACCAATATTGTTGTGCACAAAATAGGCATAAACTGATACTGGAGTTCTAGCTGAAAATTTCTAATCATGCATGAAGGTTCTGAAACAGCCTTCAAATATGAGTAATGGGGACAAGAAATGTCTTTTAATTAAAAAAAAACCAACAAACCCAACAAGCATAGTTAAATCACAAGAAACTTGATAACTCTATCCTCTCTGATACTGAATAAAAAATAATGGGCTTCTTAATGTTGGGTAGTATATTATCTCTAAGAAATACCAGACATTCCTGTGTGTTTATTCTCATCAGAGAGGGAAGTGGAGAACAAGAGCTAGTTGGCTGTACTTTAAATTAGCGTCCTACTGTTTTCAGTTGTGGCCATTTGGAATGAGGAGGGTTATGCATAGGAGCATGACCCAGTCTACATCCAGCCCACACCTAGTGAAGAGTTTTGATACTTCATATCTGATCACGTGGTTATCTGATGTGGCTAAACCAGAATTATTCTTTTTCCAGGTTACTTTTCAGCTGCATCGGCTTCAACTACCTGATTTTGTTCACCACAATTTAGGTACTGCCAGTTAACAAAGCTGTGAGTGGGGACTGCATTTTACCACATACCAAAGTACTTTTCAGTGACTGCATGAAAAAAACGTATACAGCCACCAAGAATAGAAAATGAAACCATGGTGCATATCTGGTTTATGAGCTGAAGGTTCCCTTTCCTCTGGGAGCGGTTCAATATCACAGACAGATTTGAAATATAACTTTTGTAACAGCGTGTTCTGATAATGAAGCCTTAGTTTGAGACTGGAAAAGATCATAGCTGCAAGGTTGCATCCGAGAGACCGAGCTGTTACTTCTTTGCTGCACGCAGATAACAAGTGTCCACGGACTCGATTTTGTATGCTTATCTAAAAATCACCAACGAGCAAAGGAACTTGCAAGATGTGAATTATAAAGGACAGGCAAATATCTAAAATTATGGGGGGCAGTCATCATCCTTTCCACACTTCTCTATTAGTTCCTCTAGCTTGGTAGCATCACTCCCAAAGAGATTGTGCCTCAGCCTTTTAGTTCTCACCCATGCTCCAGACTGTCTAAGGCACCAAGATAAGAATTGCTGGCTCAGAGGAATCTCAGAGTACATGACGGTCAAACAGATCATACGTGTGCATCTTGAACACTTAATAACGCGCATTAGCATTACTGCCCATGGAGAATAAGCAGTACACTTCTAGCAAAGTTTGCCACTAGGCCACTGACTGCTTTTAGACTATTAGTAGTCTGACCACGCCAACTACCAACCCCTTATCAGTGGCTATAGATTAATTTGAATAGGGGATCTGCAGTATAACTCATCTATTGTGACAGTGCACGTGTTGCCTTATCTCAGTGACACCTAAAAACCAAAACCAAGTGCTACATGCATGTTTTTATAATGCGAGATCTTACACTGCAGATATCACAAGAAAAATGTTTCAAATGTTATCTGAGACAGTTTGTGCTTTTTTAAACTTGAAGATCAATGCTATCAAGCTGTTTCCCCACACATGCAAGCAATAACAAGGTTAAAATAATATTAAGTCTGTCTTAATTTCAAAACAATCCTCCAAAATGAAGTGAAGGCTGATGAAGTGATTAATCTGTTGACTTAAAGCACTGAAACTTACATAGTGCATTGAGATAATCTCTGGCATAAATGGAAAATCACTGGAAAGGAAGGCCACGGATAAAATACGGTATTACAGGTGACTGCAGTTAACTCTTTGGATTCAGAAGCTGTGCGAGAATTAGGCCTTCAAAAATTCAAGGCCTTGTCTTCACACAGATCACAGTTATGCTGTGCAACAAATTCTTGAATCGGTTGACCTTTGCAAAAATTACATGGAGCCTTGTGTTTGCAAGATGATTATATCAATCTTGCTTGCCTTTCTTTGGTGGAAGGTTCAGGAGTCACAGCAATAAAATCAGGAAAACCAGTAGGTTTTCATACTATTGAAAGTTATTTGTGAGACATCTCAAGACTGGGAGTGTAGAATTATGACACAAAAATCAGTGAACATGTCTAAAAATGAGGATGGATGTACTGGAATATTCTTGTTTCTCCTTGCCTCTTTCAGACTGTTAGAATTAGCTAATGCAGGTCTGTTCCTAGTCCTTACATTTAGTAATGGCAAAATAGCAGAGATCTTTCTTACTTCAAGAGCTAAACTGTAGGATACAGCTCTTAGGGGATGACAATCACATACTCGTATACATGAAAACCTTTCTCAGCTACTGTAAAGAGGAATTAAAAATACAGTAGCGTGTCTCCTTATTTTGTGTTAAACATGAATTTATTTTTAACTTTAGCAGAATTTTCTCAGCTGCCAGATACTTTGGTGCTCGCTAGCAGCTATCTACCTTAACTTCCAACTTTAACAGCGTACCCTCCTCAGAGCACTGAACACACCAACACGATTAGACCAGGTCCAATTACTCTCACCCACCTGTATCCACCTTCCTCCATAATTCTCCTTTGCAATCCCTTCCACCTCGCTCCTCAGTCTTTAGCTGTCAGCATCCGAGACGAGCACTAATATGCCCCAGCTGTATAGCTTTTGTGAAAACAGGTAAGCGGTGAGAAAATTCTGGCCTCTGCAGCTTCTGCCCCCACCAGGCAAGGAGCTGGTCATGGGCTCAGGTCCCCGCCCTTGCTCCTTCCTGAGTCCTTGCCCGAGAGCTCTGGTGGGTCAGCTGCATCCAGCCTTGCAGATCACGGCCTCTCCTCGCTGCCGTGTCTTGACTTTCAACCTGCCTCGTTACCATAGGCCTGATTGCTAATTACCAGGCTGTTAACTGAACTCTGTAACTACCACTGGACCCGCTCAGCTCTTCTTGTTTGGGTGCTGTGGGACAGCACCCTGAGGGGTGATGTCATTGCCCCTGCCTGATGTCACCTTTAGCTCCTGGCTTGCTGAATTAAGGTCTGTACTTAACTTTCATGCACTGGAAGATGCTCAGTCATTTTACAGAATTATTTTGTATAATTAAGCAATGTATTTAGCATATATTTCTCAAGTTGTGCTGTTCATGATTATCTTTGCTAATAAAATCAAAGCAGTGCCTCCCTCAGCTGCTATCAAGACAGTCCAAGGTGATGATCGTAATTCTCCTGTACATAAAAGCAGAAAAAGGCAGAACAAGCCTGATGAATGAGAATTTTTGTACTTTGAAGACGCTGTCCTCATATTTCAAAAGCCCTATAAATTGCTGTTAACAGGGTCAAATGCAGCATTGAACACAACTCTGTCAGGAATGAATTAAGACAGCACTCAGAGAACAAGCACAGATAACAGGATTCTACTTCAGTTAGCCAGGTATTACTCTACAAGAGTTTTTACTTAAGAAGGAAGGTGGTAAGTAGTGAATATAAAGAGTTTGCTTCAATAGTTAGCAATCAAGAGAGTGAACTGGATTAATCCCAGGTGGATAATAAAAAATGGGTCAGTACTGAGACCATCCATCTTCTCTCCTTTCCACCGTACATAAATCAGTTATATGAATCCATGGCTATATATAAATTAGGATTTATTTTTTTAAAACTGTGCTTTGTGGGTCTTCAGTTGTTCTGCAGGTCTTGAACATTTCTGCTTTCTCTGTGAATGAATACTTCCTTCTGACCTCAGGTGGGACTCAGGAATGCATTCAGAAGTCATGATAGGACTAAAAAAAAGATGATCTTTGTTAGTAGTCATCTTGATTGCTCCAATAACCCATCAGCAATGGGTAAGACAACTCTTTTCTAGATTAGAAAGTGTGGCTCTTGTACAGCATTAAGACTTTATCACTAAAACTCCCTAGCACAGAGCCTCAAATCCTGTAGCAGCAGCAGCAACAGCGTTCTTTTGCCACACCACACAATGCACATTCTCAGTAGAAAACACAAAATTAACTTGGGACTTCTAGTTGGGACTCCCTGGGCACCCCCTTTCCCTGGGAGCTCTGGATAAGAAGAAAACAGTTTCTTCTATTTGTTCACCTTTTTCCCCATCACTGTGCACCTGGAAGGAAAGTTTTCCTAATCTACTTTATGGAGTGTTTCATCTCCTAGCAATCACAGCTCCTAACCAGCCTGAATTTGGAGTCTAGTTTTTCTGCTTCCTATAGACTCGGGGAGGAGACAGAATTCAGATCGTGAGTCTCTTCTGTCTCCTTTGGCTTGGCATGAGTTAAACTCTTAAAATAAACAATGTGAACCCCTCTGTATCAGATGTTTTGACAGCAAATGAGAATCACTGTGTAGACACAAGCCTGCATTCCACCTTTGTAAGAAGCTGAAGGTAAGGCACTATGTGCTGCTGAAAAACAAAACTCAGTGGTTTGCTTCATTAATGTGTTTTTATTGTTTATACATTAAAAACTTTAATAACTCACATCATCATGTCTATTCCAAATGGAACACAAGAAGCAAAAGCATCACATGGTTATTAAGAACTGCATTCACTCCATGTTTTAGAATACAAAGAGTTATTGTTTTGATTGTAATCCAATTTAATCTCTTTAATGGACCAGGAAATAACTTGCATATCTTGTGAAGGATCTTGAAGACTACTCTATAGATAGCTTATGCAGAGTTACTATGCTTAAAGTAATCTCCTCTGAGACACAGACTGACTTGCTGAGCAGTATGTATGTACTCTTACTGCCTGTGCCATAGCTGTTGACAAGACAAACTACAACGACCATAGCTTTAATAAGCATTAACCTACTCATCTTTGATCCTGACAGCAATTTCAATATAAATACACATTGATTAATATTTCCATATTTTGGGATGGGACCTGAATAAGTGATCTGTTATGACATTTATACAGGAAAAGGGAAGAGAAAATATCAACAATGTTAAGCAGAATAAAAAACCCCAGCAAATATAACCATTGTAATAACTGTGTAAGTCTAATACATATTACAATCACAGTTAAATATTTCATTTCTTTGCCTCAGCCCTTAAAAGAAGGAAGGGCAGAAATGTTGAAAGTGTCACTGAAGGACTAATTATCTTCTAATGGTATAAATACTGCTGCTGACAATTACATTTAATTAAATTATTAACTAGGTGATGACTAATTAACTAGGGCTTTGTAAGTGTGAAGCACTCTGAATAGCTGTTATTATTGTACTGCTTGTAACTAAATATCTTTGCTAGAGCACGTGTACACAAGATTCTGCTGCAATCTCTGTGAACTGATATCCCAATTATGCCATTGCCACTCATTGCTCATAAAATGTGCAAAGTCATATGCAATGTTATTTCCCTCACAGAACTGTAAGAAAGATAAATGATATCCAATTACTAGCTGAGAACTTGACATCAAATCCAGTTGTTTGATTCCCCCAGTAGGTAATTGCATACATTCCCATGCTAGTGAATATTTATTTTATCCAATTTCTTTTAAGTCTATATGGAAATTGAGACCTTCATACAGCAATAATAGCATGAAATGGAATATTTTGATGGCTCTCTGTTCTTACAAGCTGCTTGATATGGACCAAATCCCAAACTGCTGAAGTCAACAGAACATTGACTTTAGAGTAGACTGTTGGAAAGATGTCACATTCAAAAGAATATAAAGTGTTGAGATCTCATTTCCAAAGGAAATACTTTCATTTGATATCCAGTGTACATTAACAATTAACAAGTGTACATTAACAATTCAGAAATATAAATTTAGGACTAAGACATATTGGGCTTTATTTTTACCCTCTTAATGTAAGCCTTGAGAATAATTCTTGACTTCTGTTTTTCCTCAAAGGTTGACCAGGTTTCATTCAATTCACTAGGACCGCATGGGAATAATATTTTTAGAATATCATTGAAATTAAAGAGTTTTCATTGGATAAGCTTTTTCTCATACATATTATAGGATATTAGCACTTTTATCTGGATCTGACTACCTGTTGTATCACCAGTACAGTATCTGAATTTCCTGACAATGTTTAACTTCAAAAATTAATTCTAAGATACTGTCTCCATGTAAGTTCTGTATTCAGTTCCTACATAACTTAAAGGAATAGACTATATTATCATCTATCACCAATGTCAGCTCAACTTAGTTCCATTAGCCTGGTAATGACTTCGAATAGATTCAGGACAAAAGTAAACCACCTGTGTATACCATTACTCGTATCACATACTTGAATTCCATCAGGGAAAACACTTACTATGATCATCTGATTTTTACCTAACAGTTACAGCATCAAGATTAAAAAGCATTATTGAGAGATGCAGTTTTAGGCAAAGTAGGATAAAGTCAGCAAAACTGAGCCCGTAAGATCCCTCCCAAGTAACTGAGAGTCAAAATGAACCTTTTGGCTCAAGTACGAGGTAGCCACCATTTATTGGCTGCCTTCACAGCCTCTCCCTGCAGCTGCCTCCAGGCTCAGTCTCCACCCGTTCTGTGCGTATGACAAGGGATGGAGGGAGAGACCTGCCCTAGCAGCAAGGTGACAATCATGGAGGACTGCAGCCTGCCCACAGTCACCTTCTTGCTTCACGTAGTGCACATCTTTGCAAGGCCACGGGCCTTTTCTTTTTTGTTCTCACTCATAGGTCAGCAAAAAATGCAGTCTCAGTGATGGAACTATAGATTCTAAGTGCTCGCAATGACTTATGATTGCAGGCAATTAAAAAATGCCTGTCTTTGATAACTTGCTCAATAACAACTCACATTTCCATTAGTCACATCTATATATTTTGAGTTTTAATTTGTCCTGCTCAGACTTCCATCCTTTCCTTATCACGCCTGCTGTATTAGAGACCCTTATGGTAGCAGGAATTTGTTCATGTAGACAGTAACAGACGTTAATACCGCTCTTAATCTTCTGTTTAAGCAGGCTAACTACAGTGAGCTCCTCCAGTGTAAATCAGAAACCTCAGTAATGAAGCCTTGCTTCCCCCAGGAGTTCATAATAAAACCCATCTCTTCAATTCAGCGAGAGAGTTTCACCTTACTGATTTTATTGAGA
Organism: Harpia harpyja; assembly: GCF_026419915.1. Classification (NCBI taxonomy): domain Eukaryota; kingdom Metazoa; phylum Chordata; class Aves; order Accipitriformes; family Accipitridae; genus Harpia; species Harpia harpyja. The sequence continues at coordinate 10,927,363 of NC_068945.1, read as the reverse complement.
CAGGATTTCACTCTGCATCTTTTAATCTTTTAAGAGGGATTAGGGGTTGCAATGCCACATCATATACATACAGGCAATAATAAAGAGTAGTGATCAGGATGTTGCCCCTGTCTAAATCCTTGTAGTGGGCACACAGCATAGCACACATAGTCAGAGCAGAAGTTAGTTGGGTTTTGGTTTTTTTTCTGGGATGCAGGCGTCCTTTACTAAGCACATACATATATGTATCTCGCTCTGGATATAGGACCTCTTGGAGCATTATTAAAAATATTTTTGGATTGGTGTCCCATACATTTCAGTCAGATTACTTTGAAATGTGTAGTTTTACAGAGAAATACTGGGATTTTTCCATAAACCAAAAACTGGCACTGCAGAGTTTTCTTTGTTGATAACAGTTGACACACACTCCTGTTTCAAAGACTACTTATCACAGTAACTGCAGCAGAAATGGAGCCAGGATCTTCCATGAATGCCAATAAGCAAAAGCAGATATCAAAGCCTCTTCTGTTTCAAAAAACTAAAAAAAAAAAAACCAAACCCCCCCCTTTTCATTCATTTTTGTTCAAATCAGCTCAATGCAATATAATAAAAAAGAACTCTTCCCCAAGGTTAAGACACAGCCCACCACATCTCAGGTCACGTTGTAACCTGAGGAAAGCCTAGACCACCACCTTCTAACCTGTATCTTGAAGAACGCTAGTAAGCTAATATAATTGAAGCCTACCCTAAAGTGATGGGTCAGTAGATTGAAGTTATGGGGAAAACCTTTTATTTGGAGTATCAGTTTCTATACTAAGGGTTCAACATGCATGTCTATCACAAAGGAAATCTCTCTCTCAGAAATCCAAGCATACGCTGAGCTAGCAATTAAGCAGAAAACAAAACACAAAACAAAATCCTATTATACAACTTGAAAAGAAAGGATACATGGATATTTAGATGGTAAAATCTCCCAGCTTCCCCACACAAAACCTTCCTATTTTTATGATACTCATTGTTCCACACAAGAAGTCTTTAATATTGTAATTAGCAATATTCTTGGTTTGTATACTTGGGTTACAATGTCATTTAATACATGACAATACCTGCTCAAATAAGGTAAGGCTGTTCTTTAAGCATATCATACTCGTTATCTTGCTGAAACACGACTTCTATTGTCACAACCTGCTAAAACATCACTTTTAAGCAAAAGGGGAAAACTTTAGTAAGAAACAAAGTGGATACTAAAGTGCGAAGTCAGATGTCACATCTTTTTTTTCCCCTTAAGATGAAAATATGCCTCTATTTTCTGTGGACTGTGGACATGCATATTACTGAGAAAGTACATACTACAGCTTTAGTTTCAAGTATATTCATTATATTGAACATCATTTGCCTAAACAGAGGGAAATCTAATGCTATTTTAGATGCCTCAGTTTGTATATTCTATGGCTTTGATTAAACTTTTGGCTGAACCCCTTCTACCCTTCCCTTTCATTAAGTCCCTGCTGGCCCTAGAGAACTGGAATAATATTGGCATGAAATGTGTTAAATAACATGCTGATTTATGGAAAGACAGGTCTCATTCTGCCAGTATAGAACGTCCTCCGCCCTACGACAGGTATAATACACCAAGCAGGTTTCTTAATGCATTAAGTCGTATCTAATTGATCCTTCCAAGTATCTAAGAAACAGATTTGAACTGGTTCTCCAAAACAGGTGTTTTTCTCTTTTCTAGTCCTTTGACTACTAAAACCTTCCATTAAAAAGCTGGATCCTTAGATAGAAATTTTTTGAGAAAGAGGTATGTATTGCATTAATCCCTGTGTTTCATAATCCCAGAGAGAGGGAGACATTCACTAGACAACGCTGGTAAAGCTTCCTTGGAAATTTATTTCCTGTTTGAGATGCTACACTTTAAGAAAAAATGTGGCCTGTTCAGAGAGTCTTCAGGGGAAATGAAAAAGAATGTTCAGAGGCATGGAAAAGACCTATGAAGAAAGAATGGAAAAATTAAAGTTACTTATTTCAAACAAGTCAATTAAAAAATAAAAGTTAGATAGTAATGTTGACCCACAAACAGGGTTTGTTAACGCAGCGTGCAAGCCAATAACACACATAGTCGAGGTATTTTCAAACTAATTTCATTGATGCGCATGAATGGGTGCCTGCTTCAAGATAGCACACCCTTGTCTCAAATATTCTTACATTTATACACTCAACTAATACATATTCATTGTTATTTTCCTTAATGATTGGTTCTTTCTTCTTTGCCCCTCATGTAAATTAGTACGCAGACTCCTTTTCTCCTGTCTTCTTTTGAGTAGGTGGTATCATTTGAGTGGTGGTGGTCAATGAGTAGGTGGTCCCGATCTCCCCCTGTAGGAATTACCTTTTACCTACTTCTTCCCTAATCTTGGCAGTTCCAGGTGGTTCTTCAAGGTTTATTGACCAGATCACAATCCATTACCTTTTCTGACAAAAAAAATAAACCCCCATTGTCTAGTAGTTAGTTCCTAAACCCTAAATCATGTCTAGTTATTGTTTCCCTATTCTAAGTATTAACTGATGGGGGCCGTACACAGGACTTTAGCAGCTCCCTGGTTATTTCAATCATATTATACATATTAATTGATAACAGTAAGTCCAGAAAAAAAATCCATTAAAAACTTTGCATGAATAAAGGCAACAATTCTTCTATCTCTCTCATAATGTAAGAGATAGGAGTCCACAAGGGAAATCAGTTTGTAAGTTCAAAATAAAAAGGAGATAAACTTTCCCAAAGCAGGCAGTTAACCTGTGGATCTTATTGGCCCCAGTTGTTATAAATTAAACAGCAAAAAAAGATTACCTAAAAGTATATGTACCAGTTATTACCAGTCTAATCCAGTAAGAGCCTTCCAATATTTCTAAAGGGATATCCACTGAACCTAGAGAACAGGTTAAGACAAGAACAGATTTACATTTCATTGCAAAAACCCCTCACATTTTTAACTTTAGAAAAACCTTTTTTGAAAGTTTTGAGAATAAGGAGCATTGAGGTGGATTGTCTGCGAAGATTAGAGAGGTCTTTTAAGAGTCAGGAGTGCTGCAGGTTTACAAGAACCTGCCTGGAAGAGCTCATCATGTTATATGTTCTCTTGAGTGTTTCCTTTTCAGCAAGCACCTGGTATAATAATGCTTGCATTGTTCAAGGATTGTCCCAGATTGTAGCTATTGCATGTAACAAGGCAGTACATTTAGCCAGGTATTCACTGTACTAACTGGCCATTAGTCAAGCAAATTGTCCAATCTTCGGTGAACAATAAAGAGCTCCAGAGTTTTGTTTGGTGTGTTCAGTGACTAAAGAGGGTTTTAGGAAGACCCTGCCATCACAAAGGTTTGGTAGAGCCACCTACCCATCTCTAAAGAGACAGAACTAAACTACATTTGTGTCCTTTTGCTTATAATGCACAAGACTGTTTTACTCTTTTGTTCAATGGGCTAGAAATTCCTATTCCAAATAAAAAAAAAAATTGTTTCAAGGATTCATGTCCTTATAAGCTGAACAGAATTTTCTACCTGTCACAAGGCATGCTGTAAGATCGCAGCAACCACACAGTGTTTCCTAACAGTTGTTGCATTGTAATTTAGCTAGCAAAAGCAGCAAAGAAATAGGTGTTTTGCAGAAAAAAGAACATATGACAAAGTTTACTTTTACATTGTTCTTACGAAGGCCAAACAATGCTGTATCTAACATGAGCATAGGAGAATGTTTTTTTTTGTAGTCCCATCTTCTGCTGGCAGTTTTCTACTTTAAGAGGGAAGTTAAGACACAGGAATGGCTATGTTAACAAGTAACGTAGTGGCTCAATGGCCCATCTTCAGGGTGAAACAGTGCTGAGGCCCTAGCACCTGCACCATATGCGATTCAAGGGGTTTAATTTCACAGTAGCTTTAATTTGCTGCCACAGCCCAAATGCCCTTAAACAGCTAGAATATATTTCATGTATCACTAGCTTATGCTTTTCCAAGTCTTATCCAAATGAAATATTCAGTTCATATGCTCTGTAACTGCTCGATTATGTGAGCCAAAACACTTATGCAGGTGAGATCAGGAGATTCCACTCAAAAAGCACGTTTCTGGTCTAAACTAAAACCTTGACATTAGGAGTGTGTTTTCTGATTCCCCTCCTGGGTCTTTGCTCTTTACTGCTATCCTGCCTCAGGAGAAGTCTCATTCCAGGACTCCACTCAAATAAGGACGGATGAGGAACAAACATGCATCTAGCCTGTTTATAATTTACTCGGATACAATGAATACTAGCAACAGTACAAATGGTTCCAAAGATAACTTCAAAACAAGCCGAAGAGACGAAGTGCTATAATAGCAAGACTAAATGCAGCTAGCTAGAGGACAGATAGCCAAAGATCTTCTATACATTAATTTGCTATACCACACACGACTGTATTTTGTTCATATGGTTTGTGTTTGCAGTATCACATTCCAGCCTGTAACATTATTTAGTCTTTTTGCAAGATTAGAAAGAAGGGAAAAATAATCCAACCAGATCTACTATTTGGCTCAACGTCTCGAGACTGCTTAATCAAAGCACAACGGTTCTTTTATATTCCTGTTCACGACCACGCCAGCGGTACAACCCATGACCCACAGATTCTCACGCAACCTGGTTTCATACTCCCAGGCTCCCACCCGTAGGCACACGCCTGATGCAACTCCTGGCCAGCCCCGCTCCTTCGGTTTGCTCCAAGCTTCCACAGCACTATTTCCTAAACAAAGAGCTTTTCAGGCATCAAAAAGTCAAAACCTGGCTACAAGAACCATATCAAATCCTATTTCTGATAACTAAATTCCATTTAATCTAGTCATAATCCCTCAAATACTGCAAATATTTGTCTTTGATTAAGAAAAAAACCCCAAACCCCCGGGTTTTGCTTTAAGTCCTTTAAAGGACTCTCCCACCGACTGACCGCCTGGAGATGCACACACGTTCCACACCTCCCCTTTAACGGGCCCTTCAAGCTCGAGACTGCATCAACTCCTTCCTCAGGGAAGGCTGGATGCCGAGCAGGCCCGAGCCACGGGAGCCGCTGCCAGGGCTCTCCCGGCGGGGCGGACCGGGGCGGGCCGCGCCGCCCGGCCGGCAGCCCGCGGGACAGGGCCTCCGCGGCGGCTGGGGACGCCGAGCAGCCCAGCCCCAGGGCTAGCGCGACACCCGGCTGCGGAAGAGGGGCGGCGCGGCCCCAGCCCGGCTGCGAGGAGGCTGGAGGCGGCCCCGGCCCGGCCCAGCGCGTCCCGCCGCTGCCCCGGGCCGCCCGCGGCCGCAGTCCCGCGCATCGATGACTCGGCGCTCCAGCACCCTGACTTCCCTGAGAAGCGCCGCCGCAGCGCTAGCGCGGAACCCATCGAGGAGTCGACGTTCGACTTCCAGCGGGCTCTCTGTGCCCGCGGCGCCATCTTGGCGTAGGGGCGGGGCGATACTGGCCGGGGTGAGCTACGCGGCGGGACGCCCCGGGGCCTCGCCGCCGGCGGGAGGGGGTGGAGGACTGATCCGCTCCCGTCCCCGCTCCCTACGCCCGCTCCCTCGGCAGCTTGCGGTGCTGTCCCGGTAAGTAGCGCATGCGCCCACCTGCCGTTCCCTTCCCGCCGGGTTGCGTCACGGCGCGCGTGCCCCGCGGCCGTTGCGGCGCCGGGTCCGGGCAGCGGCGCCGGGCATGGGCAGGCAGCCGCAGACCGTTTCTCGCCGTCGCGCATGCGCGCCCGCTCCCCCGCCACCCGCCCTTCCTCCCCCCCCCCCCGTGCCGTGCCGCTCCATGGGCCACGCGCTGTTGTTTTCTCCCTGCAGCCGGGGGGAGGCGGAGGAAGATGCCGGGGAAGCTGAAGGTCAAAATCGTGGCAGGGCGCCATTTGCCGGTGATGGACCGCGCCAGTGACCTGACCGACGCCTTTGTGGAGGTTTGCGGGAGGGGAGGGGAGGGGAGGGGCGCCGTACCCCGGGGCGGCGGGGGGAGGAGGGCGGCTCGCGCCTCGGGCCCGCGCACCTGCCGCCGGGCCCGCGCGCCTGAGGCACCTGCCGGGCCCCGCCGCGGCGGCCATGGGCGTGGGGGGGGGTGGGTTGAGGGAGCGCCTACCGCCGCCGCCCGGGACGTCCCGTCCCGTCCCGTCCCCGCGCTGTCCGTCCGCCCGCCCTGCGGTGACAAGTGCCGCCGCGGTCACGTAGGCTGCCGCGGAGCGCTGTCCGGGACGCTGCCGGCCGCGGCCCGCCTCAGCAGCCCCGCCCCGGGACGCGTTTCGTGCCTCCGGGCCCGGCCGGAGAGGTGCTGGGTGGGTTGCAGCCCTCCTGCGCGGGGAGGGTGGGCCAGCCCCGGCCGGGGCCGGGTGGGCGAGCACGGCCCGCCGGGGGGCTGCGGAAATGGCAGGGAGCACCCCGAGCCCGTGTCCGTGTCCGCGGGGATGTTTCTGAAGGGGCTTCTGGTTTACCCTTGGGTGTGATTTTTAGCGGACAGCTGTGCAGAATTTGAGTGGCGTTTCGGAAGCGCTCTGCTCTTTTCCAGCCTCTCTTGGCTGAGGGTTGTTACTGAATGGCTCTTGTTGGTGCGGCAGCTAAATGGAATCCATGTCGGGATTCGACAGACGTGTTGTAAGCAGGATGGCGAAGTAGTAAAAAAGAGCGTTTAAGTCATTTGTGTCTCTGCATATGTGAAGTGCAGAGCGGTTGTGCAGGTTTTACTTTTAAGGCCGATATTCGTACTGTTTAAAGTACTTGAAACGCTAAAATATTTTTGAAGAGTATTTTTACTGGACAAATATTAAATATAGTTTACGTGTTTAAATCACTTTATTGCACCAAAAGTAGCTAACCTCAAACTTCTTTACAATCATACAGTTAACAGGCAATATATAGGGTGTTTCTCAGGAAGGGATTGTAAAATAAATTGATGCCATCCTTCTGTTTTATGATTCATTATTTCCAATATGAATAACTTAGAACGTTTCAGTAACATTCCATAGATTCAGAAATCATACTCTCAGAAAAAGCAAAGAGGTGTTTAAAAATGGAATGCTATCTAAATGCATGCTTGTACCACAAAAAGTAATTGAGGTTGGCACCATACTGGAATTGAGGTAGGAAGACAGAATGCTTTTCTAGAACTGTATAAATTGAAAAGTCTGATAAGATCAAAATAGATTTTGGCTATATAAGTCCTAGTTTGGTTGGGTGCTTGAAAATTTGATTGACATTAGACATTAAGTGCATCGCTTAGTGGCACAGTAAATTGGTAATAAAGTGAAAATGTATTTCTCGTGCTTTTCAACGGAGCTGAAATAGTACACAGTTCTATTTTATTAGATGAATGGCAATCATTTAGCTTAATATTTAAGTGTTTGGTTTCAGACGTTTCATCAGGCAGTTTTTAATTTACAAACATTTCTCTTGTAATTTTAAATTTGATTAATAGGCAGCCTACAGCAACTTGATGTGTGCTACTAGGAGACAGGGAAAACAGGAGTAGGAAATACAGTTCTCTAATGAGTTTCATTTGGCCTGTTTTTATGCTGCCTTGAGGAGAAACAGCTCTCTCCTACTGTTGGTCGCTCGTTCCCAACCCAGCTCCATCTGTACCAAGCCCACTGTCTGAGTAGCTGTGTAGCAAAATAGATTTGGAAATTCATCTGGCTAAAGACTAGCTTAGCAAGAAAGGAAAATAAAATTTTTCAGAAAGATCAATTTGATTAGCTGGGTTAATGTGCAGTCTTAGCACAAATAAGGCTAAAGAAATACATAGATAGGGCCTTGGTCTTAGGACTGTTACTTAGAAAGACTGTGGGAACTACTCTTTCCGCATGTGGAGTAGGCAAGGCAGCAGGTGAGATTTATGTCAAAATAAATTGAGACTGAAACTATTGTTTTATTTTTCGGTGCAAGGTTGCTGAAAACCTTTACAAAACATTTTCACTTAAAAAGGAAAAGCTGAAGTAATGTTAAGATACTAGTTGATTCACTAGTCTTTAATTTCCTTGTTAAATTTTCTAATATAAATCTAGAATTAGAAAAGAAAATGAGAAAAGACTTTAGAGCTCTTACTTGGCTCAGGTTATGCGTAACTCGGATTTTGCCAGCATATTTGATCTGGAGCAAATTAGCACAATTTCTTCTGTAATTGTGCTTCTGAATTTGTACAGCAGACGACAGTGTAGTGCTTGATTATCTCTACTAGCTTTAATGAACTAGTTTGACTACTGGAGAAGTTCAGTTATAGCTGCCTGGGGCTCCGAGGGAACTAATTTACTCCCTAGATAACATGTAAAAATAGGTTGGGTGGAGCTCTGGGGTGTGTTGTGTTTGGCAGCTTCTGGTGTATAAGGTAGCTCACTTGAAACTAGTGTCAGTATCACTTTATTATACTGTTTTGTGAGGTGAATACATCTTCTAAGTAGCACTGCTGTTAATTTTCTGTATGCACATAGGTTGCATCCACCTTTTGATAGCTAAATGATTTTTTCACTGAGGTTGCTTAGTCCTGTGTTTTCATACCACTCTGGCTTTTAACTGTAAAGCAACTTCTTTTTGAAAAGCATTACTGTTCATTGAATGAGATAGGGAGCCCCACCGTTTTTTTATTTGTTTCTTTGGTCACAAATGCTGTACAGAGTTCTGTTGACTGAGATGCATATGGTTATATATGCAGAGCTCACTGTGAACTCCAGTTCTGCAGTGCTTTAGGCTTTTTAAATGAACTGGGTGTACTTAAGCAAGCGTAGAATCTCTTTAGAGTTGGGGTGTGCACCTATGCAGAATAATCACCATATTACTGAAACGTGCAAAGTGTTTATTTAATACTTTATTGAGCAAAAGTGTTTAAAAAATTGCTATACAGTTTTCTAAAGCTAAGCCTAAAGTTAGTCTCCAAAATCCAATTTAGACTTTTAAAAAGAAAATGGCATTCAAAATCCACAACTGTATTTAACTGCAGCATTTCTTTTATATCAGCACACTCATTATTTTCTTAAGAACCTTGAATGAATTAAAAACCATAACTTTGGGTATTCGTAAGTACCATCAGATACTTGATATAAGTTGAAGTACTAATTACTTTGAGAGGCAACATTCAGAGAGCTACAAGCGTTGGTAAATGGTTTGGAATGAAAGCTGCAGCAAAATAAAGGCTCTTGCGTTGTACAGCATGGTTTCTTGATGTATGCAGCATCACAGAAATTCAGTTTCACTTAAAAAAACAAACAAACAAAAAAAACCCCAAACCAAAACCAAACACCCCCGCCCCCAAACCCAACCAACCAACCAAAACCCAAAAAACTCACCACCAAATGGGGTCATCCTGAAATAGACTCCTATGGAGACCAAATGGAGATTCCTGAAATAGGCTATTATGTGATTGAAGGTGCATTAATAGAAGTATGAAGAATACTTAATCTTACAGGGATAAATACAGAGCTATGTATATAGATATGTAGTCCCTCTAACTTTTTTGCCTATATGCTTCCTGGAATTTCCTATATTTTAAGAAAAAAATAGAAACTGATAAGGTGCTTCTTCCTTGCTGCTCTGAATTTATGGATATGTGTCCAGCACACCAAGATTGCAGTTAATGGAGATGGTTTCAGTTATTTTCTGGTGTGTATCTGGGGAGATTTCTTAAACTGAAGAAATAAATTTACCATTGTTACCATTTATTTCTTTATTTCTTTTATAAATTGTCAATAAAGCTGATTTAGAAACCCTAGAAAGAATAGTAATAGAACATAAACTATGAATATTTAGATGGAATACTTTTGCTTACATTATTTCTAAACAGAAGGCAAAGAGAGTATGCCAAGTGACTTTGAATAGCCAATACAAGTGATATTTTTACCTCTCAAGTGATTGAGGAGGAAAAGAAACAATTTTAATAGTAGGAGAGGGAGATTTATTGGAAGTGTTGTTGATACATGGAAGGGTACTTACTGATATATATGAATTGATTAAAAAACCCACTCTCACTGAAAAGAGGAGGATTTGTTGATATTATTGAAATCTGTATTTGAATTTATTTGCATGTGTAGATTTAATGAGAGTTTCTAAATTTATTTATTATTAATAATGGAATGCTTGTATTTTTAGGTAAAATTTGGAAATACAACATTTAAGACAGATGTGTATCCCAAATCACTTAATCCTCAGTGGAATTCTGAGTGGTTCAAGTTTGAAGTAAGTATTTTTTAAGAGTTTGCCTATATCTATGTAGATGCTCTGGTTTAGATACCCTTGATGAAATAATTTCATTTCAGGCAGAAAATGAGTTTTGAGGAGTGAATTGTAGTTCTGTTTAAATACACGTGAAGCCTTTTCAGCAAACCTATCTACAGTTAGTCCTTGTTTGCTAAAGGTGTTTCATTGGCTTTTTAGGACTGTTTGTAACGATAAAATCTTGCCAGATTGGATTCAGCTCAAATGTTATTCTGAGTAATACTAAAAAAGACAAGACAGAGGTGAAAGGGGGGGGGGAAACAGCATTATGGATTAGGCTTTCAGATGTCAGTATGGGTGCAGTTTTGTTTTTTTAAAGGGGTAATTTTGAGTAGGGAAAGTTAATTGGTATTTGAAATGTTACTTTGGGTTGCAAAAATAATGCACTTGACAAAGAAGAAAATGGAGAATTCCTATGAGAAAATTACAAAATAAAGAGCTTGGGCGACATTTATCGGACACTTTCTTTTCCCATTTCCTTACGTAATAATGAGGATACTCAGCTTTTTCCTGTAATTGCTTGTGCTTTCCTGCATCTAATTCATTGATGTCTTGACATTATGCCCTGAACAAGTGTTTACATATTCTTCTTTTTTTTTTTTGTTACTGCATTTTTTATTACCTTAAAAAAATAATCATGTAATAGTATTTAGAATAAATTAATTGTTAAAACATTTGAATATATAGTACTGGTTCATTTATAGTGTTCTAAGATAATATCACAGTATAAACATGGTTGTAAATATATGTATGTGTAATGAGTGATGTAATAGCTGGTAGTGTTAGAACTATTTTAAAGCAAATATAAAATAGTAAGGTTAGGCAGATTATTAATCAACAAGGAATGCTTGATTAAGAGCATCTTTTAATGAGCAATCCATGTTGATTAAGAAAGTAGTAACTGTGGTGTTGAAATTCAATCAGGGTTTTTTTTTTTTTTATCTTTCAGTTCCTAGGGTCATTTTTGGGGGGAGGGGAAAGAGCTGATCTGTGTGGAGGGTTAACTCTGTTCATACAGAAAGGTTTTTTGACAGTAACAGAAATCTCAAAATTATCTTTTTGCATGGAAAAATGGATTTGGGAAAGAAAAGAGCCAAACAGCAACATTGGCGGAGGCGGGGAGGGGGGAAGAATTCCACATTTCAAAGAGTGGAAAAACACTTAACTGCTTAAGACATTGTAAGTGTGTGTGTGTGTGTGTAGTTTGATCTTTTTGCAAGATTAGATGTTATAATTCTGCAAACACTTACGTGAGTCATCCCATTGCATTTAGCAAACCTGATTCTTGGTTTGTGATGTTCAACACAAAAAGTTGTAGAATGTCTATCTTTGTTTGTCCTAAAAAATAGTTGAGGTATCTGTAGATGGATTATTGCATTTATTTGGAAGAGTGCATGTCTGAAATACTGAATTTTTAGAGCGGGTTATATGAAATGTCTTGTCTTATTTTAAGCCACTGACCAGTTTGGAAGGGTGAGAGTACCAATAATCATAACTTTATAACTATTATAGGAGTATAATAGTACTCTGAGATGCTTTATCTTAAATTTTCTTTTTTTTATGAAAATGTGTATTGTGGAGATGGGTAGACAATCTAGGCAATGTGACTTAAATCATGTGTAATCACTGTAATCTTGTTCTTTTGTTCTTCTCCCAGGGATAACGCTGGTTCCAGGATCTCACCAGTCTGTGAAGGGGAAAATCAAAATAAGTGAATGCGTTGTTTAGATGCAGGAAATTGAACTTACAGATTTATCTGTGTCGGGTCACTGTACATAACTAACTCTCCTCTTTTTTGCATTTGTTTTTCAGCAGTGTTTCCTAACATTTTTTTTTAAATACTCAGATTCCATTTTAATATTTGTTTCTAGGTGGATGATGAGGAGCTACAAGATGAGCCTCTCCAGATCACAGTTCTTGATCATGATACCTACAGTGCTAACGATGCTATTGGCAAAGTGTACATAGATATTGATCCTTTGCTCTATAGTGAAGCAGCTACAGTTATTTCAGGATGGTTCCCAATTTATGATACTATTCATGGTAAGACTTGCTAATTTAAAAGTAAAACAACGTTCTTTGAGATGTAGTCTGCTTCTTAAAAGCTTAATTTCTGTTCGCTGTCTTAAGAATTTTATAATAATTTTAGCCTTGGGAGCTGGAAAGCTACTTTTCTGGTGTTTTTTTCCTTGTTTCTGGCATGAGAAAATTTTTGGCTTAGTAGTTCAGACTAGTGCTTGGCAGAATGCCTTCCACAGATCTTGTGACAAGTAGAAAAAAAATCTTCACAGGGTATTTAAAATAGTTCCTGCAAAATTCAGATTAAAAAAAAGACGCAAACGTACTTCTTCTATTACCACGTGTTTACTAAAAGAATATACTTTTGCCGAAGTCACTTGGGGTGTGCCTTCCTGGGATGTTGGATAAACTTCACTTGAGTTGGAGGGACAGGATGTGACAGATCTTCAACATAAAATACAGGATGAAATTCCTTTTCCCTGCAGAAAGTATTCTCAGTGCTAGGTACATTTCATCAGAATATCTTGCAGGTATGAGAAAATGAGGTTAATGACATTTTTGCCTTTGATTTTAATGCAACACAGCTTTTGTCCCAGAAAGTCAAGGTCGTTTACAGCAATTAGCTTGCTGCTTGAATACCTTATTGCAGAACATCTGTGCGGTTGTCATTACCACCCTTGTTCATTATCCAGTGTAAATTAAATGACATAACTATGTTAAAAGCTAATTATAAATCATTGTTGGGAAATCGTGGTATTTAGTAGATGATCATTGTAACTGATGCAAAGTATTTTTTATATTTAAAACAGTTTTATTGAAGAGTGCTTTTTGAAAAATATTGCATGTATTTCTGTTACTTATCCTTTTATTCTATTCACGTTTTCCTATTGTACATTTTATTTTGAAGTTAAACTAGGTGAACAGTTGTCTCAGGATGTGTACAACTTGTATGTCAGAGAGAATTAGATTTCTATGTATTTTTCTAGATATGTTAGTATTTCACAACTTTTTCCTGTTAAGTAAAATCAGAATTCGTACATTTTCATGCCATAGCAGTAGATGCTAATTATCTTGATCCTTGGGAAACAGTAATTGATGCTTTCTTAAAAAAGTAATATGAACCTGAGGCACTTCCTGTTATAGTAACTGAAGGCTTCTTTCCGTTGGCATCTTGGAAGATAGATCTAGGTGACTTTAATGCAATAATGTCAGAGTAAATCTACAACTCTAATGCGTTTGTTTGAGTGTCATATGCTTATGTAATAAAGGCTTCTGAAGACACATCAAGAAGTTTAGTCCTCAATGTGTCAGAACCTATAATATGTGAAATGATTCTGTTATTGGGTGGGCAAAAAGAAGAAAAAGTTCAGAATAGGTAAGTGGAAAAATCAAAAAAGAATGGCTGTATGTTGAGGAAATAGTCCGTTATTTAATTGTGGCCAAAAATTAAGCTTTTTCTAAAAAGTCTGTAATACCTTATTTTTTATATATTTATTCTCATAGTCAGATGTTTTACAAACATTTACTGTGCCACTTTGTGGTTCTAGAAAGAACCATAAATTTTCTCATTGGTTTAAACTTCAGAGAGTAACTTTACTGTGATTTTTGAAACCATTTCAAGGAGAAAATGTGAAGCTTTTTGGTGTTGGTCAGAGCTTTTTCATGTGGGCAGGACCCTAGTTTCAAGGCATTTATACTCAAAGTTAGTACTGCCAACCTTTTGTGTTAAGGATATCTTGGGACAGTCACGGTGCTTAGATACTGATTTTATACCCTTCCTACATTGGTGGTCCAGGGCAAAGGAGCAGAGAGAGCATTTGCACACTGCAGCAGCGGCGGCTACTGTCGTATCAGGAGGCTGATGGCTTCTGTTTTCCCAATCCCATCTTTCTTCCGAAAGTCCTCTTTGTTGCAGCAGGTACTTGAGGACTGTTGCTTGCATAACTTCAGCCTCAAAGGCTTGGCAGAACTAGAAGCTTCCTCTGAGATGTCTCTGCAGCAGACCTAAGAGGCAAGGAAATATCTTCCTGCTCCTCTGGCCCAGGCTAGAATTGACATGTGAACTGCCAGTTGAACCGAGCGGTTCTAGCAGGGTTACAGTACATTCTTTGCAGAAAAACTAACTCATTGGTAATAGAAAGTGCATTAATTACTAATAATAGGGAGTAATTAATAGGGCTAGTATTGTATTAATTTCCGACACAGCTTTTAATTTTTCATGTTCTTTTATTGATAGGTATACGTGGAGAGATAAATGTGGTGGTGAAAGTAGATCTCTTCAATGATTTAAACAGATTTAGGCAGTCATCCTGTGGAGTCAAGTTTTTTTGCAGTAAGTAGAGGAAAAAAGTTTATTTGAACAGAAAACCTTTTTCCCCCCTTCTTTTCTTTCTTCACCTGTTCTGTCAGTTTCCCTTCTTTCAACAGCTCATTGCATAAGCCCAGTGGAGATTACATTGAAGCCAGTAGCAAATGCAGAAAATTGTTTTGTTTCGTTTGCTTTTTTTAAAATGAATTTTTAGTGTTCATATTTCAAGACAATGTAAATAACTGATTTCCCCCCCCCCCCCCCCTTATCTTTTTTAAGTTGCATGTCAGTGCATGTGCATTCGCACATTATGTTATTTTGGGTGCATATCCTGTTAAGGAGGCACAAAGTGAAAAGGTTTCATAATGGTACATGTTGTAACTGATGCACTGGACAGTTATCTTACCAGTGTTCCAGGGTCTCCCAGAACAAAACTGCTTGGGTATGTCCATGTTTTAATAGAAAATTGTGTGGATTACTTTCTGCAATCATTCACATCACTTCTTATGTGTAATTTTATGTTTTTCTTGGAATTCTTGGCTCAGACTCATGCCTTACATCTTTCATATATATATATTTTTTTTTTTTTTTTTTAACAGCTACATCTATTCCAAAGTGTTACAGAGCAGTAATAATTCATGGATTTGTAGAAGAACTTGTAGTTAATGAAGACCCGGAATACCAGTGGATAGACCGAATTCGTACACCAAGGGCATCGAATGAGGCTAGACAAAGACTTATTTCACTCATGTCAGGTATTTAGCATGTAGGCTGTAGTGGTGATTGCTGCTTTTAAAAATATTCACCATTTAAATACGTGACTTGCTTAAGTCAAGATTGTATCTGATTTTTTTTTTATTAATTAATTATGTTTATTTTTTCAGTTCACAGTGTCTTCTGTTTCCGAAGGTTCTATTGTCCTAACTGATGGCCAGTATGGCTGACTTTTTTTTTTTTTTTTTTTCCTCCTTGATGATGCCATGCAGCTGTCTAATTTGTTGGTTGTTTTTAGGAAGGTCAAAGAAACCTGTGGAACTTTCTTGAAGATGTTCTTAGCCCATATGAACAGTATTACTAGAATTTTGACTCAAACAATTAAAATAACAAACTGCTCCACCGTCTTTGAACTACTTTGTGTATATTTGTTCATATACTTCAATCTCAGATACAGTGTGTATTAATACTTATTCTACTCATCCCATCTTTTCAAAGTCAAGATAGGTTCATTGTTTCTCAGGCATACTTCTGCATTGCCTTGCATTGTTTCTGCAGGACATACCTGCAGTTCCTGGAGAGACCAGTGATTAGAGTCAGTTGATGTCTCCACAGTATCAAGTATCTTCACAGATTTTTTTTTTTTTTAATATGTGTGTGTATTACTGATGCTTATGAACAGCAATTGTGAACCAAGATCCTCCTGTTTCAGCGCCAATAGAACAGAACAAAACACCCCTGCTGTAGAGTACTTGCACATGAAGACAAGAGGCAATTAATAGATAGAGGTGGACAATATTGAAAGTGTGAGGAATACAAAGAAATGATGAAAAACAGCCACTAGAATGATAGGCAGTGGTTTCAGTTCTCTAATGGGCTCTTAATGTTGTTAGATTTCTTGTAGATACAGCTATGTTTTAAGGAAGATACTAAAAGACAAAGTGAGTAGGGTTTTGCAAGCATGTATGGAGATCTTTAGTAAGTGGGGCAAGAGATCATGGAGATGTTACTCAGTATCTTCATTAGGAAAGCCACCACGTTTTGAGGAAAAATGTGAAAAAACAATATTGTCATAACTGACATGAATTCACTTTTTATGAGGTTTTTAATATAGCTCCCCTAGTGTATCAGTTGCGTATCTCTTGCATTGCATAAATAGTGAAAGTGGATAAAGTAGCACATGTGGAAGTATTCTGCTAGATTTTATTAATATTTTTATTCATGGCAGTGGTTAAGAGTAAAACACCCAAAAGACCTCATAGCAGTACTGTTTTATGTCATGTAATATAATGTTTCACATTGCAATCATTGTTACTGGTGGCCACACCTAAAGAATCCTGAAGAAATCTGTAACTTCTGAGAATGACCCAGACTGTTTCATAGACCTGTGTCATATTATGTGTTGTGTATGTAAAAAAGAATTCAGTCTCAACCTTGGCTTGAATGGAATCCATAGCAGTTTTCACTCAGCTGGAAACTTTCATACTCTAGCTCAATCTTGGAGATCTTTCAAGACCAGTACAGGCATAATTTCAGACTCTGTTAAGAAGTTTACAATAGGAACCTGTTCTGGTAATTTTAAATCCAAGCTTCTAGAAAGCAGTAGTGATCATTTCATTCCACTTGGATTTCTTAACATCATTGACATTGTGACTGTTAGGTTACCCTCTGTGACAGCGAAGCTTTTTCAGCTTGTTAACAGGATTTTGGAGATCTTTCATTTTCATCAGAAGAGCGATTATATTTTCCACCGAGTATTACCAAGAAATCTAGCTACATAGATCAATTACCTTTTTTTTTTTCTTTTTTTTTAAAACATCCTGCTAAGTAAGCATCTATGGCAGACCGTTGTCTTATAGTTACAGCCTTTCAGTCTTTGTGTGCAGCTAATAGAGGAGAAATTGCAGTTTTTTGTTTGCAGTGAGAGTGGCGTATTTGGTATCCTGTTTTGTTTATTTGGTGTTACGTTTTGTAGATGAGGCTGCCATATTAAACACTATTAATTTAAAAAGAGCAAAGAGTATGAATTAGGTTGAAATATGCTTAAATAAGTGTAAATAAAAAATTGTAGATGCCTATCCATATGGATTTCAAAGATGCTGCATTGTTGTGAACTGTATCAAGGACTGCTTAGAAACTTGTGTGTTTCAACACACATCTTGATCATCTCTTTCTCTAAATAAGTAAAAAAGGGAAAAACTAATGAAAATAAAAGAGAAAAACATTTCTGAAATAACGTTTTGGAAATCAGAATAGATTTGGAGAAAAAAGGAAAAAAGCTATGCGCATCGTGAATATCACATGATGTTATAGGAGGCAGAGATTGTGACCAGCTGCTTGGCATAATTATGTAAGCTTGGATCTATTACCTGTTTTAACTGACTGGGTTGGCAATTCCAAAAGCAGAGGCCAAAGACCACAAAAGAGAATAGGGAAAGTTCACTGCAATTATGAGCTCTTTACCTTTTGTTTTGTAGGTGAATTGCAAAGGAAGATTGGCTTGAAGGTGCTTGAAATGAGAGGAAATGCTGTTGTTGGTTATTTGCAGTGTTTTGATTTGGAGGGAGAGTCTGGACTAGTAGTGCGAGCCATAGGAACAGCCTGCACATTGGATAAATTAAGTAACACATCAGCATTTTTACCTGCATGTAACTCCCCATCCAAAGAAATGAAGGAGTAAGTATGAATTAATAGTTTGTAGGGAAACAAGTTCCATCTCTCTTCTTTTCATACTCATTCAGTTTTACATAACTGGTGTGATTTCTTTTTTTCCCCGGAATTTGTTTTTCTTTTGTAGTTTTATTTGTCTGCAACTCAGTTTATATGCCACAATTTTGAAGTGTTTTAGGTTGGATTACTTATGTTATTTCTTTAGAAGCTGAAGTGGTAATCCTTACTTAATATGACTTTTTTGAATTTACATAGCAACGGTATTATGTATACTTGGGTTGTGATCCACCAATTTCCTAACTAATAATTAGTTCTTTGACTCTGTGTTTGTACAATAAACATTTTTGTGAGGGCTTCATATGATATATCTTCTGTTCAAGATTTTCCAAGTTCAGTACAATCAGGTTGGAGCATTTATGCTGAGCATGTAAGAAAAGATAAATGTTGAATTCAGACAGTTGTGTCAGTGATTTAGAGAATGACCCTGAAGTAGTCTCGTCTTCTCTTGTGTGCTTTGCTTTTTACTGTTGCAAAACAAGTAGGGCTATTGCAAAATCGGTAAACAGTGTACTTGCAGAGAAAACTTTTTATGATGGGAGGTAGAATTTCTTGATCTTTGTTATATCTACTGCAGCACCAAACACAGTTTGAATACAATTTTTTAATGTGCATACAAATTAATAGAAAAATACTTGCCATCTTCTTCAAATTGTTACTACTTTGTTGCTTGGATAAGTTAGTTACTTTCTGTTTGGTAGAGCGATCCAATTTCTGGAAGGAAAAAATGGCAGCAAAAAGTTTACTACTTGTGTTATGTTTCCAGATGCATTAATTGAATTAGCTGTTTTCATTAACTTGAACTGTTGTGTCATTACAATAGTAATTAGGCATTTTTGTTGTGCAGGCATCGGTATGCTCTGACTTCTCAAAATTACTGGTTTCTATTTCAAATCATAGCTTGTTTAAAATTAAGACAAGTTAAAAATTTGCCATCAAAAGAGCTTCTGGATACAATGCAGCATAAAATAACAGTCGTGATTTAAAAAAAAAAAAAAAAAAAAAAAAAGGTGGACCTGGTAACTACCAACTTAAGAAGCATTCATAAATA
The DNA here is from genome assembly GCF_026419915.1 of Harpia harpyja. NCBI lineage: Eukaryota > Metazoa > Chordata > Aves > Accipitriformes > Accipitridae > Harpia > Harpia harpyja. The sequence continues at coordinate 10,908,318 of NC_068945.1, read as the reverse complement.
AATCGGTAGCTTTCACCCTGGAGCAAAATGTGGAAATTCCACCCCGCAAATAATCCACATTCAGCTTGGTGGTGGTTATTGTCAGAATCATTGTCCCTCAGTCCGAAAAACCGAATGTTTCTCAAAGCCAGCAAAATCAACTAAAACTTCTTATTCTTGGCTTTACTAACTTGATGCCCTGTTGCCAAAGAATCAATTACACATTCACAAGCTAGTGCTTAAGCTGTTCCTTTCTCTCTTTTTATTTCATCTGGACTCTTGCATGCTAGGAATTTAAATTCTTAGAGTCTGCTTAAAGTAAGAGATCTCCTCTAGCTAAACTTCCCTGAAATCATTTATAACATAACTTTGCAACCTGTTTGTATGTATTGTTTTCTTTTCTTCCACCTTGGCTGCAAATTCTCTCAGGTCTCCGCTGGTTCATCCGCCAAGCCATGGATGCCGCTCGACTCACAACAGCCCAATTCACACTGCTACTGGCTCACGACTTACTCAGAACTTCTCTGTGTCTGTTCCCACTCTCATCTACACTGGTACGAGACTGCTCAGACTCAAGAGCTGGGGAGAGGCAGGCCACAGGCACAGTGGTCGCAAAGTGCAGGCAGGCAGGCAGTGTAGGCAGGTACCACCCATCTTTTCTCCCTCATTTTCTCATGGAGACACCTTCTATTGTCAGTGAAGAACTACTCTGTGTGCAGCTGCTGAAACAAAGGCAATAGTTTCTTGAAAATGCATCGGAGTCTCTTCCACAAAGCCACACTCTTCATTTCTTTTTAACATGCTTACTTCCTAAGAAATTAAGTAAAAATAAGTTGATGTATCTGGGGAACATACATGTTTTGATTGGAGTTCATAATTGCTTTCAAGCATAATTCAGATATGGTATTTAGGTTTTAAAATGGTTCTAGGAAGGGTATGTGCCATTTGTGGAAGAGATGGGTTTAGAGAGCAGGTAAGTCAATCTGTGCATAAGTGAACTGTTTGTCAATATAGTTGTTCCCATAAAGATTCTCCTCTTTGCTCTGTTTTTAGCTGTGGCATGCTGCTGATGCTATAGGATAAGGAAACATTTTTTTTTTTTTTTTCCCCCTTAAAATGCATATGTGTGTGTATACATAAATGTATGAATATGTATAAACACAAATATAATTTGAAATCATTTTTTCTTTATTAAACTAACTCAAAGCATTGTGTATTTGACCAGATTTTTAAGCCATAAACTGTTCTCAGTTTTTTCTTTTGCATATATATAATTTTTTTGTCACATCTCATGCCTTTCATTTGGCTTAATTGTTTTGTTGTAGATTATCAGCATCTATCTGTAGAATGCTGAATGGGTAAAACAGCATTTCTTTGCCTCTGGCCTCATCCCCAGTCTCGCACCTAAGGAATAGCTGCTGGCCCTGCCCCAATCCCATCCTGGTGTTTGGATCATGCTGCTGTCAGCCAGGTCCTTTGGCACAGGATTACTGAATATGTTTCCACCTTCTTCTGGCAGGATTCCCTTCAATGAAGATCCCAATCCCAATACTCATTCATCAGGACCCTCCACCCCTCTGAAAAACCAAACCTATTCCTTTTCACCTTCCAAGTCCTACAGTCGACAGTCCTCTTCTTCTGACACAGATTTGAGTTTGACACCCAAAACTGGTAAGGCGCTTCCACCCACTTTTTGTTTTAATTTGTGTTTCTCTTTTTATATTTTCATTCAACCCCTTTTTGCTTTTTGGCATTTAAGTTATCAAAATGATGTGGAAATTGGAGACTTTAGACAGCACCCCTCAAGCTTGAAAGGGTTTCTTTAGGGTGAAAATTTAAATCCTGCCTATATTTCCACTATTCTGGATAACATTAAAATGACATTTGTAACACAACTGTATTCAAGTTGAAATAAAACATCTGAGAGCATTAAGGGAGTCCTAAGTAATTGCCTTTTTCTTATTTCCTCCATTTCATATTACAAATCATGGGAGTACATTTCTCACCACAGTATGTTAAGGACAGTGTTACTAAAACTATGTAGTCATCAAGCCTAATGTGTTGTGCTATAAGTATATTGTATACATTTCTCTGATTTTTAACTCCTCTTTGCAAATGCGATACTAGAAATGTAGCAGCTGCTGTCTTTTTTTTCTCCTTGGTATACAAAAATGGCTTTACACACACGGTATACATTTTGAAAGTAACTTAAGTTATACTCCAGCCATCTTCAAAAGCATTTTTCTTTCTCCATTGGGCTATCATAATTTCTTCAACTTGTTTCCTTCCTCATTTTTTAGTCTGTGGTTAGAATTATGTTGGTAGTAATGTCAGCACAACTCAAAGAATTATTGTTTGTTTATTCTCCATTATGTGACCTATGCCTTGAGTTTTACTACCATAGGGCAAATTATTTTGCAGAATTGTTTATAAAAGTTTGGTTGCATTTTAAATGGTGTTTTAAATTGTGGTATTTGAAGCTCAGAACATTCTTGTCTCCATCTAATCTAGTCAATTTTTAAGCATATTAAAGCAGTTGATTCAGCTTCTTGATAGCACCCCTTTCAAGAATTTTTCCAAGCAGATAAGTTAAATGTTGCATTTGAATGCAGTTATATTAAATATTTTACCCAGTTTATTCCCTAGATATCTGTTAAAAAATGTTCCCAATTAGGAAGCTGTCTTTTTTAGTACTATCTTCTCTGTCCTGTTTTTAAAAAAACAGCGAGCAAAAGCACGCTTTTTTTTTTTTTTTGGTCCTTTTGTGTAAATGATAACTGTTTTGTGGATAACTTATGGTGGTCACTTGTTTAAAGGACCTACAAATATAACTGGATGTTTATTACGTAGGAGAACCACAAATTAATGTATTTGGTTTACTGAATATTTGGAAACCTGTTTCTTTTGATCAGTTTTTCTGTGGTAAGAATCATGTCGAGTAAAGGATTTAAATGTTACATGGATGGTCATCTTTATAGATGTAAATGTTCTGAATTCATGAAGGTGGCAGCTCATTGTGAATTTGTCAAGTTTTTAAAGCGGCAACCTTATATAATCTCTGGCAATGTTACGTAGGTGGAAGGACCCTCTCCTCTTCAGTCAGTTCATTCAGAACTGAAACAGATTGGGTCATCAGTACCTCTTATTTTGGGGGGATTTTTCAAGTATATAAAGATATTTTTTAGCTATCTTTTTAGTATTAAAGCTAACAGCGGGCATGCTTTTGCTTACTAGCACTGTCTTTTTAGCAGCTTTTAACTCTGCTACTGAAACTTGCCTTAAGAGGATTTGCTGGTTGCATTTAAAAATTCTGTATCTAAGTGTTACAGGCTAGATTTTGAATCTTAATAGCTTAAAAGCACAGTATCTCTTGAGTCATTTGTTTCACCTGTTACCAAAAATTTGATGATGTGCAGAAGATACTTCCATAATATACTAAATTCAGTATGTTGTTGTTAGCAATCACTGTATATGTTTAGACCTCTGTTTTCATTTCCTAAGACTGTTACTGAGTTGGAATATTTCAGTGTGAAAGTTGGTGATGTTAGTGTTTAAAAAAAAAAAAAAAGGCAAACGTGACACATTAAACATTACCAAATTTGAGATACCCATTACTCACATTGGCTGATGTGAAAAATGAAGTATTTTCTGATGTTTCTGCAGGACGTTATTTTCCTCTATTTCTCAGTCAGGTAGCTAGTGTGTTCATGTGTTTGAGATGGAGACTAACCTGGAAAAAGAGTGCAGATACCACAATTTCACAATATGAATAATTAAATAGAGGAGACTGAAACTTGGATCTACTTAAACATCTAGTTTTCAGTAGCTCCAAACCAGGAGAATATTACCTTAATGTCTTTTATAAAATACAATTGTGATTGTGTTATCCGTTCTGGTCTATACCTGGTCTAAATATGAGGGGAAATTATTCTGTGCTGAGAAAGCTTGTTTTGGTTTGAAGTTCGATGACTTCTGTGAATAGTGATATATTTTATGCCACTGCAAACTAACAGAATATCAGGCTGATGAAAAGCATGACATATTTTAATCAGGTAATACATTTTGATGTGACATAATATATGTTTGGAGGAAATTGAGAAGGTGGGAACTCCTTTTCTTTGTGGGATCTCTACAAGATTCATGACTCTAAAAATCATAAACAAATCCATGACTTCTCTGGAAAATAACTTTTTACACCTAAGTAATGAAAGTAATCAAATGTGTGAGAAGACTGTGTTATTTAGCCTTTACTCCATAGTATTTGTTATCAAATTTTGTATAAAATTTAAAATAAATGTTAGATTGCCATGGCTTTTAAAAAAAAAATTTTCAAAATTTAATCAGGTCATGATTTTTGAGAACATGCTTCTCATTCACATTGTGGAGCCGTATTGTCATTCCGTTTCTTTGTTTGTTGAGAAATAATTCAGCAGTAAGTGCTGGTTCATTTGGAGAAAAAAAAAAATGCTTCATTTTGATTTCTTCCGTCTGTTTTTTTTAGTCATCTTCTGAATCTACATCTCTCTGTCTCTATTACTTTCCTCCACAGCACCTTCCCCACAGGGACCTAGGATTTTCCTGTTTCCCAGCTCCCCTACACTCTCTTGTGATTCCCCACATCTTAAAAAGTCCTGTCTCCTCCTCTCGGGGTCTAGCCTTAACCCTCTACACTCTAGCCATGTCAGCCCAGTTGTTCTGAGGAAAAGTGTTTCTTTCACTGAAGAGCTGCTTCTGGCTGCTTCTGGTAGGATCAATCTATTATGGCCTTTTAAACAAACTTTTAAGAAAATGTTGTTGTTATTTGATACGGGGGCATTTAACACACAGCCTTCTAGAACCCTATGTTTTTGTTCAGTTAGCCTCTGAAAACTGCTGGCTACATGACTATTCATACCATCTCTCACCTCTGCCCCAGAAGCTTGAAATGGCTTCAGAACTTCTTATAGGATTTGAAACATGTAGTTTATGCTACAGAACTTTCTCCTTTTCCCTCGCAAAATTTCCTTTGGCAATTGGACTAAAATAATTTACTTTTTTTTTAATCCCTCTCATTCTCTTCACTTTGTTGTTCCTATATTTTGCATGGAACAAGCACTTGCTCATTAATTCATTCATAATTTATTGAAATAATGGCTATCAGATGGCTAGCAACTGTGCTCTTTAATGTTCTAAACAAAGCCTGTACAAAGTTTTTATTTGTACTGCTTCCTTTTCCATTTCACTGACATGCATTATTTTCATAGATTTAAATTAAATAGTTGATATTACTGCTTTTTTCTGTAGAAACTATTTTGATTAGTTTACATTTTTTGAGTTTGTTTCATGTCCAGTATTTATGCTGTGTTTGTCTGTATTTACTATTGTATAGTCCCTGACAATGATGTTTAGAATCAATGCCAAATAGTAAAAGCACATTAATCTTGTTTAATGGGACTATACAGATACTAATATTTTTGTTTCCTTATCCAAGAACAGCTAAAAATATTTTTAAAAAATTATAGTATTTTATATATAATTATATGGTAATGATAGTCTAGTAATTTTTGAAAATGTTAGGAATTAATTAACATACATTATTAAGTCCAGTATTATTTCCAGATCTCCCAGTCTTTGGTTAAAACAAATAACTGCACTATGATGTATATGTACAATCTCATTCATGTTTATTAGATGCTTGATCAGAAGAAAAAAAAAAACTAGCAAGGAACTGTTACGTTAAATTAGTTATAAATTCTGTAAAGAAAACCTTGGCTTCATTCATAACTGTTTGCACTGTAGCGTTTGTATTTCATCCTGCTCCTGACACTCTTTTTTTGTTCTTTATCCTGTGCTTTCCTATACAACTTAGGTGTTTATTTTTGCTTTGTCAAGTTAGCACTGATGGTTTTAGATACGAGAAATACCAATGATAGTATGTTTTTAGGCATGAAGTATTACTAAGAGAATCTGATTCACCAGCATTGTGTTTACTTTAGGAAAAACACAATCTTGGTATGTGTTTATTTTTTACTTTTGTGATTTCTAACTGTAGAGGAAATAACTTACTGTCATACATATAACCTGCATCTTGACTCAGTTAAGAGTACAGTTCCTTGATAACAGATAATTTAATAGCAAAGATATTTGTGTATCTGATAAACTTTGATCTCTTCAGAAAAGCTCCTGTATTGGGGGGTAGGAGTGGGAGTAAAATACGTGGAAGAAGGAAAGAGAGAATTACTTGTATTATGCAAAACTGGAGTTTATTTCTTATTTTCATTTACAGATAATCTGCAGGTTATGTGTGTGCATATATAGTAATCAAATAAGTGTGGCAGTTTTAAATGCTGAGCAGTAGTCCTTAGCTTATTTGAATGAATCAGATGAGTGAATATTTCATTGCATAGATATTAAAGAAAATAAAAATAATTGGTAATTTTTTTTCAGAGTTTATATTTCAAATCAAAGGATGTGCATTGCCTTTGCAATTTTCTTTTCGGTCCCAATCATGCATTATATAGCTACTGCTGTAATTGTGTATACAGTCTCCTCCCAGTTAGGAAAGGTGATTTAGTTACTCCGAAACTCTCAGAAAGCCAGATTTTTATTACTTTTTTAATTTTTTTTTTAAACTGATAATGATAGTAGAGAGAGAGACTATAGAGTCATCTGGCAGAGAGGCATTGTTCAACAGTCTGGAATTAATGGTGACATTTCAGCCCTTTTTGATAAGGCCTGAAAATCTGATTATGTAGAAACTTTCTGTTAAAGGCAGAGAAGGTAGATCTATATTGAAAGCATAGGCAAAACTCCCAACAGTAACAAGAAAAAAAAAAAAAGGTAGTTATATGTCATAGGAAAGAATTGCAAGCCCAGATCTTTAAGTCTTTGTATTTTGAAGTTTTTTTTTAAATTCAGGTTGACAGCAGAAAAAGATCTTAGATCACAGGGGTTTTGTCTGAATGATAAAAAAACCACTGCTAGTCATGTGAAAGCCAAACCCCAAACAGTCCCCCCCAAGCCCAAATTAAACTGTGATGCTCAGCATTTCATTTCTGAAAATTTAAATTATGGGCATAATTTGACTGTTTTCAGTGACTATTATGTATATTTTAAAATCAAAGTTTGATTACAAATTATAATATATGTTTCTTTGAATGTCGTTTGTACTGATACTCTTCAGGAATGGGCAGTGGGAGTGCTGGAAAAGAAGGGGGGCCATTTAAAACTCTTTTAAGACAACAGACTCAGTCAGCTCTGGAACAAAGGGTAAGGCATTTTATACTTACATTGCTGATCTACTAAAGTGAAAACTTAGCTTGTAGTAAGTTAAATGTTTCCTGTTACTTTCTGTTTAAAAATACATGTAACTTTTAGGTCAGAAAATGTACTGAAAATATTGAACATTTAATAGCCATTTTATATATAAATTATTTAAATTTTAATGTTACTAAAGCATTAAGAAAAGTGGAGCAACTAACTGTAATGTGCACAGCACTCAAGTGATTACAGTTGGTGGTGTAAGAAACAGAGCAAAAATTACTGCTGTTTAGTCTCTTGAAGTTATTGATGCGTGTGTAAGTGTACTATTTTACCATCATGTATTAAGTTTTTACAGAAGCCAAATTCAGAAACATTGGAATAGCTTTAAACAAGGAGAAAATCCATTTATAATTGTGAAAACTTTCAGTTTTGAAAAATAGAGTTGGCGCATAATTTGGCCTTCGTTCCACTACATGAAAAGGTGTGCATGTAGCCTTTAAAAAATGGTAACTTACACAAACCTAAATCACTTCCCAAGCAATAAAAGGGCTTTATAGATTTACAGCCTTTTGAAGAACCTCTATAGGACTAAAAATGTGATCTGTTGTTATGCCAAATAGACTGTATAATAAAAATAGTGGTTATAATTCTTTGTTTAAACTTTGGAATGAGTCCTTGCAACTTTTTTTTAATAGGTTATATACTGCTTTTGTCAAAATGTTATTAGTGAGGTGTCTTGAAGGCAGAAATGTGAATGTTTTCCTATTCAGAAATAACTTCTAGTTTAATTACAATTTCTGGCTACCTGAACTAATTACATAGAACCATATATGTTTGTTGAAAACAAAATCAGCTATGTCTGTGAAATATAAGTGAATAGCTACTATTTCGAGTAAGTGGATGATTCTCTTCTCATTTTTTGTGTTATCGATTGCTAAGGGAGGATCGCCTCATAGGTTCTGTAGAAGGCGGGTATGTTCCAAAACATTGTGTGACTCTTTTTGTAGCCCTTTATTCTTGTATTGAGGATTTCTAAACAATTATTTGAAATATTTTGATTTTCTTTTTTGTAAGGTTTTGCAGATTTCTTTGTAATCTTGTTTATGCAGGATTTTTAAATATTTGTTACATTATTTTCAAGAGCATTTATCGGATGGGAATATTTTTGCTTAATATTTTGCATGTTGATACATTTCCATTAACATTTTAATTTCTCTTTAATTACAAATCCATGGCTTTTTGTTTTTAATGTTTTAGTTTTTAAAGCATTTTTTTCAAAGAGCCTTTTCTCTCTTTACCTTTGTTTTTGCTAGCTTTTCAGACATTTCATGGCTGATGTGTTATTTCCTTAGGAAGCTTTTTAAAAATAATTGAAAATGTAAATTAAGAGCACTTAATGCATTTTTAGAGCTTGAATTATTTGCACATTGTTTTGATAAGGCCTGTGTATGGTCTGGTGGAAAAAAAATACAGTAAAATGGGATGGAAACAGGTTGAGTCTGTTATTGATGATGATGTAGCAAAGCATGCAGACTGTTAATTGATACAAAAAATATGTTCCTGCTGTCTTTCTGAAAATTTCATATTGGATCTGTTTTTGCTATGGTTACGTCTTGTGGTCACCTTAAGGTTGAGTTATTAACTAGAATGAATAACACAAGTTGTTTTGTCTGTTTCAATATTGCACACATAAATAGTGCATTCTAGTTACCTGTCTGGATTAGTTAGGGTAGCGCTTATTTGGGAAAACAAAGAATAAATGCAATATGTATAATATAGTTCCACATGTATTAGATACATGGTAAGTTCTTTTGATTCTTAGTACAGTTTATTTGGGTATATGGTAGTGCTAAGGCATATTAAACCCTATTCATTTAACTGGATGTCTCCACAGCTTTTTTTTTAATCAAATGTGTTTTTAATGTGTTACTTAAATAACCCTAATTGCAAATGAGAACGGGTTTTGTTGGAGCGGTAATATTACTCGATTTCTTCTGGTAAAATATACCAGCTATGGAAAACTCACATACATGTTATGTTGTACTTTAATATATTTTTAGCAATTCACAGGATGCCTGTTGATAGCAAGTGTAACTCTAGCACAGCTATCTTTGTGTATATTTTTATCTATAAAAGTGTATGTTGTATTTCCATCAGTGGGAAAATTTGAGCTTACTCATAAAAAAATTAGCCTACATTTTTGTAGAAATGGCCAAATGCTGCTCTTGATGGTATTTTGTATCTCTGAGCTCAGCTTGGACAAACACTGTTTTATTCCTCCATGTTTGCATTCTGCAAGTGCTTGAGATCTTTACTACTGCCTTTTCAAAATGGAGATCTGTTGGTCTTCATCTCTGAAGAGCACTGCTAGATAACTGTTGTGTTAGAGTGCAGTTCTCTCTGTGATTCTTTTGGCTGAAATGCCGACTCAAGCAACTTTTCTTTCCAGCAGCTTCTTGTTACTATCCAGCCCAGAGATGGCACAGTGGATGTGCTTAGAATAAAAATAATTCAACCAGGAAATTAACAGTATATTAATGTGGACCAGTTCCCTACTCTGGTTCAGCCCAAAAAGCTCTATGAACACACCTGAGCATTACGAGCATTATCTGAGGGAGTGGTGCAATGATGGGAATGAATGAATGAATGGCTGGAAGGGACTCTTGAGAACTGCTTCAGCTGCTGCTAACACCACATGATATGTGTGTGTGTAGCCTTGTTCCATGTGCTTTTCATTATTTTGTGTGTCTTTGTATGAAATGTAGTTAAAAAAGAATACTAGCAATACATGTATGCATATACACAAACATTTTTAAACATTGTATTAAAAAAATATTTATGAGGATTTTATTGTAACCTTATCAAACTTTCCCCAAATACCAACTATAACATCTTTATGTAGTTGCAAGGATTAAACCAGTGACAGCTCTTTCAGGGTCTATGCAGTCAGTGACTCTGAAATGGCATAGTGAATTGGTATTGGTAAAAGGATTGACCATCTTCAGTTGTAGCTTGGAAACTTTAAGCTTATTGTGTCTTCTCACATGCGGGAATACTCTGTGCTTGCATCACCGTGATTGCAGTAATAGAGGAGATTTGTAATATGGAAACACTGCGTCTGGTTCTTACAGAATCTCTGTTTTCCATGCAATAAGCATAGCTTTATAATTTTTAAGTATTACAGGTTACCACGTGTAATTGAGGCTGGAACTTGTGTTTGAGTAATATAATAGTAAAAAAACCCAAATCCTCTAAATGAGCTTAAAGGGGGAAAAAAAGCCATCGTACGAAGTGATGGCATTCCATCTGCGTCAGAATGAATGAGACATTATTAATGGAATAAGAGCATGTCAGAATGGCTCAGTCAGTTACCCAGGTTTGCCTGTCGCTGAAATTAACTGATAGGACATAGGTCTAATTTTAGCATGTATCATAATACAGACTTGCAAGTATCGATACATTGATTGAGATAAAGCCATGTTACTATTTTAAAGTTTTATTCCTGGTTTGTAGTGTAGGGAATCAGGCAAACTGGAAGTCTGAACATGTTAAAATTACTTGCAGTACACAGCCTTACGAAAATGAACAAAAAATGAAAGTAATTTCTGAATCTCCATATAGATTAAAGAGCATTGGATTTGCTTATGCTTTAGAGCATGGAGTATCATTCACTTTGTTCACTACATACTACTTTAGCACAATGTAAGTGTGAGTATATATGTATATATAAAATACAAATGTAGTATGGGCTTAATGGAATTTCATACAGGTGGCATGCAGTAGACATTGATTTCTGTGTTTCTGGGAAAGCTAATTATTTTTAATGTCATTAATGTTGGATAACTATATTCAAGGGACAGAGCAAATGTGTATGTTATATATTTAAATGTAAGTTAGGCAGAATGAATGTCATGGAATTATACAGGGACAGATATTATCAGTATGCTTGTGAATCACTGAACAGTTGATATTACAGAACCACAGTGAAGGAGGGTTCTGACAAAGTGTTGATATACTGTACTGCATTTTTTCCATTTTTCGTCATGAAAGATGTACAGAAGAGGAGTTCAGACTGTGTTGTAGTCAGAGCTTTCTGACTGTTCTGATAACCTGCAAAGCACTTTGATCTGTTAGAACCTTCTGGATGAATCTTGATGCAGCCCTCTCTAGAGATCCATTGGTGATCCTGAAGACAGATTAGTCAAGCAGGTTTGCAGAGTCCTGTGGTGAAATCTTCCTGCTTTTTAATTGCATCATAAGGCACAACTGCAGGTTCTAGTGGTTTTTGGGATTGGTTTGGTTTGGGTTTGTTTGTTTTTCCTTCTGGTTGTTGATACTGTGGTTGCTGATTTCAAAGTTTGCCTCTTACTTTTGAAAGTCTAAGCCAAACGAAAATCTAGAAAACTTGAAGTTTGCAGGACCTTTTAAAAGTTGTAAGAGTTCTAGTAACAAGGGTGGCAAGAATTCTGAAGTATTAATTTTTAAATCTACATTGGACTTAAGTTTAAGAGGACTTTTCATGCCATGTATTGCTGGAAGAACTGTGATCCTCATTTAATCTGCAGCATGTACACTGTTTAGGTAGAAGCTCAGTTGAACTGTACTTTTGCAAGTTCTTCAAGTATGTGAGAAAGGAATCTGTACGGTACTTTCTCTCATAAAATTATGGTGTTTATTTTTTCCATTTAACCAATCATCATGACTATATAAACCATGATTGCATGATTTTTCTTTTATTTTTCTTTTTTTGCCTCTATGCATTTAGAATTGCTGAACATAAATCTATTGCCTTTCCCCCATAAGTGTGCTATCATGTGTATATTAGGCATTCCATAGAATGTCTCTGTAGAAAATAAGATCTTCCAGTTTCGGGCTCACCTCCTTTGAATATGACTGTTTTATTTCATCATGTGTGTCATAAAAAATTACTGCTATCACTTACTTTGCCTCTTGTATGAACCACATTTTTGAGTCGTTGCTGAAACTTATTAATTCTTTGTTTTAATTACAAATTACTAAAAACTAATTTATGCAAATGAATTGGAAGTGGATTTCCTCAGTTTAAGAACTTGCAGTTGTATTTCAAAGATTTACGCTTTATTCTAGAAGATGGATATGTATGTCCTTGTTACATTTAGTACTTACAACACTAGCAAAGCAGTCCATTAATATTTTTTAGGTATGTTTTCCCGTAATAAGACATTCATCATTCTTGCAAGACTACGGTTTGTTTTACCCTGTGCTTCAGGATCAAACTGCAGTCAGTTGTAACAATAAGACCTAAAAAACGGAGAAAAATGTTCCTTTATTTTTGTATCAGCTAATGAAATTAGAATTATGTTACTTAGCTGCCATTCTGAAAGTGGACCAATAGAGGCTTTGTTAACACAAATGTGTAAAGTTTTGATTATTTATTAATATTGTGCTGAGATACAACTCTATGGGGGAAAAGTATTCTTACATTGTATAATACCTCTGCTTTTAATATACTATGTGTATATGAAGACGTATGGTAACGTAGTGCTTAGTAAGCCTGAAGGACATGTTTGGCCTAATGTAACTGCTTTGCTTGTATTTCAGGGAAATTATCAATTCACTGCATGTTTATTGGCAATCAGCAGTGGTTGGTAAACAGTCATTTGATGTTTGTTTTTAATCATAACAGGAATTTCCATTTTTTACCTTGACGACCTTTCCACCAGGCTTTCTTGTCCATGTTGGTGGTGTTGTCAGTGCACGGTCTGTGAAGCTCCTGGATCGTATTCACAATCCTGGTATGTTAACAAAAGAACAACTTCCTTGCTCAAGTCCAGTCATAATAGTCATGTAATTCTAATCTTTATAACATAACAGTGTTTGAATAAATACTAAACTATTCTAACAATGTATATTAAAAGCACTATTTTTCAGACAATCATTTAAGCTTGAAAAATTACAGTCACTCAGGGGGTGTGTTTTTAGTGAGTAACTTTTCAGCAAGTTAATGAAGTAATTAAGTACTTTGAATCCAGTAACTTTGCACTAAAAACTGTCTTTCAATTACTGAGGGTTTAATTACTTTTTTACCACTTTTTAATATCAAAACTTGATGCACGTTTTCCTTTCAAACAAAAATAAGATGCAATACTTGATCTTAACTATGAATGTTTTCTAATTTTCAGCTCCTTCAGATCCTTAAGGACTAATGACTACAATTTAGCTCAATACATGTTTTTAACCTCTTTTGATAAAACCTTTACAGCTTTGTTTCTGTTCTTAAAAACATATACTGAACAGTACTTTAAGATTTTTTTTAATAATTACCTGGGAACCCCAGTACTAGAACATGTGTATTTTGCATGTCCTAGTTCTGACATCAGAATTAAGTGACTTTTGATTCTGAAGACTTTGTTGTTATATTCAGTGAGACAAACCGAGGAATACTGTGTAAGAACTTGGAGTTAACAGCGCACTTAAAAATTCAGACAGAGGAGAGGAAAAAATAGCACCTGTAGTGGTTTTGCATGCACTAGTCAGGAGTAATAAAACAAAGTTTGTGCAAATGCATCTTTAAAAGCAATTTAAAATTAAAAAAAAAAAAAAAAGTCTTTTTCCTTTTCTTCTTCCTGTGGCCCAAGGCAGGTAATTCTGTAAGCAGGTAGGTTGTTGCTGATCTAAAGATTCAGTCAACTGACAACATGAAATAAAATCCGAGACTTAACTTGAATTACACCCCCCCCCCCCCCCCCACTTTAAGGGATTTTTTAAAAGCATACGAGTACACAATATTGTTCTTTTTTCCCTATTGTTAAGATTTATTTATGGTGGAGGGAAGATTGAGAGAAATGTCAAAGTATTATTATATGCGAGTCCTCCCTTTCTTTGCCACAAAGTTGTCTTAGGCGTCTGTATTTTCAACAGATTTCTGATATAGGTAATTTTTGTGCAAAATTTACTGTGTGATAACTTTACTTAAGACAAAATGAAAAAAAAAACAAACAAATTTGCTCAAAAGTTTTTTTTAAAACTGATTTCTTGCATTATGCACCCCTTTTTACCAACTGACTGAAAGCAGGATAAGAATTAAGAGAAGATAGAGATGCATATTTGCACAACTAAGTGGCTCTTTGCAGTGTTTTTGTGGGACTTGTAGATTGCTCCTGACAAGTGAATGTAAGATGCATGATACTTTGAACTCAGTATATTGCAAAACAATGAAAACAAAAAGGGGAATGAAGGCACATGGCTATGGGAGGGGAGGTGAAGAAGTAGAAAAAAAAAATTCTGATATAGTGATAATTGTACTAAGCATTTGAATCAAGTCTGTAAAATATTGAAGGAAACAAACTGGCAAGTGGATAAACAGGAAAATGTAGAAGAGGAAAGAACATTTGAAGGTGTATTGAGAATTTATCAATAAGAGAATAATTGCTATATACTGTACACTTTGATCACGCCTAGTGCTAGATTGCTATAGCATGCTCCTTTTTTCCCTTTCTATTTCAGCCTCTTATTAACTCTGCTGTCTGTGTCTTTCCAGTTCCTGTGGAGTGGTGTTGTCAATTGTGTTCTTGTTGGTAGTTTTTTTTCACTATTCTGCTCCTATAACTGATCTACTAATTTGCTGTTTTGAACTCAGCCTTTGTCGGAATTATGGGTAACACAAGATCATACAAACTGCTAGACTGGAATAGTTTCAATTCAGGTATTTTACTAGTCATTCAGTACTACATATGCTGACAGAAATTATGGCAGCTCAGTGAAGTTCTTAGAAATGCTGTAGGATATTTAGGTTAATGCTTCAAATTTAAATCTGTTTAATCATCAAATGCCTAAATGTCTTGTTTTAATGTTGTTAAAGGCTTTCTTTAAAATCTCAAAACATTGTTTTAGTATAAAATAGCATTGCTAAGAATAGTATCAATCTGGAAAGCTGAATGTTCAGATGATTATTTTGTAGTAGCTTTCAGCTCAGTTTCCATGATGCAAGTAATTTAGGGAAAGAGAATAGATTCTTATTTATACAGTTGGGATCACGTCAGCTGTGACTTAATTTTTTTTTTAAGTGATTTTTTTTGTTGTTGTTTGGTTTGATTTGGGGGGGGCTGTTGGTTAGTGTTTTATTTTGTTTTGCATGAGCTTGCACCTCTTCAAGGGTGGCTGTACTTCTGTTAATTTCAGGAAATTGATGAATGTGTTTGTTCTAAATAATAGTTATAAAAATTGTCTGAGAGAATGGAAAATAGACAAAGAGGACTGTCTGTTTAAAGAGAAGGGTTGTATGTAGCCCGGGATTTGTTGGTTCATAAATCTTGTATTGTAAAATGCAATCAGCTTGCAGGACTTAGGGCATAATTATTTGAACTTTTTAATCACTTTAACACCTAACTTGAAAAAGCCCCATTATTCTATTTTGTTATGCAGATTTATGGATCAAAGTGTGTAACTTCTTTATACAGCTGCAGAGAGAATGGATGAATTGGTGATGCAGTCTACATAGAGTACTGGCATGTTAGGGGGAGAAATAAAGACTTCTCCCCCCCCCTCCCCCCCCCCCCCGCCCTTTTCTTCTGGAAATGTAGCATGCTTTGGAAGAAGGCAGGCATAACTTCTCTGCATGTAATACCCAAGCCAGCAGACCTTGCCAAACTTTGTTTTTAAAGCTGGCACAGTAAAAAGGTATAAAGCTGACCTCTGGGGGTTTGTTTCCCCTGGGAACAAGCTTTTCGTCTTGGTACTTCACTGCTGCAGTGCAGCTCTGTGTCATGCTCTAAATTTCAGGTTAAATTATCTATATACATTTTTCAATTTACAAATAGTTCAATAATAGCTAGTGCCTAAAACTATTGGCTCAATTTTGTATCCTTGTTCCTTGCTAGAGTAAGTGTCCTGTAATATTATAATTATGAGGTTTTCTGGTTTTATTGGTTTTATTTGCTTGTTCTGAAGTGATAATAATCTAAAATAAATTTCACTTTCTGTATGAAAATAGTATTATTGAATTCTCAAATCTATTACTGGTATAGCATAGTCTGATCCAAGATGTTAAAAATGTGTCAAAATTTTTCATCTTGTATGCGACCTTGGAAGGTTGGAATTAATTGTTGCTTCTTCAACATAGTGGTAGGATGTTACCATGGAAGAGTTTTATGAGAATAATGGAGTAATTGAGTTATGTGCAGACACTAAACTTACCTTGAGCTAGGCTATAAAGTGATCCAAAATGTAAGCCTAGGAAGCTAAGGGGAAGTCATGAATTCATTTCTTGACAGTAATTTTAGAGTTAATACCTTGCTGAGAACTGTATTTGTGTTGCCTTGAGATGTGTCAGCAGCTCTGTAGTAACAGTCTTGATTAATCCTACTTGTAGGGACTGAACAGTTTATGCTTACAGTCCTGGAAGTATGTTTCTTTTGCAGTGCTAGGTGTGTTCCTGAATGAAGAAGAAAGGAGGAAGGGAGTACATCAGTCGTTACATATCATGTGTGATGGATAGTAGAGTTGCAGATTACATACAAGTTAACTCTGTCTTAGGAATAATGAATATGCTGTGCAGATCTGTTATCATTGAGAAACCAAAGGAGAAGATTTCTATTCATTTCCATCTTCTAGAGCTTTATTGCCAACACTGTCATTGCTGGCTAATACTTGGTCTGAAGGAGAGCAGGGATTTACACAGCTTAAGGAAAACGATACTACATCTTTACATTACATTCATGTTGGCAAGAGTGTGATCAGAAACAGAAGTAGGCTGACATTATTTTCCTTTTTGAAAATGTTCAGGCTTCATTTAAGCCTGCTAGTAACCTGTTTAGTAACTCTTTTTTTGCCAGTGGCAGGGAGGCTTGTTTAATTAAAGTGTGAGATACAACAGGACCATCTGATGGTGGTGAAAAGTCAGAGATTTGAAGATGCTTGAAAATCAAACATAGAAGTAAAGAATGACTTTATTTCATGAATAGAAAAGAAGCTACTTAAATATCTGGGAATTGCATATAGTTCAATGACAAAATCGTTTAAATGCTTGTAAAATTACAAAAAGATGATCAAGATGAATCTGCAAGATAAAAGTAGAGAGACAAGAACACAAATTCATAGAAAAGAGGGGACATAATGCAGTGGAAGAAATACTCTGGTGCTGTCTCTGAGAAAGGATGTTAAAGATGTACTATAAATATAAAAATATGAAAGTAATCCTGGATCCAGAAGACTGGATCTTTGTTAAAGTTTCTTCCTGAGGTTAAATACAGGGAAGAAAGGTTCCTTGGGAAATGCAAGAAACTTGTTGAATAAAGACGGCTTTTGCATATGGCTGTTTCACGCCACTAACATATACAGTGTTCTCGCATAATTATGTTTTTAAACTCATCATTCAGGGAGCTGCTTCAGCAGTGATTGTTCAGTTCCAGTAGTCAGAAACATGGAAGGAGAAAAGATAGTTAATAAAATTCCTAAGGGTCTCCTGAGCTCCTTGTGTGATATCCAGACTTGCTGTTGGAATGTGAAATTCTCCAGAACTCTAGTTTTGTATATGAGGAAATGCAGGAGGAAAGCTTGACTATGTTCTGGTTCTGTAACTGAATGCTTTTCTTTCACAGAAATACAAACATACAGTGAATGTGCAAATGACATTTCATACTGCTGTCTGGGGTGTAAATGTGGCATACTTGTAAGAACACAGTAGAAAATGTCAGAATGTTTTTGTTAGTGTCTGATGTGGCTATCCTTCAGAACTAGTAGAAGACAACATTTTAAGCTTGACCTCTCACCTTTTTCTTGGAGGATTTCTAGGTTGACTTCTTGTACATCAGTGTGTGTTGATATGATAATGGGAGGTTAAGGCAGCTGTCAGAGGCTTTTCTGACCAGAGCGAGGGGTTGCAATGTTTTTCAGTAATATTTTACTCTACTTTTCTGCAACCTTTCCAGAGGGGTGAATATTCCTAAATGGTTTTTATGGTTAATGTGAATGGTGTTTGAATATTCTTTTTTGAAGCAGATGCACCCTTATATTAATGAAATAATTTTCTTTGGGACTGTTTATTGTTTTTCTTTTGGAGAGTTCTGAGTAGATACTTATGTAACTGAACAAAGGGGTGATCACTGTCAGTGAGTATAGAATAGTATTCCTATGTTCTGTTAGAGATTAATTAATTAATAATCTTGGCATTTAAAGTCTTTGTTTTAGAATTCCTTGCCTAATAGTAAGTAATGCTATTTAATCTGTTCGTGCTGATTTAAAAGTCTACCTGAAATTTGGCTAATAGTGTGAAAGCCATCATAGACTTTTCACTGCACAAATGCTCCAATAAAGCTGTTGCTTATTACACCACTACAGTTTGTTTTTGAATTGATAGTACATGAGAGAGACAACCTTGGTTTTGTGGAAGAGTGTTATTCTTGCACGTAACTCTTACTAATTTCAAAATATGGGGCTTGACTAAAACTATTATCTTCATACAGTTTCCTTCATGGATTACAGTGAGGTTTTTCAGCCTTAGAATATGTCACTCTGTGGTTGCAAAGATATAGTTGTAGAACTTCTTGCCTGGCTCAAAACATATTATTGTTAGTAGAAAACTAGAGTTACGCTAGTTGAAAGGACACCTTCCTAACTGCTACATAATTACAGGTAAACAGGTCCTTGTAAAATGTCTACTGGCAGTATTGTAGGAAGATGGCTGATAACACAAGTTCTAACTGGCCGAAACAGGATTATAGCAATAACTCTGGTTAAATGTTAATGGATAAGATCATTAGCTGAGCTGAATTAGGCACAAGAGATTTTCCTTCTAAGTGCTAAGACTGAAGGTCTTCAATATGCTATGTTTCTTACAAAGAAATACCATAGTGTTTTTCTTTTTTTCTTTTTTTTTTTTTCCTGGTTCAGTTTGTACTTTGGGTTCTGTTAGTGCAATTTTTCTTTGACCTTTTGCACTAATATTTTCAGTGGTTTTTGTAAGTTTTGAGTTTTTGGTGTCTCTTAATGCAGTCTCATTGAGGTCCTGAACTCACCCAAAAAGGCACTGTAGGAAAGGCTCCCTGGATCTACAAGTTGAGAGGCTTCTCTCACTAATTTGTCTTAAAACAAAATAAACAGTTGTGAGTGGATAGAAATAATGAATGCAGAGGTTCTGTGAATGTAACAAGTAAAAGCCTGAGGAGTGTAAAGAATGAATAGGAAATACAGAGGCAAGTATCATTTTGTGCCAAATAATGCTGTCCCATTTCTGCAGTTGTGCAGTGAGGTAGATAGTCTGCGTGGCAGTCAGCAAGAAAGCGTCAGTCCTGTCTGTGAACATATATCTGTGTTTGTGGAGAGATTAATTTTTTTGTGTATAAAATTCTGTACGTTTCTTTCAAGGACCGTGTTAGATCAATTAGTATTATTGTTGCTTGTTTTAAGATTCCAGCTACTTTGGCTTGTTTAAAGCTTTAAAATCACACCTGTAGTTCATTTTGTGATACTAGTTACAGAATGGATAAAATGTGGTTTAGGAAGACGTGGCTTGTTACAGCATAGTGTCTCCAGCTTTGGGTAATAGCCCCTTTGTTGCTGACATTTGAAGATGTCCTTTGAAGATTGCTCATGTCTTAAAATAGGTTGTGTTTATTGTGCCAAGATGACAAAGCAACAGAGAGATAAAAGATAGAATAACTAGTTTCTTTATTACCTAGCAGCTCTTCAAAGTGGCAGACCTTGCCCTTGTTACTGTAATAGGATCAATTAAAACAGGTCCCTAGACCTTCTTTAGTGTCCCACTTATCTTATGATTAGAGGAACCTTATACACAGCTGTGAGGACTTCACCATTATAGGATGAATGGCTGATCAAAATAATAACTAAAAGCTGGAATGACAAAGTTACATATTTAGGCCTGGCACACTGATTTTCCAGAGACAAATTAATTTCTGATATCTAACATTTTATGTTCAGACACTACTTTTGAACTTTTATAATTCTAAGGAAGTATGGTGAAGTTTAAACGTTTATTTTTAAGTGTTATCATAATGGTTTAATTTTAGGTTTAATATTTAATATGTACACATATAAATACTCTGAACATCTTTTTTTCTTCAAATGTTGTTTCTTTTGATTTTATTTTATTTTTTAAAATTTTATTTAAGTTGTATCACATGGTAGTTTCCTTTAGTGATAAATTATTACAGCAGTTTTTGGTATTATTGCATGATTTTTTATTTTTATTTTTTAAGATGATACTTTTTTGCAGCTTGTGCTGTTCCTATCGGACCTTCATCTACGATTAAAAGCAAAAGTTATAGGATGTATTACCATTCTGGCTGTGTAGTTAATGCTTGTTGGTACTTGCAGCAGATTTTGTTGAACCAGTTTATGGAAAACTATTGCCGCAAAGATTACTTTTAATACTTAGAAAAGGTTAAATTATGCTGTAGTTTGTCAAAGTGATTCTTGCATGTTTATTCCTAAGATCAATTAAAAGTATAATTTGCAATGTGTGACTGATAGACAAAGTGTAGAACAGTGAGAACAGTGGAGGTTTGCTTTTTTCGGTGTGAAGAGCCAAGTAGTTGCACTCTTTTTTTTTTTTTTTTTTTTAATCTGGGACATTCTGTTTAGATTTACAAAGTTGAATTAGTTTGGATCACAGATGGTATACCACAGTGGACTGTATAAAATACTTGTGTGTAGTGATGTCAGTCATAAGGCTTACAAGATGCTAATCTTTAGGTATCTCAGCATTTAAACTGTTCCAAGAAATATTTACCTGAGATGAGGAACAAATGCAGGGAGACATCTCAAGGCTTGCTGTTGGGGATGTTGAGAATATAAAGTTGCTCAGGAATATATGGCTGAGCGAGCTGATTGGAAGTTAAAGTAGGATTCCAAAAGCCAAACTTTGAAGTAGGATTTTTATAATTCCCTTTTAGGGGTGAAATAGGTAAAAACATCTCTTGATCCATTTTAAAATTCCGTAATGGAAGTATAATTCCATATGTTTCTGTCTAAATTACAAATACATTCACCCATATCAGAGATATAGAAGCTATGGAGATTCTGTTAATTCTGTTTCATACTTAAAATAACTTTTCTCTTTTTTTGGTAAGAAAAAAAGAGCATTCTCTAGCCTCCTAGCAGTAATACAGGTATTTTCCTGAAACTCAGAATATAAGAAAAGAATTCAGGAGTTTTGATGGGAATGTTACTAAGGGACACTTTGCTGCTTGGTATTAAAGCTAACACTCCTCAATAGTGAGCTGCCACTAAAAGGAGTGGTGCTGCTTTTCTGTATGATTCCTGCCATGTGCTTTTGCAGTCTTCTGGTGGTCATGTAGTGATTTGGCCTGACCAACCCAATAGAAAACTAGCCCTGCAAATGAATGGTTTTCTGTTCAATCAGCCAGCTGAAATATCTCATCCTGTAAATGCATGAAACCTGGATGCGGTTTTAATCCTAAACGTTCTTAAAATTGTTTCTTCAGTAATTGAATTTCTTCAACAACCAGACTTAAACCTGCTTTTTTGCTCATTCAGCGGTTTGGGCTTGAGAATTGAGATATGTGCTCTCTGGCCTCATCTGGCAGAACAGCACTGATTCAATATTATTCTCCAGGCTGGATGCTTTGTCTGTAGTTTAACCTTTGTAGGAGTAAGTGTACCTGTTCTCTTTGGTGGTATGGTTGCACTGCTTTCTGCTGTTTTAGTGTATCTTAGTTTTCATTTGATAAATTCCAATAATCTACTTCCTCAAGTTTTCATTTTCACATCTTTTAGTCTTAAGGGTGAATATAGGGAGTAATTTTTAAAAAAGGATGGAGTGGCTTTGAAGATCTTTGGAAAGTTTTAGGTTGATCTGCTGCAGGCTTAGTTATTTGCTACCCAAATTTTGTGTTTAAACTTTACAGACGAGAGGATTTGGCTTTTTGTACACTCCCTTATGAAATATTTTAGAAAGATGATGGGAAATTTCAGTATTTATGGGATAACCAGAGAGGATTAAATTAAACTTCAGAGTCCAGGGAAGGGTGCTTATAAACCTAACAAAGGTGTCTCTTAAAAAACAAACCTACAAAAAAAATCCCCCACTTTTTTCTTTATAAGCTGATTAATAGGTTTTAATAAAGAAGATAAAAGAATAAGAGGGTAAGGAAGGTGTGGATAATGGCTCTGCCTAGTGAAAGAGTTAGACTGAATTTGAAAGAATATTACTGGTGCCTCTGTTGCCATTTTGGAGACAACAGAACAATGAGTTATTTCTAGATTGTGAAAAATTTTAATAGTATGATTGTCATCCTCATTTCAGAATGTTGCGTTATAAATGTAAATATTTACTGAATTACACAATATTGAAATAGGTTGAAATTAATCACACAGTTCCTGTTTCAGAATAATTGTCTCAGGATGTCTAGGGATTCAGCTTTAATTACAGTAGCTCTTGAGTATGATCTGTGTAATCAAGAGTCCATTCTTCTTAATATTTCTTCAGTTTTTAAAAATCTGTATGGACCTAGCATAATGCAGATTCTGGCTAATTATTGAAAGGCCCTGTACAAGTGAACCTCTAGCAAATAACTTTGGAGAGGTGTTGCTTCTTATGAATCAGAAAGTATTGATAGTGTCCAGGGTTATCTCCAGGTGAAAGATTTGGACAGGATGTTGTCCCGTTGACAATACAGCCTCATAGAAGTCAGCCTGGTATTTTGAAGGAAAGAGGTGAATTGGTGGTGGATAGAAGTGACTCAAACATGTAGGGCACAAAATAAATACAGTGCTGTTTGTATCTTCTACAGCTGTTTAATAAAATGCTTGGAAAGTTTCAGCTGGAGGAGGTTTGAGTTGGCACGATTTTTATAGAATACTGTACTGTTGACAACATTGTTTCTCAGGTCTTCAGCTCTAGAAACAGTGTGCTTTGCTTCCACTTCGTTATAAATATCATGCCAATTTTGAAACATTAATAAAAGTAGGTTTAATATTCAGTCTTTGGTTTCAATAAAGGGCACATAATAGCAGTGTAATTTTTGCAAATTTTTTTGCTTAAAGTTGTAGATAAACCTTGCTATAAACTACTTGGTAGATTTGCTAGAAAAGCTTGTGATTGAGTGCTATGTATGCTTGCCTTTTTGCTTCCACCTAGAATCCAGGGCCATTACTTTCTGTAACCATTTCAGTGAGCTGCCATAGTTTTCAGTCTGTACTGTCACCTGATCCAAGCATGCGCCAAAATACCCACCGTTTCTGGCTACTGTCTGCTGAATCTGCTTTGCAAACCCTTAGTTCTTAAGCTTTTGCCTTAGCAAAAAACAACAACAGACACTCTTATGGAGTGTACTGGACACATGCCATCCTGCTTCCCTAACTCCTCTAATTGTTTATGTAAATCCTTAGCTTTACTAAACTTGTAAATGCTACAATGGCATCCCCATGTGAAATTGTGTGGCTCATGTGTCAAAAAAGGCTGCTTGTGAAAATATTTGTCAGAAGAATATGAATGCTACACATTGCACTGCATTCAGTGTTTTGTATCAATTTATTATTGCAATGTCGTGGTGTTTGATTTTAATTGTAGACAATCATTTTGTGTTTTAATATGCAAAGGTAAGTTCATGTAAACTGTGAATGTACAGTATTTATATATAAACATACTGTCGTATTTTTGGCCTCTTCGTGGAAGAAAAAAATACTTACTTAAATGTCTTAAGCAGAAGACCCAGTTGTCTTTACAAACACTTGTTTATGCATGACTCGTATAGAAATTTTTGAACTTGTGCAATAAGAATTTGTTGGATTTTTTTGAAAGATATTGGGCCTGATCCTGTTAACACTGAAGACAATGGCTGGAAAATTGTTCTTATCTCTAATAAGAATGAAAATGATCCATTATATTACTGTAGTTAATCGTTTTGTTAATTCTGATGTTGAACAGATTTTCAGAGTAAAGGGTTAAATGTTTTTTAGCAAGACATAGTATTGAGCAACCTAACAACAATATGTGCTTTCCATTATGATAAGGTGTTCTTGTAGGTAAGTTAGGTGAGAAAATTGTGTTAATGCTTTTAGGAATTTGTTCCTAAACTTTAATTTAAACTATAAATTTTTGTGGAGGAAAGTTAAATGTTTGCATAGAGTTTGGGACCCGTCACTATTTCTACCTTTTCTGTTCCCTTTAAGCATATGTTCCCTTTCAGCATTTCATTCTGTTTCAGTTTTACTGTGGCTACATACCTTTTCAGTATCATACTCTTGTTTGTAATCTTATTCTTTATTCCACAGCACTTCCCCTGCTCATCCCCAGTCGCTTTACCTGTTGCTCACTTTCAGCTCCTTCATCATGACTTCACATTTTCTTGCACTTCTTGTCATAGAAAGGTCTTTGGTAACAAGTAGGAGCAGTTTTTGCCAAATGGTACCTAAAGGTGTGAAAAGTGATGATTTAGTAAAATTGGCTTTTTTGTCTTTGTTTATGTCTGGAAAAAGATTAATTCTCCTTTGTAGGTGTTTTTCTGTGAAGTACAAAAATTTGTGTGGCTGTTCAGTCAATGTTTATAGCCAGCTGTCTGTGATCAAGTCTAATTGAGCAAGAATTGTTCTGCATAGTCAGTGAACCACTTTTCTTACTAACACTTTTCTGTTAGAGAGAGAGAAACGCACATTGGTAAGTGATCTTCTTGTCCATGATTGGATGGGGAAGGAGGAATTGCTCCCAAGATCCATGTCCATTCCACCATACAGAGTTAGTGATAACATTTACAGAGTGTGCTTGTGGTCTCGCATCTCCCATACAGCTCCCCATTTTGTCAGATCATGTAGCCATTGCCTTAAGATGGATTTCCAAAGTTGCTCTGTTCATGTACCACTACTGCCATTAACTGGTGGCAGCAATCACAGCCTCTGTTCAGACAGAGATGCACACGCAAAAGAGAAGACATTTCACCTCCCACTTTCCTTTATGTGTACCACAAATGGTTCTCATAGCTGAGCTTGGGAACTCCAACCCTATAACGTGATGGATTATTTCTGCATGATTCTCAGCTTTTGAAAGCTGAAGAGTGTGAGACTTTGCTAGCAGGTACTCCAACCATCTGAGTCAGGATTACTGTGTGTCATCTTGAGCATTTGATTTTCCCAGTTAGTGAAAGTGTTTTAAACGGTGGTTTCACGTTGATAAACAGCAAAGTGCAGTGCCTTGAGATTCTACTAGTAATGCATTGAAACGTGCTGAAGGTGAACTCAGATGTAATGGAACATGATTGATACAGTCAGTGAAAATCCTTAGCCTGTTTTGTGTCTTGATGTGTATATTTTTGTCTTGATTATGTAGAACCTTCCTAAGAACTATAACTGTAGGGTTTTTTTCTGTTCAGTGTTCATTTCTTAGAGCAAAGGTTGGATAAACTTCAGTCTGGACACCCAAGGCTAGTCAGTACACAAGCGTTAACATCTAAAGTTAGGTATAGTTGAATATACATACCTCTGTGCTCTTTTTTTTTTTTAATTAGCAAATGAACATAAGTTCGTTTTAGAAAGCCGAAAGCCTAGTTCTAAACGAAAAGTTGAGGTAAATTCATGAATGAATACATCTTGCCGTACAATATTTTTGTTTCAGTAAATTTCAAAATCTGTGTATATCTGCATCTTTCATTTTTGTTTGTCATGTTGTCAGAGAACCTAGTGTATGATATAGGGTTATCATACACTATAAGTATCCCTGACAGTACAAAATTGGTTCCCAATGAATGTCAGGTTTTGACATTGATTTTCTAAATTATGATTCAGCAAGGAGATCTCAATGGCTAGAAGTTTGTATCTGTGCAAAGTTCAGTTGATTTCAGGGAAATTGTAGAAGAATTTGTCTACTCAGAACCCTTTGTAGCATCTGAGTGCCTATATTGTTTGTTATTGTTTTTCCCCTTATTTTATGTATCAACAATTAACGTAGTTTTCAACTAAGTTCATTGGTACAGGTAAGCCATTTTGAAAGAAGAAACAGTTGACAAACTCTAATTGTAAATGACAATACTTCTTGACTTCGTATTTAAAAAGCTTGCGAGAAGAGCTTTAGTTCTGGGAAACTAATTGCTGAACAGTTAAAATAAATGGATTGCATAAACCTATTCTAGTAGCACTCTTTTTTTTCCAGTTTTAATGTAGTATTCAAGAAAAACAGGTAGGATATGTTTCAACATAAAATCTGAAAGACAGTAAAGGTAATTACAGTCTATTGGGGGGAGAGGGTGGAGAAAAAAGGTGTGGTTGTGAGGATACTGAAGCAGAAGAGCATTGACAAATACATAGCCAGCATATATCTTGTACTTCTTAATGTTGTTAATGTAGAAGTAGTTTCAAATACCTATGGGTTCTCAAAGTTAGAAGTCTGAATTAAGGACCACAGAGCGGTGTGTTTGGCTAGTGATACAGTCTTGAACAAATATTTTAAAAATCTGGTTAACAGAGAACTGCTTGCAGTAGGAAAAACTGTTGAGGTTATTTCAGAGATGGCAAGTGTATACTGAAGTAAAATGTTACTTTATTACTACAAATACTGTTTCATTACTACTAGCTTTTCAATATTGCAGAGTATCTGTGATGCTTTGTTGCAAGTTACATGTTGCTCTCATGATGTTGGAAACTGACAGTACGGTCTTCAAGTGGGTAGAGATTGGAACAGTATCTACAGTATTTTGGTGTTATCTGTCATATGGATAACAACAAGAATGCAGTAATTCGTCAGAACCTGTTCACATGGGTGATAAACAAGAAAATTAATGAAAAAGCCCTGTTAGTGTTTGCTTGAAGTGTGATAGCTAGGAAATAAAAAGTGTCCAGATACAGCAAAACACTTGAATATGAAAAATTCGACTTTGCAGATTAATTGCATGAAGCTTTATGTTGACATAGTGCAGAGTAGTGAACTGATTTATACTTTGTCTTTCAGATGAACCAGAGACACGAGATGCATGGTGGGCAGAAATCAGACAAGAAATAAAATCCCATGCCAAGGCATTGGGTTGTCATGCTGTAGTGGGCTACAGTGAATCAACTAGCATTTGGTAAATCATGATGATGATTTAATTTTCAAAATGCCACAGAATATTTATTTCATCTTCAGTGGATTAAAAATGATGAACTGTTTCAACACAGCTGTTGGTACTGTCTAGTATATCTACTTCGGAGAGTTTGTTAAAGTAACTTTCTGAGATTTCAGTCTTGTGTGTTTTGTTTTGTTTGTTTTTTTTTATAGTATGTTTTGGTTTGTGTTTTAAGATCTTCTTTTTTCTAATGAACATTACACTTTTTATTTAACAAAAAAATTTAAAACCTACATATTTCCTTTTGTAGTAACAATATTAATTTATCTCTGAAGTTTTCTAAACCTAATCTACCTAATTAGTTAAGACTGTTCTAGAAGTATATGTACTGCAGTTTCATTATTGGGTAACAACTGGCAGACCAGTACTTAAACAGTAAACTTCAAACTTAAGGCACAAGTTCTTTACTAGGAATGAATTAACTGTGAGTTAAAGGAGAATATGCTGCCTGATAGATCTAGAATACTTTAGGTGTAAAAATTCTGTATTTCTTTCTGGAAAACGCATGTCATTATTTTTATCTTTCAGTAGTGTTTAACATATTAAACCGCAGCTCTGCAGTAGTCTTTGTGAGGTTGAATTTCCCAGCCCTGCATCCTGTTCAGGTCAAAACTCCAGTGTCTTACTGTATTCCATTTGGCTAAGAAAATTCCAATCTTGTGTATTTTGGTGGCTTAATAACAAACTTTGTGAGAGGCTTGGAGATTGGGAGAAATGGTTTGGGATTCATCTAATTACTCGTCCTTCTCTCTGGCCCAGGAGAGGTTGTATCTCTTTCTAGCTCCAGAAAGGCATCTATGAAGAGCTCCTCCTGGGGCCAAGTGTGTCTGACTGGTATCAAACAGAAAAGTACTCTGGCTCACTAGTTGTTTTGAAATGTTTTAGGAAAGTAATTGAAGCAAACTCAGACATCTGAATTTATTTTCCGTCAAGCTGGTTTTGCCTAAATACTTTAAAGAAAAAGTGCTAAAGCTTTGCTTTGTTAAAGAGAGAAGTTGGAAACAGAACTTTCATTTTACATTGCAATTGATAAGTTGAAGAAAGAAATACAGAGTTATACAGTGCTTTCATGAGTGCACACCATCTGTTGGTAAAGTAAAGTAGTAAGATAATCAGAAATGATCAGTCTGAAAGCCACAGCATTGATTGCTTGACATCTGTTGCTCCTTCACATTTATTGCTTCACTGCAGGTAAAAAACACCACCACCAAATATATTGATCTTTCACAAAACTTGAAAACAATTCTTGGAAGTCAAGTGCTTGTGCTAGTAGAGTAGGAAAACAGGAGAACTTACTTTACAGACAGGGCATGGTTTGTATTCCTTATGCTGTCTTGTCTGGTTATGTCCTGTCTTGCTTGGTGTATTAAAGACCATATTTACCTCAGAATTGCAATGTGCAAGTTTCCATTGCTCAGGGATGAACTTGCACTAAAAATGGAAGATTTATTCCTTCAGCTGTCAGTCTCCTTGTAAGAAGCATTAATATTTTGTATTCTTTTTTTTCTACTTTAACTATGGGGAAAGAATATACAGAGTATAGATAGGCAGTCAGTTACTGGGTTATTTCACACTTTCATTTTTCTTACAGAGTTTAATGTGGTAGTATTTGATCATTGATAGAATTTAGATTTCCCATGCTTATTTGCCAGTTCAGCTTCATTCCATGCTTAAAGGGCAAGGCTCTGTCTGTAAGTACTGGTCTGCCAGACATGTTAGATATGAAAAATTATTCTGGAAAGAGAAACAACAAATGAAAAAGGCATATGTATCATTCTAGAAAATGTGGGAAAGCTTTTCTCCGTATTTTTTCCAATATAGTATTTTAAGTACTGGATGTTAAGAGATTTGTTTCTTATTTAACAATTTCAGAAATATTAAAAGCTCTGTGATCATAATTTGCATTTCTGAGAGCTTTAACTGCTAAATCATGAATATGGTCAGTTACTTTACGTGCTGTATGTACTATTATTTGTAGTTGTTCATAGTCAAATTATTACCGTTTTGCTACTTTTTATCCTCCAAGAAGCACCCTTGTCAGTGTTGTGTTGTAACTTCATTTTGAGAGTGAATGTTTATAAGATGATGAGGCTCTCAACTCCCATTTTACTTTGGTAAACAATTATGCCTTGGTTTGGTTTTTTTTTTTTAAATGTTTGTTTGCTTTTGTTGGTTGGCTGGATTTCTTTGCATTATTAACCATAGTATTGAAAACCATACTTAAACCTGGTTAGCCTTTGTGATGTTACAGCATATTATTTATAACATAGGGCATAGCTCTTTAGTCTTTCTGTTCAATCCTTCTGCATCTCTTACTTATACAATGGTTTAAATATCAGAAGAGGATTGTTTGTGAGATTTAACGGATAAAATTGTACAAATGCACAAAATTAATAGTTACATTGAATTTATTGAGACTTTTGTACCAGCCTTTTAATCTAATAGTTTTAAGCAAAAGTAGCACTAAGTAGTAGGAATTCACTTTGTTGTAATTCTTTTCTCTTATAGTGAAGAGGTCTGTATTTTGTCCGCGTCTGGCACAGCAGCTGTACTGAACCCTAGGTTTCTTCAGGATGGCACCATGGAAGGCTGTTTGGAACAAAGGTTGTCATGGCAGCCTGGCTTCTTTTCCATAGGGTCAGAGAAGGGAGAGGTTGATTTTTTTCCTCAGAGCCAAGATAGTTCTTCTCTATTAGGGTAGGTTACAGTGTTACAGTGCAGGATGCGGGACCAACCACTTTACTGCTTTTCACTAACAACAACAACAACAGAAGTAATGGAACTCTGCACCAAATTAGATATTCTGTTTTTATTTCTAACAGTCTGAATAAGGTAACACATTTGACTACTAACCACAGATCATAACTCAGTTTTTTTTTCCTTTGCTGCTCTTCAGGTATCTTTCTCAACTTTGTATCACACTATAAAAAATGACAGATGTGTGATAAATTATGTAAGCCAAAAACTGCTGTGGCTGTAATATGTGTATATATGCTCTCTATATACTATTTAAGAGCTGTATGGGAGATAAAATAGCTTGGTTGTAAAACAAAGATAGTGCCAGACTTTTACAAAAGATGTATGGTTTAGTTGAAGTGTATGAACAAAATCATGAAACAGAAGGAAAAACATGAAGTTTCCCTTTGTTTCTGCTCTTGCAAATAAAATCTGAAGAATGAGTGTTGACAAACAGTTATTTTTAGGAAAAGATAATTAGATTAACTAATGCATATTGGTAATTTATTATGTGTTTGTCAGGATAATCATCAAATATTTCAGGGGGTTATTGTAGTAGTAAGTAAGGCTATTTATTACACCTTAGCACTTGCTTTACTTTTTCCATAATAACCCTGCCATCATAGTATTATTTATTATTCTTTTACTTTGTTAGCAGGAGGCCATTATCTTCTTGTGTAGATAGACTTTTGAAAACTGTAGCCAGAACAAAAATATTTGTTTCCATATTCACTATATGATGGAGAGAAAGACATGTCATGTTCATAATATGAAGAAAATTGCATTTTTATCGAAATATGTATTTCGGTGCTACTAAGAGTCTTGGCATAGATGAGAAATGCCAAAGGAAGGTAAAACAACTAAACAGACAAAGCCTATGTTTGAGACAATACATTTGCCAAAATCTATGATAACTAATGTTCTAAATCTGTCAGATTTGCTTAGGCATCTCTTCAAAATTCACTGGGAAGAATTGTTTATGTGAAACAGAATAAATCTGCAGTGATGCAGTTAGCCTGTGCTTTCCCTGTTCATATTTTTACAGTGGTTATTCCTGGGTATTTCTTATGGGGGAGTGGGACTAAGTGTTCTAAGTGAATAACAAGTTTTACCTAATACCTTATCTTAGGAAATAAAATCTTGCTATTCTTCTTACAATGTTTATATATATTGTGCTGCTTCTCAGTAGGATGGTTGGTTTGTTGTTCATGTTCTGCTCATTAGGTTTGTGTAGGTTTTTGGACACAACCCATGTAAAAGAGGCTTTTCATTGTATTTGGTACAGCAAATTCTCTGTACAACTGTTGTACCATGGACTACATTTAGAAATCATAGTGCCTAAAGCCAGCTCAGTAATGTTTTAGGTTTATATAAATTGTTGGTCATTGTATGTACTTTTTCTTGATCCCTGCATAACAAGTTTCAATGCAAGTTTTATTTATAGCGTTTTAGCTAGTAGTGTGCAGCCTAATTTTATTCTTCTAATTAATAAAATGCAATACTTGTCACATTGATATAATGGAGCAGAGTATAGCTGCAGTGTATGCTTTAAGTAGCTATCTGTAGGTGTTTATACACATGTGCGCGTATTGATCATTGTTAATAAGATGCAGATGTTTTAAGTATGTTCTCCATAATGTATTTTTAGGATTGAAGAAGCTTCACCACCAGGTTGTGGATTTTGCCATATACCATATGATGAATTGAACATGCCATTCCCTGCTCACCTCACTTATTGTTACAACTGCAGGAAGCAAAAAGTTCCTGATGTCCTTTTCACCACAATTGACCTTCCTGTAGAGGCAATAGTTATTGGGAAGGGATGTCTTATTCAAGCCAGGTATCTATCAAAATGTTTTCTTAGTAAAGTTTTGGAGATCTTTGAAAGAATTCCTGTTGCTAAAATCCAGCATGTCATCAAACCTTAAATTTTTATGGTGAATTGCTAGGAGTTAATGACAGTGTATTAGGGTACAGAGGGATGACAGCCTTCTCTTCCCCCTCTGTTATGTGTCATGTCTGTTGATGGACATCTGGTAACTTACCCATGTTGATGGGCATTTGGTAAATGTTCTGCTTTTTTTTTTTTTTTTTTTTTTAATGCATGTGGGAATTGCTGTATTTTGTCTGCCTGGATGTAAGAGTTTTCATGCTTTAACTTACTGTTTGGGACTGCTGACATCGTCAGGTACAGCTATTGCACTGGAAACTCAATGAACTGTTTAAGTCAGTTGTGTTAATTCTGTGCTGATGTCTGTAACTGAACATTAACTCTGTAGAATAGTGTCCAGTTTATGCTGTGGTCTTTGAATTTGGAAAAGGGAATAAGGTGGTTTACAGTGGGAAAGAAGGAAGGCTTAGCTATGTACAGTTTGTATGGGTGGTCAACTACATGGATAAATAACTGGTTGGATGGTAGGGCTGAGAGGGTAGTGGTTTATGGTTCGTAACCTACCTGGATGGCTGCAACAAGTATAATACAGTCTGCAGTGGGATCTGTCCTGTTGAATGTCTTGGTGACATGGAGGGGATGATGGTCTGCATTCTCTTCAAGTTTGCCAGTTACACCACAATGAATGGGACCAGGCAGTATGATACGTGTCCAGTTCTGTCCTCCTCTGAGAGTAAGAGGGACACCAGAAAACTAGAGCAAGTTCAGTGGAGGGCCACCAAGGGAGTAAGGAGCACCTGTCCTATGAAGAGGAGCTGCGGGTGCTGGACTTGTTCAGTCTGGAGAGAGGAAGGATTCAGGGGGACCTGATAGCAGCCTGCCAGTACCTATAAGGAGGTTATGGAGCATATGTAGCCAGGGTCTTCACAGTGCTGCACAGTGGGAGAGTGACACACAATAGGCCTAAGTTGAAGCAAGAGAGATTCAGCGTGGATGTAAGGAAAAACTACTTACCAGTGAGGACAGTCGGGCAGTGGAGCAGATTGTCTAGGAGGTTGTGCAGTCTCCATCTTCGGGGAATTTTCAAGACCTGACTGGATAAAGCTCTGAGTATCCTAGTCTGAGCTCAGAGTTGACCTTGCTTTGTCTGTACAGGAGGTTGGACTGGAGACCACCTGAAGACCTTTCTTACCTGAGTTCTTTTTATGATACTATGATGATCATTCTCTGACTTCTGCTACAGCAGAGTTACTTGAGCTACTGTAGAGATGTGTTCTGTGCTCCTCCTTTGGTATTTTCTGTATTACTAAGCTCTGTGTTTAGCTCCATTGTGGAAATTGACTTTGTGTCACACGGTGGTCCCCCATCTGTCTCTGCACACTTGCACGTGTCCCGTTTTCTCTAGAGTGATTCCTCAAACACTCCCACCCCTCAAAAAAGAAGAAAGAAAAAGACCTGAAGCTATAGTTATCAAGTTCACCTCAAAATCTTTCTATGATTGGGTAAATTACTATGTTTCCCTGATGATGTAATAAATGTGGTCTTTAGAAGAAAGTATTGTCTGTTCATATCATTAAAACATACAGTTGTGCTCTTTTTGAACAAAAATTTGTCACTGAAAGTAGGCAGTCATTACAGTGGTGTGGGGTTTGAATTTCAGCTTATGGGACTAAACCCAAAGTGTGAAATGTGACTAACATAATATAGTCAGAGATGGGATTTCTATGTTCTTTCTTTTATTCTTTTAAAATAAGTATTTTTAGCCTGGTTAATTGGTTGAGCTGTGAGGGCACTAATTTTTTTATTTATTCCGAAGTGTGCCTTGAATAACTGTATTAATAGGAATTTTAGAAGTTCTACCAGTAGATGTAATTTCCTGTGGTTGTACCTGAAGTGTTTAAGAGGTTTGCAGCAACAGAAATAGCTGTTTGCATTTGGGGTCTTACTAGAAGAAAAGCTGAAAATACAAATTTTCAGATAAGACAGTCTCAAGGAGTTGTTTTAAAGAACTGACATTTTATTTTACAGTTGCAGCAATCTAGAAGAATGCACCTCATCAGTTCTGAGGCTTAATTGAAGAGGGCTGCAGTAACTGTCCCTTGAAATAATCTGTTGGGGGGGGGGGGGGGGAAGGAATGTTTAACAAATACCAGACAACTTGCAATAGCAAAGAAGTTGTGTTTGTCTTCAGGATTTGCTTTGACAAAAGTGAGCAGGGCAAATTTTTAACAGTCGCTGCTATTTGATAGGAGTGCTAATATATTTAGCCGAATAGCTAGTAGATGGTTATCTGGAATCTGTAGAAAACTTCTTTACATTGCATAGTTATTAGGTGCTATCAGACTATTATGACAAAGAGCCTGTGTGATGCATGTTGTTTCTGATAAGTCCTTAAGTGTGTTTTAAGAAAGGAGACATGACTTCATTCAGTGCTTTACAAAGATACAGTATTTTTAATTTTTGTATTGTGCTTTGATAGGGAATATTTTTGAATGTTGCTGAAGGTTATGTATTGTTCTGTTTTATAAATTTAATTTTTATGTTACCTATTTTTATTTTTAATATAAATACACAGATTCCTATTAAAAATGAAAATAAAATGTTACTTACTGAGACTCAGTGCCTTGGTCTGCCTTGATCTTCCTGATGAGAATTTAATATTCTACAGGGTTCTAAAATAAGTTAAAAAGAAACTGATTGTATTAGGTTATACAATGAGGGGAAAAAAAAAATCAAAATACCCTGTGATTGCTTTCAAACTTCAACAGTCCATTAAAACTGTTTATCTGCTGATGTCATGTACTGTTTTGTGGTGTTAGGTTATGCCGACTAAAGAAGAAAGCTCAAGCTGAAGCAAATGCAACATCTATCAGTAATCTCTTGCCATTTATGGAATATGAAGTGCACACCCAACTGATGAATAAACTTAAGCTGAGAGGAATGAATGCTCTGTTTGGGTTGAGAATTCAGATCACTGTGGGTGAAAATATGCTAATGGGATTGGCAGTAAGTACAGTTTTAATATTGGGATTCTTTTGCTTTCCTACAGTATTTTTTCAGGACACAGACATACAAGTGTTTGTGGAATTCAGAGTAACTAGAAATTTTAAAATGTCATTTTAAGAATAAATGAAGTGATGGAAAGGAACGAGGTGTCTAATTGTTGACAAATCAGGACAGACTGTCTTTCAGCACCAGAAAAAGAAGATTGGAGTTTCTTGAAACTCTGTTAGAGGACAAGATTATTAGAAAGGTGATGAGAGGAAAAGAAATTTTAAATGGTTTAATGGCATAAATTACAGAAAAATGATTGTGTTCTTTAAAGCTCCTGTCAAAGAGATCCCTGTTCCTCAGTTACATTACAGTTCCATGACAAATAAGGTCAATCAAGTATCTCAATAGATCTTTTGGTTAGCTACCAACAAGAGGTTTGTTGCCTCTTCTTTGATGGCACTGAAGAAATAAATGATAGATTGGAAGTTTCTTAGAGATAGTCAAGAAACGTTCATTAACAATATTTTCTAATCTCAGTCTGTCATGTGGGGTTAGAGTAGTGGAAGTATGCTGCTGCTTCGTGCATCAGCTTAAGAGGATGCTTGGGTAATATTGACTGGCTTACATGTTCTTTTGTCTGAACTGATGATCTGTTTTCTGTAAATAGAAATGGGATTGTCACAACTTCAGTGATACTGTAAATGGTTTGGCCAAGTTTTAAATCCTTGCAACCATCACTTGCCTATACAAAATATAGTAGGACAGAGGTTTTAATTCATACTTTGTTTGGAACTTTTAGGTAAGTTAAGAGCTCCACCATGGAAAAGACCCATAAGAAGGAGAGAGTTTATTAAAAGAATGGTGCTTTTTTTCATAAGTGAACAGGAGAGAGATACCCATTTATTATGGGAAGAGATCATGCTGTAATGTGCACATCATAATGCTGTCCATTATAGCATAAGCATTATGGAACATTTTATATGAAAATATTGGAAGTACATGCTTATGTAATTATCGTTTTTCTTAATGACTTTTTAAGTCTGCAACAGGTGTGTATCTAGCAGCTTTGCCAACACCTGGTGGTATTCAGATTGCTGGGAAGACTCCAAACGATGGCACCTATGAGCAGCATATATCTCACATGCAAAAGAAAATAAATGATACGATAGCAAAAAACAAGGAACTTTATGAGATTAATCCTCCAGTGAGTAAAGCTTTTATATTCTTAAAAATAAAGCGTTCTGAGTCAAACAGATATATACCATGTATATACATGAATTCTTAATGACTGAATCATTCAGAACATAAGTTGTTTTTTAATAGATACATAGATTCTTCTTACTATATTTTGGGAACCTACTGGAATTTTCAGATCTCTTAAGCCACATATCCCAATCAGTTTGTACTTATTTAGATTTATTTCTCAGTAAAATTATTTTCAGACTGTTTTGATTCTTAGAACTGTTAACAGATTGCTTATAATTGAAATTATTTCTAAGCTACATAGAACAACTGTTAATTTTTATGTCGTTTTTAGGAGCTACCTGAAGAAATCATTGGGTCTCCCATTCCAGAGCCAAGACAACGTTCCAGGTTATTAAGATCTCAATCAGAAAGCTCTGATGAAGTTACAGAGCTAGACCTTTCACATGGGAAGAAGGATGCTTTTGTCTTGGAGGTGATAAATGTTTTCAGTACTTGTTTTCATACTTTTCCTGAATGTATATAAAAAAAAACGAGAAAAGTTTTCTTACTCATCTCTAAAGACAGTTATTAAATTGTGTGTAAATTTTTCCATTTTGTATCAGTAGGAAATGTTAAGTATTGGATTTTCCATTGTCTCTCTTCTTATTATTCTATTTTGCTGTTCTATTTCTATTAAAGCATAGCTAGAATATGCCTATTATGCCAATATCTGAAAAAAAAGATTGCCCAGCTATTCATGAACATGTAGCAATATCTAGAGTAATAACTAAGAGCTGTTAAGAAATGCCCTTCTGCCTACTTCAAGCAGCAGTCATGACTGATCCAAAACTTAGTTGTATTTTTATAAACATTGAGGTTCTGTGTTGTCACACTTTATATTTAGCAAAGAAAAAGCTTGTATATTCTTCCTGTTTCAAAGCTCTTTTTGTTACAGTTGGATATTCAGAATTACTAGTTTCCAGAACTGCTAGTATTCAAAGCATTCAAAAAAATGCATGTGTCAAGAGAGCACATAGAAGACAACTTCCTTTTCTGAATTTCAGCTGATACTTTTCAGAGTTCAAGAATTTACAACTTCAGAGAATACCTTCCAATTCTTTCTACAGCTACAACTAGAAACAAGAACGCCGCCTATAGACAGAAAACATAGATTTCTTTTACCTCTCTATTCACTAAAATTCAAAGATGTGATTTTAACATTGTACAGTTTTGAAGGAAAGGAGCCAAGTATTAAAGAAGGCTAGAGTTCTGATCATCATCTTGTAGATACAGGTATTATACATACCTGTCTTAGACTAAGAAAAAGAAAACAATTAAATTACAGCCTGTAATTGCAGCCTAAGGTACATTCAGGACTTTATGTTAATCTTCACAAAACACTATCTTCATAGAAAATAATCTGGAAGAAGGGTTGTAGATAGGGAGAATGAGAACATGCTGTAACAGCAGTTCACTTGAAAACAGAGGTAAGAAGGGAGAGTGAAAAAATAACAGGTTGGGAGAGGTCGGTATAATAAATTGAGATTGGTTGGTGCTTCTGCTCTTTGAGTAAATTTTTGCTCTCCAGTCCATTACAGGTATACTAGAATCAAAGTAAGTAAATTAGGAAGTCCCTAAAAGTAACTTTGATGCTAGTTAACTCTCACATTAAAAAGAAATGAAGACAGGTTTCATCAAGTATTTTTTGCAGCTGATCTTAGCAGGTTTTTGTTTTAATATCATCATCTGTGTAGACTGACAGGAGTGGAATTGTATCCTCAAAACGAAAGTCATGATAGATGCTCTCTGAGGCACTGTATTGAAATGGATGAGCCAATCAGAAAATACTTTGATAAATGCAAAAAGGGTCAAATGCCTTTGTAAAAAAATACAGGTTTGTGTAGGGCATTAAAAAAAAACCAAAAACCCCAAACAAACAAAACAACTCAAAGACTGTTATACTGCAAGAGACCCTTTGGACTGGTTATGGAAAAATACTGGAAAAACATATGCCCAGCCTCCTTTTCACTTATAAAGGCTGTCAAATAGAAGAGAGCAATAATCAAAGCTTGGCATACTTCTTCTGTCCAGTTGCCTCATAAAGAAGCTTGATAGGTTTTAAGCAAAGATCAGCTGGCTAAGGACTGCATTATATACTGCAAGTGGAGTTCAACTCTTCTTTTTACAGTTTTGGAGACTTCTTCCTTCTACCTTATTTATCAACTGTAGTATATGGAATTTGGGGGGGATAGGAGGAGACCTCCATATAGAAGGGAAAAATTTAACTATGCTATAGGGTACTATAGAGTACATTACAAATGGTGCTAAAGTTGGCATGAAAAAGATCTGATGTTTAAGGACCATCATTACTGGTTTACATTATGTGAATGTGTTGGTCCTAGAATACGCATCCCTGTGTTTTGGTAGTTCAGTCTTCATTTATAGAAAAAAAGGACTTTTCATCTGTGGAACCACTTTGTCATGGTTTAACCCCAGCCAGCAACTAA
Organism: Harpia harpyja; assembly: GCF_026419915.1. Classification (NCBI taxonomy): domain Eukaryota; kingdom Metazoa; phylum Chordata; class Aves; order Accipitriformes; family Accipitridae; genus Harpia; species Harpia harpyja. Next base: position 10,869,736 of record NC_068945.1, on the reverse strand, counting down.
GCACCACGCAGCCGCTCACTTCACTCCCCCACCACCACCCAGTGGGATGGAGGAGAAAATCAGGAAAAGAAATAAAACTTGTGGGTTCGGATAAGAACGGTTTAATAGAATATAAAAAGAAGAAACTAATAATGATAATGATAACACTAATAAAGTGACAGCAGTAATGGTAAAAGGATTGGAATATACAAATGATGCACAGTGCAATTGCTCACCACCCACCCACCGATCAATGCCCAGTTAATCCCCAAGCGGCGATTCCCCCCCCCCCCCCCCCCCCCCCCCCCCCAGTTTCTATACTAGATGTGACATCACATGGTATGGAATACCCCGTTGGCCACTTTGGGTCAGCTGCCCTGGCTGTGTCCTGTGCCAACTTCTTGTGCCCCTCCAGCTTTCTCGCTGGCTGGGCATCAGAAGCTGAAAAATCCTTGACATTAGTCTAAACACTACTTAGCAACAACTGAAAACATCAGTATGTTATCAACATTCTTCTCATACTGAATCCAAAACATAACACTATACCAGCTACTAGGAAGACAATTAGCTCTATCCCAGCTGAAACCAGGACGCACTTACTAGTGTTTTTGTTAAGAAGTTGGGTATCAGAGACAATATTCCAGGAGCTTTAGTGAAGCTCCTGACTCTTTCAAGAGTAAAGTCATTGTTCACTGGAAATATGTAAGAAAAAGTGGTAAAAAATTCACTGTGATGAGGAAATGCTAAGAGATGCTGGGAAGGCAATTATGAGAGGTAAGGCTGTCTATATTTTTGGGGGAGGAAAAAAAAATGACTCCTCCACTTACTCTGAGAAGAAGCAGAAGCAACACCTGACAAGGGAACCCCTCCTATACTGGAGTTAAAATATAAACAATTTCCAAAATATTTGCTAAGAAAATGTGGGAAGCTAGAGGTAAACTTGGATCTTTTGCAGCTCAATAAGGCAGAATGAACCTAAAGGCACATGGCACAGAAATATTTACAGAAGGTAGCAGGGCAGATATGGTCTCAGTCTGATCTAAATTAACAAAAGTCTTTAAAGATTGGATGGAGTAGAGGTTATTTGCATATGAAAAACTAATAATCCCCAGATTTACCTTTTCTTGTTTGATTTTTCTACTGTTCATACTAAGTAAGGTTTTTAAAGTCCTGGAAAGATTTTTATGTGTTATTGCAATAGGCAGAGAATCATCACATCAGTATAATACAGACCTCATGAGAGCTCTAGTACTCAAAGATCCTTAGCTGGAAGAAGTTGTCAGTTGTTGTGTAGAACCTTGTTCAGCATTTTAAATTATTTTAAAAATTCTCTTTATCATTCTTGTCTTTATTTACTGCAGTTTCTGTGTGTTCTGTGCACATTGCTTTATTTTTAATACAATTTAGTTAAGGGATCTATTTTTCAAGTCTTAAGTATACCATAGGCTGGTAGTTAAGATTTAGAGGTCTGGTTGATGGAATCCTTTTTTAAAATCTCAACTTAGCTGCCAGATATAGATCTCTTAATGACAAAGTTTTTACATCTTTCTGAGACGTCTGACTGGAACACCAACATGATTTTTATCGATTATTCCTTTTTCCAGATTGATGATACTGATGCAATGGAAGACGTACATTCTTTACTGACAGATGTTCCACCACCTTCTGGTACATATTTTTCTAATTTATACTGTAGGCTGCAAAATGACAAAATAGAACTGGTTTTATTTTAAAAAAGTAAAAATTAAAGAGTAACAGTGGAGAGTATTCTTGAAGTGTTTAGCTTCTCAGATATACCTGTGAAAAACAAGTCATTAAACCTTTTATGGGGATTGTTGCTTATTGAAAACTGAAATACACAAAATATTGTGTGGCATTTTGTAGTTCACTGATTTGTTCTGTTGCTGCAAATTTGTTAACTTCATATGGGTGTAACAATTGGATCTTTTCTACTAGTGTACCAGTTTCTGAAGATTTTTAGACTGAATAGCTAATTTGTAGGTTTGGGGGTCAATGAAAGTAGAAATACAGAGAACAGAATGGTCTTTTAGGTTATTTGTAGCCGTATAATATGACATATTGGTGTTGTATTCCAAGTTATTTAAAGTGAGCAATTTGCCCTTCCAGCACTCTTGCTCAACAAGTGCATTTGTATTTTCCTTGCTTTGTGATTGTGCCATACTGTCAATTTAAGTCTCTTTGTTCACTGCATTTGTAGTGCTGTTAAAAAAAGCAAAGTCCAAAATTATTTGGAATTCTTAAATCACCCACAGCATTTTTATCCAAGTCAGTATTGATCTTTTTCTGTAGAAAGCAGTAAAGTCAAATAATAGAAATTTTAAAATTAGAGTAGTTTCTAATTTCTTCAGTGTTTTTATAGATGTATTTTTAAAAAGTGTTGCAACTCAAGAACATAGAGCTGATTAAAGTGAATAATTTTCAAAATTCAATCATGAGACTTGCAATCAATGTCTTTTTACTTCACAGTACAAATATGAATGTTGGGGCTGCATTGCTGGCAATAGAACTTTGTGAGGTGTCCATTTAGTTGTCTGCATTTAAAAATGAAGAACCTAACAGAGGGAGGTGTACTGAATGACTCAATGTTTGCTTGCTGATAGGGATCGTGCGAGAATGTGTATTACATTAATGTAAAAGGGGGGGGGGGAAATCCCTCAGAATAGCATGCTAACAGTTCATAGTTCAACAGCATCTGGAAAGATGTCTTTGTAAACAGAACCCTTTGATGAACTTTTCTGTGCATTTGGCTCTTTGCATTTTGAGCCTACGTGCATCTTCAGTGTTCATAGAATTTTGCATCAGGATCTGTACCCATACAAGAGCCAGTTTCTTATGCTTGGTTTGTATCAGCCACTTTTTCATTTTTCTTATATCAGGAAGAACAGTGAATCATTGCTTTGTATCAGTCTTCTTTATGCTGTTTGTGGTTGTATATGTGTCATATCCTCCTTGGTGGAACTCCTGGATATGGATAAGAGGCTAATGTAGTTGTCCGTTATATGGAAGTTGCTCTGTACATTTGGTTCTCCTGTCCTCCCTCTCTTGTGTTTGTGAGTTTCTGCATGTTTCTTCTGAGCATGTATCTGTTCCCTTCCTAATAATTGGTATCAGTGTTTATTATTTTGAGTAATGGTGAGCTCAGAACTATCCTCGTCATAGTTACCTATTACTACCACCAAATCTTTTATTCCTCATCAATTATCCATTATTAGGCCCTGGTGTAGTTGATTTTACTACCCTAACATAAGGCCATCAGCAGTCACCTCATTTTATCCTCTTTTGCAGATAAGTTATGAATATGTTTGAAGCATACAATCCTGAGTCACAGATGTCTCCACTGTGAAAACTGAGCATTTATTTTGACATTCTCTTTCCAGTCTTATAATAATTGCATTTCTTTCAATGGTACTCTGTTCTTACCTTCAGCATATTTAGTTTCTTAAAGAGTCCTTGGTGAAGGATCTTATCAAATGCTTTTTGATGTCCGAAGTAGACTATATTAGTCAGATACCTTTTGTCTACATGCTTGTCGACAGCTTGTGAGTTGTGACTGTTACTTAGAAAAGTGGTATCAGTTCCTCTGCAGTGTCTTGTTTTTCCATCTCCCCATGAACTCCATTTTCTGCAATAACTTCTACGGGCCGGTAATACAGGTATCTGTACTAGGCAAATTAGTAGGTCCCAGTCACTAAAAGCACCTCACTACCTGAAGATGAAAGAATCCTCTTCTCTGGTAGTGGGGTAATTTTAAGTTTTACAGTTCAATGCCAATTAGTCAGCTATTTAATCTTTTGCCTTTCCTGTTGCTTATATGAATCCTTATTTTTCATTTGCCTATTTGTTCAATATCTCCTTTAGACACTTTTGTTTAAGACAGGTTCTCTGATGGAAAACAAACAAGGGACTCGTTTTCCACTATTAGGAAATCTCCACTACCTTGGTGAACACCGATGTGTGGGGAAAAAAAATAAAGGCATGTTTTCCACTATCATGTTATCATCTCTGCATATTCTTTCTATGTCTTTCTTGGCTCTTCAACAGGATTTCTGCTTTTGATGTTCTGAAAGAAAATCTATTAATATTTATACTTTCTGCAAGCTGCTACACCATTTCTTTTCTATCTTATTTTGTGCATTTACATAGGCCCTAGCAGATATTTCTCTTCTGTGCTCATTTAGTGATACCTTTAGATTTTCAACATTGCCTGTTTGCTGTGTATAACTTTTCTTACCCTGTTGTTTAGTCGTTATACTTTTTTCTTTCTTTTTAGTTTTTTTTTGTGTGTGTGTGTTTTCAGGTCTCTCTTAGTAAGTACTACGTATTTGCACTCAGTCTCTAGGTAGTATCTTTAAAGCATCTGTCTGTCAAAGGTTAGCTTTTCAGCTTTTCCTATCACACCTTTTCAATAAGTTTCCTCATTTGTATGTAGCTTGTCTATTAGAAACTAGGCAGGGCAGTAGTGGATTTTGGGTGTTTGCCCTTCCTACAAGAATGCTTAAGCATATCTTGATGAGAGTTAAAAAAACCTCTTTGAACACTTCTCCCTGCTCAGGACCAGCTAGTCCGGGGTTTTTTGTTTTCTGGGTTCTATACGGAGCAGTTCCGTGAAGCAGTCAGGGAGGTTGTCTCACCAATTAGTCTTAATATCAGATGACATGAGTTACCCAGTCTCTGTGGGGAGTAGCTGTCACTGTTGCATTTCACGCCTTTGTAGCCTCTCTCAAGTTCCTCAACATAATGACATTTCTGGCCTTGCTTTTCGGGGGTTGAAGAAATACTCAGAATTAGAATTCTGTAGTGCGTTATTGTTTTAGAAGTGGTGAGTTCCATCTTTCCTATCCATTTTTTCACTGCAGTATAAATAACAGAAAGCGTGTGTTTTTTGTATGTTATATTGTATTCTTCAGATGCTATGTTTGTTTTTTGAACGTTGGTCTTATTTCTGGTATATTATTCCATATTCAAAAACAAATGAGGGAAAATACTTGCAAAACGTCAAGTAAGGTCACATATATTTCTTTAAAAATATATTTATATTTCAGTGTGCAGCATAGATTTCCCCAAATTTTTTTTTTTTTACAGGTTTTTACAGTTGCAACACAGAAATTATGCCTGGTATAAATAACTGGACACCAGAAATTCAAGTAAGGTTATTCAAAGAAAATTAAAAATTTTTTTCCAAATTGTGTTGAAATATGCTTTAGTAATTTAAATATATATTAGAGATCACTAATTTTGAAAGATTAAGTAAAAGGATACTGTAAGAAAAATAGGGTATGAGAACCAGTTTCTTTGTGGTTTTTCTATGCTGTTATGTAATAGAGAACCTGGTACAAAAATACAAAAATGAGAAAATAGTTACAGTAAATATGAACTTTAAGGTTTTGGGCATTTTTAAGAGCTTGGCTAGATTTTGAAGCCTCTTAAAGAAATTTTTGACTGTGTGTCATGGTTTAACCCCAGCCAGCAACTAAGCACCACGCAGCCACTCACTCACTCTGATACTGCAGATCACTCACTGAGATACTGCATATGATAACATTAATAGGTTAAGATAAATAAGAATTAGATAAATCCAATCTGGTGAGTAGAGAAAAATTCCATGTATAATTAAGTTTGAACATTTTGGTCATGTTTGTACAACACAATTCAGTCTCATATAGAGAGAGTTAAAACAGATCGTAGTGAACTTTTACGCCTAACTGGCACAATGCAAGACTGGTTTGCAGAGGCACAGCACAAACCTGAAAACAATATGCCTGCACCAGCAGCATGCTCTCAGGTAGATGGTATTGCCTGTGTATCTGTATATGACATTCCATTATTGTCTACATTGTTGTACACAATTAACATATAATTTTCAACAGCAGTTAACAAAATATGTAGCAGGTAGAAGCATGCAAAAGCTTCCTTTATGAAGCATGCAAAAACAACATGGAGTATTTCATATCTTGCTTAATCACTTGTTTCATATATTCGTATACATTAGTTCACAAAAAATTTGCCTTTTGTTTGTAAAATTTCATGAGCAATAAGCACTTTACTTGGCTTACTGTTGCTACGTTTTTCTCCTTTTCTCCCTGTCCCTGTTACGCATGATTTGTCTTCTTTATGAATTTGTTTTGGTTTTAATATAACATACAGGCATATATTGGGAAAAAAAAAAAAGTGTGTTTTGTTTCTAATTCAGATGTTCACAGCAGTAAGAGTATCCAGATTAAGCAACATTAACCTAACAAATCAAACACTTAATAAGAACTTTAATGATCTCTGTGAGAATCTGTTGAAGGTAAGAATCTTATTTGAAACGTTTTTTGAATTGTTCAAATGGAAGCAAAGTAAAATCAGGCTATACTGAAAATAACATTTTCTTCATAATTACTTTTCAGAATTAGGCTACAAAGTGTCTGTAATTAGTTTGTAAGCTGCTCTAAAGATAGATTCAGCTGCCTTAGTGTATTAAGAATTTCCAAAGCTTTTTGAATCTGAATGAGTCCTTTGACTGGTAGTGTACTCTAGAAACAAAAATAAAACAACTGCATTCTATCCTGACTTTTCACACATGTAGTTCATCTTCAAGAAAAAATTACTATGATTAGATGTTTTCTACTATGAAAAGAGTTTTGATCTCTAATTTCTCTGAAGTAAACCTTACATTTTTTTAGGCTAACACAAGTAATGTCTTGCCTTCCACAGAGCTTGTATTTTAAACTACGATCTATGGTTCCTTGCTGCCTTTGTCATGTAAATTTTACAGTTGCTCTACCAGAGGATGAATTAGTTCAGGTAAGTAGACTGCCGCTTCTGACTTTTCAGCATGTAGGCATGCCAATTTTGGCCTTTAATTAACATTTGCTGCTCAGAGTACACTAGGCTAGGATTTGATTTACTAGTATGTCTGGTGAATTCTGAAGTAAAACTTAAGGCCGTAAAGTTCGGTGAAGAAAAAGGATGACCTACTGAGTTCACAGTTTTGAGAATCATGGGACTATGTGGCATTTCATGAGCACAGTGCCTCTTAATAGTGTGTATCTTTTTAGTTAGGTAGGAAACGAAAAGCCCTGACTAGTTATCCATTAAAAGGTGTTAACCACGTACACTACAGGAATATGGCACGCTAGTTTTCTAAGCATGCTGTTGTTATAATTGTCTAATTTTTCTCTTGCTGTTTCAAGATGATGCGATAGACTTCATTATTTTTAAAGAAAATGTTTTCTTTAGAAGTATAGCAGCATTCTTGTGTTCAATTAAACATATCTTTCTCTCCCTTACAAATAAATGATAATGAGTTTTTATGATTCTTTTTTATGTCACTTCACCAAGAAAGAAGGAAAGAACTGATGAACAAAATCATAAATGTGGGACAAACACTGTCAGGTGTATGTTCTAACAATGGACCTTAGTATTACCTTTTATGCTCTCCTGTGAAGGGTTTTTAATATGTCTACTTAGATCATGCCCCCCCCATTGTTTTTTCTATGGAAAAAGTTGTCTTGTTTGCAAAATTATTTTTGCAGATTGCATGAGAGATTAAGTTACCTGATATGCCATGTATTTCTGATTTGCAGATCGCAGTCACAGCTGTTGCAATTACATTTGACAAAAACCAAGCATTACAAGCCAACAAAGCCCCTACAGAAAAATCACAGCAAAGAGGTAAGTGTTGTGAGGCATGTAAAGATAAGAGATATTTTTCTTTCCTTTTTCTTCCCCAGTACCTAACGAGTCTATGTTTTAATTTCAGTTACACATACACATTTTTACAGGGAGGTTCTATAAAATTGTAAAGTCATAACATAGAGTGTTTTAGAGGTCATATATGTGACCTCCAGCAGGATGACTTACTTTTCAAGTGTTAGGTATATGCTTTATGTAATAAACAAACTTACAGTAACATGAAAAAATGTTTGGTATTTCCTTATTTCATGTACCATCTTTCTTTGAATATTTTTCTCTAAAGAATTAGTGTAACAGATGATGATATTTCCATTGTATTTAGAAACATGTGGTGTAAGTCATTAGAGGATACTTGTTCTTATAAGTAGCAAATTTTGTCCTTACTTGAAGAAGGCAGAAAATAAATTATTCATAATACTTCAAAAAACCTCCCCAAAACACTTAAGTAGGTCAGTAATATTTATGGAGATCAGTGAAGCATACAGTATTATGGAGGGAATAGAAGAGACTACTGCAGTCTGCGTATGTCATCTTGCTAATGAAGCACCATCTTATGCTAGAAATGTACGTATGCAATCTGGGTATGGGAATTTAGACAGAACTTTGAAGATACTCCATTCTGAAGAATGGAATTAGGTAGTAGAATAGAGCCATATGTTTCTAAAACATTAGTTATACCTTCTTCAATTTTAACAGTAAATTGTTTGTTTTCTTTTACGTGAAATAAATCAAATGTTACTTTTTACTGTAATGTATAGCTAACTCAGATCCAACTGCAGAATCAAATCTAAAATGCACGAATTGACTTAATATTTTTTTCCTGAAAATACAAAATCAAATCCTGTTCAATGGAACACAGATTCTGTTCAATTTTGCAGCTGGATTTATTGTCAGACACCTAACTGTTTATACAGAACTGCATCACCTTATGCATATGCTGAAAAAATCTGTTCCAGTCAGACCTGACTAAATTGAATTCGTAGTGCTTATTATTACTGGCAGATCTTATTTTGGGGGTTAATTATCAACTGGGTATGGTTTTTTTGTTGAAGCATCTACAGACAATGAAGACCAGCTACAATTTCCATTGGAACTTTGCTCTGATCCCCTTGCTTCTCAACCATTCCCACCAGCTAAAGGTCAGTTAAATGGAAGAATGCTGAACTATTGTTTTTTACTGATTTTGAGTTCTGTCTTTCATTGTTGCAGTAGCTTTAAAATATGTATACTTTCACATGCTCTAAATATTCTTTGCTACCTAAGCGTAATGGATATGTTCACTCCTAAAGTAAAATTTTTTGAGAGTCACAGAAGATGGCCTGGCTAATCGTTCTGTATATATTGTTTTGTAGATTTCCCGTAGTTCTTCTGTCTTTGCATTTAGAGTATTGAAAATGCTGCAAACCACTGGGTGTTGGGTGTCATTTGACTTAAGTATAAATTACTTAATAATTAGGCTTGCCTCATACTGCTTTGCTTCTGTAAATGGCCCATATAAAATAACTCCATGTATTGTCAGCCTCAAATAATTAATCTCATAGTTTTAATGGTGGGAAATACTTTATCTAGCAAATACTGGTTGCTGAGCTGAGCAAAATTGCATGCGATTTTTTTTTTTAAGTGAAAGGAGCCTGAACTTGCATAGTAAACAATTTGTACAGTGCAGCACACTTTAGCTGTTAAACAGCTGCTTTATTTTACCTGAGGTAGAGCTGCATTTTAAGAATGATTGTCACAATTCTTCTATGACTGTAGTAAAAATCAGGTAGTCATTCATTGAAATCAGCTGTCTTTATTCTCCATTGTTGGATTACCTACCCACCAAAATGGCTAGTGATAGGAAATTTAGTATCTGTGAATTGCTGTAAATGTTCTTTTACTAAAATGTTAGAGCTCTCTTTTTTGCCCATTACATAAATTGTATAAAGGAAGGTGCCTACCACATTTACTTGTGTTTTCAGAGGTCAGTTTAATTTCAGCAATAATATTCTTATTGCGTTGTTTTTTTTTTAATTTTTATGCATTTTTGTGTGCTTAACTTTTAATTGATCATATTATGATACTACTAACCTTTCATTTTCAAAAAGAGGAGCTATCCAGAAATTTCTGACTGGTATCTTTTTCACAGTTACTTGACTGTGCTACCTGTATAATGGGCACTGACCAGTAGAGGGTAGCCTGTTCACGTATATAACTTTTCCTGATGTTCTTCACAGTCTGTATTGTACTGTACATCACTTCAGAGGCTTTCAACTAGATAATTACTTCATCTGTCATTTCTTCACAAGTAGACTCGAGGTTTCATTGTAGTTACGTATACTTAGCAGCTTATTTAATATATTGATACCTTTTTTACATACTTTTCTGTAAGATTGTTATTTTAAAAATACATGTGTACCACCTTACACAGTAATGACCTTTACTAAATTATCATATAATTTGCAAGACAGATTTAGTAAAGTTAATTATTTATACCAATTTATTATGTGCTATCAAACTATGTAGTTTACTATATATAGCAGATTTTTTTTCTCGTTGTTTTGGTTTAACCCCAGCCAGTAGCTAAGAACCATGCAGCCGCTCGCTCACTCGCTCCACCCACCCAGTGGGATGGAGGAGAGAATCAGGGAAAAAAGAAGTAAAACTCATGGGTTGAGATAAGAAAAGTTTAATAGAACAAAAAGGAGGAAAAAATAACAACAATGATAATAACAATAATAAAATTACAATAATAATAATAATAGGATTGGAATATACAAAGCAAGTGATGCACAATGCAATTGCTCACCACTCGCCGACCGATGCACAGTTAGTTCTTGAGCGGTGATCCCTCTGGGCCAACTCCCCCCAGATTATATACTGGGCATGGCATCACAAGGTATGGAATACCCCTTTGGCCAGTTTTGGGTCATCTGCCCTGCCTGTGTCCCCTCTCAACTTCTTGTGCCCCACCAGCCTTATTGCTGGCTGGGCATGAGAAGCTGAAAAAATCCTTGACTTAGTGTAAACACTGCTTAGCAACAATTGAAAACATCAGTGTGTTATCAACATTCTTCTCATACTGAGCCCAAAACATAGCACTATACCAGCTACTAGAAAGAAAATTAACTCTATCCCAGCTGAAACCAGGAGACTCATATTTTACTCTGAAAAGTTTTTTTTGTAAGAAGAAAGCTGTTGTCCTCTACTACATGACTCTGCTCATATATTATCTGAATGGAATTCATTTTGTCTTGTCAGAAGTCCTGGAGGGTGCAAGTTCCCACACAGGTATTCCTGCTGCTCAGAGAGGTGAGTTTACTTAGTTTAGCCATATGCCAGAACAGAATGAGCATTCTTGGGATATTGGTATACTCTTTTTGGATGTGTCTTAATCCAGGAAGTGTTTACTAGTTAACTGAGAATGCATGCTCTGGTGTGGCTTAATGATATCATAATATTTTGACGTGTTGTTTAATTACAAAAGTCAGATTTGTTAATAATAACAACAGTGTCTCTGTCAGATATATTGATATCACTTTATCTGACAGAAAATTAGTTCCCTGAGAGAGAGCTTTTTTGCTTGTCTTAATTTGAAGTTAGCATGTGTTCCTTCCGTTTCTTCAGAAAAATGAAGAAACGGTGTTTGCAAAACATTTTTTTTTAAGATACGCAAACACTCTTGCAACTAATACCAAAAGTCATAGCAGAAACAACTCTACTTCTTATTGTAATAATAAGGGGGGGGGGGGGTGAGTGTTGGGGGGGGGGGTGAGTGTTGGAGGGGGGGGATGTTGGGGGAAGGAAGACGGCATTTTGTAAGGAAAATTCATTTGTGTTTAAAACTGAGGTGTTGTTTCAGCTTGTGACTCTTATCCTCATCACCAAAGCTTTTTTTCAGTCTGTAGGTTAGCTATTGATAAAGATAGTTAGGAAGTTTAAATCATGATCAGCAGCTCTTAGTGAGGAAAAGAGTAGCAATGAAAATTAAAATTAAAAAAGGCTTAAATAAAATTAAAGAAGCCAGAACTTAATACCTAAAATGAGATTAAAAAAAATAATCTAGCATAAGTCATTAATGACTGTATTTGCATGTTTTTTCAGTGATGAAGTCCCAGTCAGGCAGTTGGTTCACAGCTGGGACATCACCAGAAATCGGTACACTGGTTTGGGCAAGTCCAAACCTATACTGTAACTTTTCCTTTAAACAGACCTGGAAAGGGATGTTTGTTCTCTCTCAGACACAGATAATTGCTTCCTCAAAAGGAGCATTGAGATGAGCAAGAGACATCATCCATATTTTTTTCTTTGTTTTTTCTTTTGTTTTTCTGTCTGTGTTTTCAGCAACGTCAGTTGATTACAGTTCCTTTGCAGACAGATGCAACAGCTGGATAGAGCTCATTAAACTGAAAGCTCAGACCATAAGGCGCGGATCAATTAAGACAAGTAGGCGGCTGTTTCTACCACGTTATGATAATCTGAGACATATCTCTGATTTCCCAGTGGTGAATAGTGGAGTTTCCTGCCCAGCAATAGTATTACAGATCACGTATAGAATGAATACCTGAGTGTGAAAACTGCCGACATTGTTACTGTCTTTGTAAGCTAATATAGGGTTTATGAACCAGTATCATAAAAAGCAAAGTACAGTATTTCTGTTCACTTAGTAAAAATTAGTTATCAATAAATGTGTACGCCTACTAATTATATAACATACACTGCATGGATGTAGGTGTATGTATGATCTTGGAAAATTTTTGGTGAGAAACAGGAAGCAATCACCAAGGTGACAGTCAAGGCAATGGTCACTAAATTAGCAAGTGGTGAGTTATTTTTCAGTAGTTCTTTGGCCACAGGTCTGACTATCTTGCTTAAATTAGCAGAGATTAATATCTGTTTTAATGGAAAATGCTGCACTGGGGAAACACAACAACTTTCACACTTCCTGTAATTTGTTCCTCCAGCAGAATCCGTATTTCAAAATGTTGGCACTTTTTCTTTACCTTCACTTTATAACTGATTGTTGTATGTGCAGCTACTTGCCTCGATGTTTTCCTTTGCAGGAATGCCACTCTTCCAAATAAATTCCATTTCAGCTTTTTGTCTCCTTTTGCATGCATTGCATGATAATTTCCTTTCTCACATGATATGGCTGAGCATCACAGGCAGCTGAATGTTGTCACCAAGCTATTTGGAAACCATAAAGAAGAGTTTTTGTGTTTTGAGAAACAGTAATCAATCTTACTTGATAGTTACTTTCTCTTCTTTTTTTCCCATCTTTTTAGCTGCTTCACTTGATAAAGCAAGTCCATTGGCTGAGGGATACTTACGGCACCGTTCTGTTCCGTCATGCACCAATTCTACCGTCTCAGTTGTTAAGATGACACCTCTTTCTTTTCTACCTGGGGCAAAAATAACCAAGTATCTTGGGATAATCAACATGTTTTTTATAAGAGAAACCACTTCTTTGCGTGAGGTGAGCTGTATATCAGAGATAAGCACTTCTTGTTAATTATAATAATCAAATAATAATATCTGAAGAAGTTTGAGTTGAGGTATGGCACAGCAAGGGAATAAGAGTTTTTGTCACTTGAGGGTAGGTGCTGAATGGGGAGTAAGTCACATTGCACCGTTCTTGTCATAGAGCATATAGAGCTGCTTTGTGTTTGGCAGTGTTAGGAAGGGGTTACTTAACTGTTGCCATTGCTGTTGAATTTGGATGTAATACTAAACCAATGAGTTCTTAAACAGAACTATATGGAAAAAATGGGTGTTTGACCAACAGTGGTAGCTGAGATCATTTGAACCCAAAACTGAGATTAATTTAAATGCTAAAAAAAAAAATAAAAAGAATCCATTCTTCTCTCATTTAGCAAGTTCAATGATGAGCTTTCACAGTGTATTTGGATTTTGGATTTCTTTGGTTAATACAAGGTTTCCTGTATCATATATAACTATATTACGCTGAGCGTTCTCAGTAACATAGCTCTGTGTGATGAATGTCTAAAAAGCATGCCACGGAGTATATAACAACACAACTAGCTTAGAGGGTGTAGCTAGTGATACTCAAACAGTGATCTCCAGTCTGGATCTGGACAACAGATAGCCCTCTGAGAATGCCAAAATGCAAGACATGTTCCTTATCATTTTCCTGTCCTTTTGGGAAGTAGCTGCATCCTTCTGCTACAATTCCTGGCCACAGAAATAGAATGTACCTCTTGGTGGTTTGTTAGTGCTAAAAAGTATGCTGTTTCTTGCTAATTACACATTGATAAAATTACAGAGTAGATGTTAATAAAAATGATCAGCTTTCATAAAAATGAGTTGCGAGCTCTCTAGAGAAACTTTGATCAGAAAAACATTTTGTTTGGATCTTGCAAGTTACGGCCCCTTTTAACTTCAGAAATCGATGTGAAAAGGACAGCATTTTCAAAAGGATGTGTATGGTATGACCAGGGAAATGGTTACATGACATTTCTGTACTAACTGCAGTTTCTGTAGATACAAATTAAATAGCTGATAAGCTTTGGTATCTATGATAGCAGATCCCAGCAGAGGTAGGTTGCTCAAGTATTTGATTCAACTCCTCCATGAAGTTGGGACGGTTGTACAGTTTCTGTGATGCTGTCAGTGTGCTATTTCCAGCACCCAGGGCAGCTAATGTAAATTCATTTCAGCTGCATAGGCTGAGTCACAAACCAGTTTTAATACTAATTGCACAGTATTGCCCTGAGGCTGTAATGGAGTCAAAACAGAGTGGTCATTATATCCGACTCAAGCAATGTGTTTCAGATTCTACAGGGAAACAGTTAGTGGCATTTGTGTTCGTATTGCTTTGTATTTTGCTTATGGTGGTTTACAGCATATTGAGGCCCTATGAATGCTTTCATAAGCTGAAATACACACCAGACACTGTGCTTCAAAAGTTAATAATAATTTTAAGTCCAATTTATCCATTGCTCTTAGGTTTTGCCGTTTACAGGTGGATATTTATAATCTTTTGTTACCTCTTGTCATCAAATCTTATCTTTCGTTTATAATATTACAGAATCCGTTCCACCTCACTGCCTCCTGCCCCAGTCAGTTGCTGTAACTGTTAAAACACTTGGACAAAATCAAAATTTCATGAGGAATTACAAACTCCTGTTGAAATTTTGATGTCTGGCTGCATTTGACTTCATTCATGCTTTATGCTTGGATTGGTGAAATTATACTTGCCCTTTTGTTTGTTAATTTTCATCCAAGATATGTTTTCTTATGTCTTTATGAGTCTGTTCGGGGTAGATTGTAGTACCCAGTAGATATGAGGGCAGCCTGTATTTGTTGAAGTTCAGCTTAGATAGCGTCTTCTTCTACCTGCCTCTTTTATCTTCTCCAGTGGCACACACGCATGTTGGAAGTCTAGTGGTCTTGCCTTTCACTTTAATTTTGAAATTTTACAGGTATTTTGAACCAATAGTGAGCTCTGTTTCATCAGTTTCTTTCCTCAGTTTTTTCTGTGGATTTTTTTTTTTTTTGGTTGGTTGCCTGGTTTTTGTGTTGGGTTTTTCCCCACGATGTAGTTGCTTACATTCTTTCATAAGGATTATTTAGGAAAAAAACCAAACTTCACTGTTTTCCTTCTCCTCCTTTCACAGCAATTTAAATTATTCAGCTTGGCACCAAAGAAGTAAAAATCCCCCACAAGCACCATCAAGTCAAAAAACTTAATGACACGGGATGGCTAGAAGTTCTTTTAGGCTTCAAGGGGGGGAGGGGGGGGGGAGCTTGAATAGCTTGCTTGTCAAGTCTCTGCTCTGTCCCTTGCTTGCTTGTATTTTGAGGGATCATTTCTTTAGTAAATGTTGAGAACTAACAACAATGATTAGCATACATTAAGTTGCAGCAACCAAAGGTGGTGGCCACTCCTTACCAGTAATTTCCAAGAAGTCTAAATCTCTTTTAATCCTCAGTAGAAATTATTCTTTATCTGCTTCCCAGTTATAAAAAAAAATGGGCAGTATCCTTCCTGATGAAAGAAAAAAAGTAATTATTCAACTGTCATTGGAATATTAAATGTTCCTGCAGAGGTGTAGGAATATCTGAAAAGTGTCTGTAATATACTGACTGCAAAGAATACTAGTGACGAATAAGCTACTTGTGATTCTTTTCCTCAAACAGTAAGTTCCATTGGTCTGATTTTTAACTGTGACCCTTTAAAAAGTGCATAGCTTTTAAGTTCTGTACAACATACCATTTAGGATTCACTGAAATACTCAGCTGATAAAAATGTAGGAAAAGTATTCAGCATCTTGTAGCTATACATAACATAAAATGTAATTTTTTTTTTTTTTTTTTTTTTCGATTTTAGGAGGGTGGTGTCAGTGGTTTTCTCCATGCGTTTATTGCTGAAGTGTTTGCAATGGTGAGAGCTCACGTTGCAGCTTTAGGGGGGAATGCAGTTGTCTCATACATAATGAAGCAGTGTGTCTTTATGGAGAATCCAAACAAAAATCAGGTAAATTATGATACGAAATAACAGTGCTATTGTGATTAGTATGACACAAATACACATTTTATATATTTAAAAAACAGCAACCCTGTAGAGCCATGTCTGCCTAACACTTCTGGATCTCTCATCGTCATCTTTGTTTAAAGAAGCCAAGAGCATTCTTGGACACATGAGTTAACACAAAATTACAAATATGCTTCATAAATACCCAAATGGGTAAAAATACTAAGTGTACTAGAATGAAGTAAATTGCAGGAAACAGTTGAACAGTAGTGCTGAACTTACTTAGCTTTTCTGATCTTGTGGTGTTAGGATTTTCATCCTAAATCCACATAAAAATACCTGGAGTTGCTGATATAAAATGCTCTATTTTGGACATAAAGGGACAAAACTTTATTAGTAAAGATGACAACAGAATATGGTTCTTTTGGTACACAAAATATGTTCAAAACAATAGTGAAAGCAAGTACAGCTACTCAGATACTTCATTTGTGGTGGTCTTACGAGAATCTGTCTATATGTTTGATAGCACACAAGTGAGTGGATATAAAAGAAAATATGGCATAGATTGCCTCACTAATAAATTCTAATAATTTGTGCGTCTCCTGATCTCTGTCAACTTTCTTATTATCTGTGTAGTTATATCTTGCTGATATAAATAAACATAAAATATGTTACTATTTAATGTTTGGTAACTGTGTATTGTTGTTGGTTTGGTTTTTTGTTTTTTTTTTTCAGGCTCAGTGTTTAATAAATGTCAGTGGTGATGCGGTCATCTTTGTACGTGAATCTGAGTTAGAAATGTTACCAGTACAACCTTCTACGGTTGTTTCTCAGCCCACAAGTTCTGGAGGAGATGTCACAACATGAAGACAGAAAAAGTGAGATAGTCTCTGCCAAATATAAAGATTATTTAAAACGTGGGAATGTTTAGGTTTGCATCTTCAAAATCAGTATCTCCCTGTAACATTAATAGCCAAAATCCAAGACAATCACTATACTTTGTCCTTTAACTTTATGTAATAGTCAGGGCAGCATATTGGCAGGTATGCTCTGATTCTTTTGTTATTATTACAGGCCCCTGTGAAACCTGGACAGTAAGTGAAGCACTGATAGGAGAGTATGGATTAAAGTAGTAGGCATCACATGGAACCGTGAAAGTAAACAAAAATTCTGCTACATTTTTCAGCTGTTCAACAGGACCATGATAAGTTGTAATTCAGAACCATTTCTGAGTTTGCATACTGTATTAGCTGATTCTCAGTTTAAAAAATAAAAGAGGGGTTGGGTGGGTGGGAGATAACTGAGAAGCCTGTATTAGCAACCTCTGCCGAAGGAGCAAGAGATTCGTCGTGTGTAGGCTGAGAAAATGTGGGCTGAAGTCTCAATTTACCTTAGATCATAGAGTGTGAAGAGGAAGAAGCAGCACCAAAAAGTCACAGTTTGAGTTTCTGCACACTGAATTTCTGAACTGCTGATCTTTTTTTTTTTTTTTTTAAATTACTACTATGCAGCATATGTTTTGGGTGGGTGTTGGGGGGGGGGGGGGGAGTTGTTGTTTTTAAAAAGGTGCCAGACCATGATGCTGTGTTCCTAATCATCCCTATGGTTAAAAAAAAAAAAAGTACAAAAAGTTGCAAAGTGTGTTTGGTGCTATTCTAAGATGTTCACTTCAATATTGACAAAACGGATCCTTTTTTTATATAAGATTCCATGAAAGAATTGTCCTGAGGCTCATTTTCTTCAGGCATGATCTCTTGCAAGGATTACATAAACAGTCCTCCAGAAGTCAGTTATACAGAGGTATACTCCAGCCTCCCTTCCGTTTAACAAGTTGGAAATGCCTGGCTAACTGGAGACTGATGTACATTTGTGATGTTAATTTCTGCAAGTTGGTTTTGTTTGTGTTGTTTTGTGTTGTTGGTTTTTTTTCGCCAGTACTGTAGCTGGGAAATTAGGGTACTGCAAAGAAAGGAAATTTGTCATTTCCAGTAAATGTCATAAAGGCAGTGATATTCTAATGTAAAAAATGCAAAGTTTGATTTGAAGATGCATTCTTATTTAATTCTGACAATACCATATGTGGAACTTGAACAAACATGTAAACTTGAATGTAAATATTCTGCTTAGTGTTGAAATTAAGCAATGGCATGATTATTTGTTAAAACTAATTATTTCATTGTAAATGAGCATGAAAATCATTCTTGCACAATAAATTTCTTTATAAAATTTACTGCGTTTTTGTATGTGTAATAGTTAAATGTGTATGCTGGATACATATTAAAGATGTCCCACCCCCATTCTCCTCAGAGGAATATTTTTTGTATAGCATGTTACAACCTGATTATTTAAAATTTGGAGAGTTAATTATCTTTAAATATAAAGTGTTTGAATTAGGTGCTTGCCAGAACACTTTACTCATACAGTTGTCTTCCTGAATTCTGTAGCTGTTGCAACCAAAGCTGCCATAAATTAAGTCGCCTGTAAATAGTTGCAGCTCTCTTGATTATTTTGCAAGGCAAATCTTGTTCCCTTTGAAGCTGATGGCAGAATATTAATAACTTCAGAAGGTCTTGGATGTGCCACAAGAAATTGTTTTCAGTGTATATTCAGCATGGGAATACTCTCTGAAGTAGAACATTAAAGCAGCTGTTCGTGATTTTGTTTGTTTTGTTTGTTTTGGCGTTTTTTTGGTAGCTTCTGTGGAAGTATTAATGCCATCTTTTAATTTCTAGCTGTTTAAAAGGTCACAATTTCTTCTAGTGTGTTTCATTAGACATAGAGGAGGAGCTTTCTCATCTAGAAATTTTTAATTCTTCTCTAATTACTATTCCAGAAATGACAAACATGTTTTTTAACTGTTACTAATTGGGATTTAGCTTTTCTTAATTGGTCCAGCTGAATAAATGTAACCTGTAGAAAGTTGTACACTTAAACTGCTTTGATTGTTATTTTCTTCTTTCCAGTGTAAAAAAAGGGGATGTGTGTGCAAATCCATTGTCATTTGGTACATTAGACCTCATACATTTCTCAGAGGCAAAAAAAGGATTATATAAACATGAGACAAACTTCAGGGAACTATTTGACTATGTAAGGGAATGAAAACTAAAACATGAGTTAAAAATTTAAGTCATTAGTGCACAAAATGCCTTTGAGGAGCTGTGTGCCTACAATGCAAGTTGATTTATGTTCCTTGCTGAGTTCAGAATGGCTGAAAAATCATAGGTACCTTGGTAGTTAACGACTTTTACCCCTTTAGTCATGACATCATAACATAGAGTTTTGTTGTGGGAGAATCATTGAAGTTTCTGCTGAAATGGGAGCAGTTAATGCAAGATACCCTGCTCTTTATGTAATGGGACTTCCAAATGTGCGGAGAAAAACGGTACCATTTGAGATAGTTGTGAGTCAAACAAACGTTGCTTTGTCAGGAATTTACTCTGAGAATAGCTGTTTGGGGGTAGGAGCTAATGCAACTTGCTTGTACTAGTTTTGGCTGGAATGGAGTTAATTTCTTCATAGCAGCCGGTATGGTGCTGTGTTTTGGATTTGTGACCAAAACTTGGTTGTTAACACAGGCATGTTTTAGCTAGTACTGAACAGTGCTTGCAGAGAGTCAAAGCTTTCTGTTTATCATGCTGTCCCCTCCCCAGTGAGTACACTCAGGATGGATGAGAGGCTGGGAGGGAATGCAGCCGAAACAGCAGACCCAGACTGACCACAGGGATGTCCCGTACCATACAATGCTGTGCTCAGCAGTACACCTTGGGGGTGGTTTGCCAGGGGTTGCAGTTGCTTGGAGGTTGGCATTGGTCAGCTGGTGGTGAGCAATTGCTTTTTGCATCACGTGTTTTTCTTTGTTTTGTCTTTTTTCTGTTATTAAACTGTCTATTTCAACCCATGAGTTTTCTCACTTTCGCCCTTCCAATTCTCTTTCCCCATCCCGCTGGGAGGGAAGGAGCAAGCGAGCAGCTGCGTGGTATCTGGCTGCCTGCTGGGGTTAACCCCCAGCATTGCTGCTTCCTCTTGACTTGAGGTCTCCAAATGACAGAGGGTAGAGTGAAAGCGGCCCTGTTCCTATCTGCAGCCCTCAGAAGAACCACTAAGCTTGGATTTAAAACCTTCAGGTCAATATTGTGAACATATGGGGTGGTATCGCCCTTTGTCACTGCTGTAAAAGACCCCTTCTCCAGGCACTGCTTTACTTGCAGCAGTGAAGCTAGGTCTATGTCAGGCCTTCAGGTGACTGGGGGATGTTCAGGGCCTGAACAACTGTCCCCCTCCTCTGGAGAATTTCAGAAGGGCATCTGCAAGTAATGCTGCTGCTTGCTGATTCTTTCCACAGCTTTCTCTAACCATCACTGTTTCAGGAGTTGCGTAGTGCTTGCTAAGTCAGCCAACCCAAGCTTGAAGAAGGTGGGCAGGAATGAACTTGGAGGGAGTTGTTGGCTTCATGTTGGGAGTCCCAACCAGCTCAGTGCTTTAGGAATGGATCTTCTGGAATAACATCCCACTTCTTTTTCTTTTTTTTTTTTCTTTCTTTTTTTCAACTAGGAGCTTGTTTTCAGAGCTGGTTGAAAAGTCCTGAGCTTGCCTTTTTTTTTTTTTTTTTTTTTTTTTTTTTTCCCTCTTAACCTTCTAGTTTGTGAACTCTGATATGCACATGTGAAAGGTGCTAAGTGAAAGCAATGTCCTTTAGTGAATGGTGTGAAGTTATTTGTGGGTCCTCTCTCCCCCATGTGGAATCAAATGTTTTTTCTTGGTGTTTAGCTGAAATGAGAATTTCCTTGGAAATGAAACCTGAGGGTTTGGTTCACTTTTGTCAGACTGAAAGACAGCCCTGCCCCTATCTCACTGGCAACTTACTGAGAGGCGGATATGTGAAAATAGAAGCAAGACAGATGCAGGGAATCGCAAACAGGTGTGAAGAGAGATGTTGGTGCCTGTGAAGTTTTTGGAGAGCTCTCAGTTCCCTTTCGGTGTTCAGGTAAAGATAGATGGAGGCTTTGATGACTGGCTGGAGTCGCAGAGTTTTCTTGGCAAGCACGTTCTGAACAACTGCCACCACAGCATCTGCAGATCTTCTGTTGAGCCTTGGGCTGTGTGGCAAGAAAAGTTTTCTTGCTATGCAGTATTTGTAGTTTTGGTAGGGTAGGAGAAAGCTCAGTTTTGACCACTCTACAAAGCAGAAACGAAGCAAAAAAGGATTCAGTGACTTGCCCTGTCTACAGAAGAGTGCCAGGCCCTGGGAGCACCAACAGGTCTTACAGTCCCTGCCCGGCCTCATCCCGCCCGGCCCAGGGCCCCATTTCAGCCCCCCGGGGCCGCCAGCCCCTGCCCCAGCCATGGTGCGGCAGGGCCGGTCTCCAGCTCCCCGCGGCCCGGCCCGGCCGTGGGCCCTGCTGGGCTGGGGCTCGCCCCGGGGGGCCCCCGGCGCTCCTGGGGGCCTGGGCAGCAGCGTAGCGCAGGGGTCAGAACGGGGCGGCGAGATGCAGGCTGACGCAGTAGCTTAAGCGTTGAAACACTCGTTTTTAAACTCGTGTCACTTAGGTTAGTCATGACAAGGCTGACAGGCTGAGGGTTTCCAGTGGCAGGAAAGGACTCCGTCTTTCTGCGGCTCTTCCTTCCACGTGCAGGCGAACTTTCTTCCCAGGTTTTCGAGAAGACGGCTGCAGAAACCCTGCCTGGAATGAAAGCAAGCCGGGCTGCTGCTCCTCGGTACAAATGACCCCTTCAGGTAACGCTTTTCATTGGTGTACCTCGAGTGTTTCACAGAACCGGTTGGTATCATTTCTCGGCTTTACGGCTGAAGTAACTGAGAGGTGTGAAGCAGCGTGCCAGGGTCACGCTGGGGGCCAGCGGGAGAAGCAGGGCTCGCTCCAGGCATCAAAACGCCGTGCTTGGGAGTACGGGGCGACAAATGACAACCGGCCAAAGACCGATTTGTGGGGTGCTGGGTCTGTTGTCATTGTACCTACGTGATGAACGCACTGCCTGAAAAATGGACCTTAGTCTGCACCAGTATAGCTGGAGTTAATGATCTTAAATAAAAATTTACTGTGTATATCAGTCAATGGGCAAATTGCTGAGATGAAGCTGGAGTCTGAAATTGGTGATTTCATTTTTGGAAACGGGACTCACGTTTCAATTGATTTGCAGGTTTTTAGCGTAAACACGCGCATACACATTAAATGATGCACATTTATTTTTGTTGCAAAAGCATTTCCATTAATGCGTATAGAAATATCTCCTTAAATTGCAGGGAGGAGAGGAGCTAGGGTGATTACAATTTTGGTTTTATTTTCCTTAAAGTCAGATGTCTATAACATTTCAATCAAGGAGAATCTTTGCGTGGAAACCTTGTGAGATTTTGGAAACATCAGAGTAATTACAACCTTGTGAGCGGAATATTCACTCCTGAAGAGCTTTTAAATTTTGAGGGAGTGCAGCCGAGCTTGGTAAGCTTTGAAGAGATGCCGTTACCTCCTGGTGTGCACTGTAAAAGCCAGAGGAGTAAGTGAAAGCACTTGCAGACAGCAACCCTTCGTCTTCCTGCCTCCCTTCTCTGCCCAGGCTACCTGTGCCCTCTCTGTAGCCGTGTGGCACCTTCCCTTCCTGGGATCCTGCCCGGGGCTGCGCTTCCTTCTTCCTTCTCTCTCTGCCCCATCTCTGGAGGGTTTGATTAACCACAGGTTAGCAACAGCACAGGCGCTCCTCTGCATGGAGGAGAGGAGACCGCCGTGTTTAAGTTTGGAAATTGTGGATTCTGTTCACACTTCTCACAGGATAGCAGAGCTATCTGCATTGCAAAGCTGCAATTCAATTTTCAAGCTTTAGTAAAAATTGGTGATCTGTTTATACTTTGGTTTCAGTCCAAGGGTTGGTGCCGTTTGCATGAGTGGAAATGGCTGAGAGAAGGTGAAATGGAAAAGTTGCTTGTTACTAAATTGTCATAATCTCCCACCTCGGTCTTCCCCAGTGTTCAGATCTTGCCCTCACGCTGCGTACTATGTGCTTCATTACCAATTTAGTCTGTCAATTGAAGTTCTGTGTGCAGGATGATCGGAGTACACTGATCTCGAGGGATCTCTCGTTCATGCCAGAAACCTGCAAATGGGCTTTTAAATTGTCACTTTAATTTTACATATATCAACTGTTAAACTTACCCAGAGGCCACGTGAAGAGAATGAAACTTAGCAATAATGCGTTCACACCGCCGTTTCTGTTGACAGTGTCAGAGCACTGTTTGTTGAAGGTGAAATGCTCTTGTGTTTCGAATACCATTGCTGGTTTTGACTGTCTCCACAACTAGCAGCAGAGCACATCTGTGGGCCAGCTAACAGCCCAGGAAGAATTTGGCGTCTCCAGACTATTTCCCTATCGCCACTGCAGAAGAAGAGGGGCTGAGATAAAGAAGGGAAAGGCAAGACATGGGGTAGATAAAAGAAGGTAACGTGGGCAGGAGAAACAAGGAAAGAGCACAAAATGAAGTTGAGTGTCTACCAACAAAAAATGACAGGAAGGAAAATAGCTGATTGGAGAGACAGATGGATAATGATTCCCCAACCAAAATAAACAGGAAATACTGAAAATAAAGTATGATAATGTGTTGTTTCAGCAACCGCTACAGTAATGTCTTGCTCTCATGTGAAACTTTTCATCATTAGGGCTTGAATCACTCTGCAAAGATCTAGATCGTTGTCCAGATTTACAGTGAGGGGCAACAAGACTGACTCACAGGACTTAACCTCTTGAATCCTACTTTGAGAGCTGCTATGTTTTACCACAGCAGAAGACATGGCTGATGGTCTGAGGTGTCCCCACTGCACTTCTGCACATGGGAATCATGGTCTTGCTGAGTTAAATGTCACAGAGCAGTGTCTAGTTCTTTGTCTTTTTGTCTTGGAGGGGGTCACTGTCAAATATAACTGCACTTCTACTCCTCTTACTTGAAGGAGAATAGCCATATTTTTGTACCTGGCTGGACAGCTATGTCCAAAGAAAATCCCTTATCTGATATAAATCTAGACATTGTCTGTAGGCTTTGTTTCTGGAAGTCAATGAACAAACCTTTTAGTGTGCGTTTGACATGCATATATTCTCTGTGTGTACGTACACACGTTTCCACCTTCAAGGCAGAAGGTTGTCTATGCCATTTTTCACACCTTTGGACACTGCTTTTTGGCCCTACCTGCCATGACATTTCCAGCCTCTGCCTACGAAAGGTGCAGTGTGATTAGGCAACCGTTCTTCATGTACACGTGTACATAAGGTCCAGGTAAGAAAGCTCCCGTTTTCCTCTTACACCTGCAGGACACAAGAAGTATTCTTGACAGGGTGTGACCACAGTGTCGTTTCCAGCAAGAAATCTCTATTAGCGGCATGATACAACTAGATTTAGGTAGCACGCATACCTATGGAAAATAATCCAGAAATTACAGACAGAACGCAAATCGACAATGTTATGCTGTTGACAAGAAGGAAGATGCCGCAGGGGAAGGTAGAGGGAGAAGATGTCTGAAATACTGCTGCTGCTTTGCTCACAAATCAGCAGGGGTGCTGTGCCTGTTCTTGACGGCAGCTCTTCAGGAAAGATGTGGGCCCAACAGAGAGGAGAGCTCAGAAGTTTGGTAAACACGATCTGCAAGAAAAGGCTGACTCAACTGGATTGAGTGAAATAGCGAAGTGGCTAACCATCTTCAAGGGCTGTTTCCTACATCTGCAGCAGATAGCAGAGGAAGTAATGGGCTTGAAGCGGAACAGGACAGGTTCAGGCTACGTGCACAGGCACAGGTTTGCAGTTGTGAGGAGCAGGAAGCACTGACGCATTGCCTGGGGAGGTTAGCGTTGTCCTCCACCAAATGCCTAGGAGAGCTGGTTAGATGAGCATCTTTCAGGACTCGCATGTGTGCCTCTGAGCAGGGGATGGATTGAATGACCTCCTGAGATCCTTCTTACTCCTAGGTCTTCATGCTCCATACATGGATTCACGTATGTGGATTCAGTTTTCAACTGCGAAAAAGACTTTTCTTACAAGTACTCAGATCAGGCCTGAGCTGCCTCTCCTAACCTGTGTTCCAGTGACTTTCTGGCAGGAAGTAATAAACTTAATTATATATGGGGAGAAACAGACATCGCTTTTTACAGTCGCCTTGCCTACAAATAAACGGACGTTATTTTAGTAATGTAATTAGAGTGGTATGAAATCCAATGTAGTTGTTGTTCCTTTCCTAGAAAGAAAGGTTTATTATGATTTGTCTGAACTCATTATAGAGTTTAGACTTAAAAAAACCAACTAGGCCCCTCTGAAATAAAAGGGGGTTGTACTACAGCAATTAAATCAGTGTCCAAATCACTTACGTTAAATTGGAATGTGGAAATAGCCTGGATGGAAGTTTGCTCAGATCTTGGCGATAACGTTATTTCAAATACACATGCATAAATTTAACCTGATATTCTGCAGTAAAACAATTATATTGTTTCATTTAATTTATTGAACCACAAAGTTGTTACTTCTTGGAGTGAAAAATGTTTATGGGCAAGCAGCTGATCTCTCAAGCACCCTGGCTGTACTTACGAGAGAAATTTCTTTGACAGGAAACAATGTGAGACTTTAGCAGCTGCCCAAGCCATTAGGAAGTTTGACATTAGAGGTTTCAAGTGATTAATGGCTTAGGTGGGTTAACCATAGATTCGTTTGATATCAAACAGCAAGTCTGTGAAAAATACTAATAGTGTGTCATTAATTTCTCTGCAGCTCATTCTATTAAAAATTTGCGTGGCCAACCATTCTCAAATACCTGCTGTAAAGTGAGTCTAGTGCGGAATTTGTATTTCTTTTTAAGTGGTAACAATCAGTTGCTACTGTGATCGGTTTACTTCCTTTGAAGCCCTCGTGTCAGGTTTTTTTGACAGCATTTTTAACTTTGCTGTTAGCAAAGTTCAAGTCCAGTCAATGAAACATCAGTGTAAAAGCTGTAGCACATCGTAGACCTTTTAAGGAAATATGGGAGACCTTCATTTGGTGGTGGAACACAAGAACATTAAGGTTTGGGCAAAATGGATATCACAACTGGGCAAATACAAAAGAAGTTGTATATAGTCTTTCTAGGATACCATGCACAAGGAAGTACCAGGTTCCTACTTTCCTTGGTTCCAGTACAAGACTGTGTGTTTCACTGCAGCATTTCCTTAGCCCTGTGCTAGGTGGTGGGACTTTGCTGCAGGTGCCTCGGCAGTTAAGAGTGGGGTCCGGGGGTTTTCTAGCTTGTCTTGTTTAGAAGTTTGTTCAAAATGAACAGTCACATTTTTCTGTAGGAGCTTCAAGGAAATCAGACTAAGTATTTCACGAGAAATAATGTAACAGGAAAGTTAAAAGATGGTATTTAAAAAGGAGAACAGTTTGAGTGTTGGTTTTCCTTTGTGGAGTAATTGTCCATGGGACACAACCACACGGGAGCAATTTTGCTACTGTCTTGTGATGCTACTTGAGGAGGAAAAAAAACGTACACTCCAACGACAACCAAAGATATATTTGGCTGGCTAGACACAGATTTAATTCGTGTGATTTGCTTGAATGGTATAATTATGATATTAATTTTCATCATGTTGCCTAAATACAAATGCAAGTGCCAGAAACAGAAGACTGAATTGGCAGCCAATGAAATACAGTTAACACACAGGAAATATCTCAGACTAAAGTAATTTACAGATTATGAGAACGAGTGGGAGTGAAGCAACGAGAGAAAAGGAAAATATAATCTATGAAGATGACAGGAAATCAAATTAAATACAAATTTCACTTCTATTGCATTTTACCAGCTAAGCTTGCTTTTCCCTCAAGAAAATCTCATATTATATTAGCCCTGGCTCCCTTAATGACAGGGAATTCAAATATTTCTGACCATTCTCTGGCATAATGTCCCAAAAAAATTCCTCAGTTGCTAAAAAACCCTGCTGTCGTAGGGAAGTGGGGGCTGAAGACACCTGAAGGCTCAGAACAGTCTTAAGGCCAACGAATTAGTGAAAAGAATGTAGAGTCACACAGAGGATGGCTAGAAGTGTGGATGCAATAAAGAGGGGAAATGCCCGTGCGCTGATACAGCTTCTAAGAGCAGCGAGATCTTAGCTGCAAATTTTCAAACATCCAAGGACAAAAAAGATTGGAGAATTAGCATTTGTGGGATTGAGGAAACTTCTGAAAATGTCATTCTTAGTCTTAGATGGATGAGGCAGTGAAATATTCATAAAATGTACTTTCTTCCTTAGCTTTCCAGTTTATCAGTGGCTATCATATCTATATGTTATTTCTGGATGCATGTAATTGTAACATGTGCAAACATAACTGAGCATATGCAAACATATTGTTGCTGTGGGAATTCTTACCTAAAGATGCAAACACATCCATCTGACTTCACATTTTTTTAACTGTTAAAAAAATTTAGCTAGTATTTGAAGATTATGCAGCAATCGTTGAAAGGCACAACTGGATAGCTTGCAGAGCAGCCGGGACAAAACATGCTGCTCATGAGAACCAGATTACAAAATTTAAAGAAGACATTGCGTATTAAACACTGGTCTGATACAGAGGTAACATAGAAGCCAATAAAATAGTGAGTAACTGATATCACGGCAGTTAATTTATTTGTGAAATGTTTAAACTTATGCTTGGGTTAATTCTTATCCTATTAGAAAATTGAGTTGAATGAATAGGTTAGTATACTCTTTTGCAGTGCTTGAGTGCTCCTAAGTTAGCAGTCAGGAGAAAGAAAATCTTAACAGACACATTGAAAATCAATTTAGACTCCATACGCTCCTCAATTATTTTTTTTCCACACTATAAGGTAAGTTTCAGTTCCTTATGAAATTAGGTAATACGCTTGGTAGAATTTGGTCTACAAGATCCTTGTTTCATTAGAGGGGTTGGTGGGTAGTCAGTTCAGAAACGTCTTGCTGAGTTTTTCTGGGTTTAATGTATTCTTCCTATGGTTTTATAATGATATTTTAGAGCTACTATGAATCATTTGAGTTGTGAGTAATTAACCCCTCTGGAAATCTGACTCCTAAGGATGTCTCATGTTGAATAATCATAAAATGAGTCACTGGAATTAGACATGTTGGGAATATTTTGAGTTGATCACCCAAAAATTTGGAGTCGCTGTTTGAGAAGATAATGACTCAAGAACGAAGTGTACCTGCTCCTGTCATCTGTGTCATGCAGGAAAATAAACAATAGTTGAATTAATCTAGATGGCACCCAAGGCAGAACAGCAAAAGCTATAGTTAAATCCTAGGAATGAAATTTTGCCACACTGTAGCCCTTATCCGTGCTCCAAACTTAGCAATCATAAAGCCTCTAACCCCAATGGATAGAGCATCCTTTGTTACGTCAGTTCTGTGCTGATGTAAAGTGTTACTTGCAGATGTACTTAGCTGTTCTTATGCATTCATTTTCTCTTCAGCCTCCAATAACTAACTTATCTTTGTAAAACTACAAACACATACAAACAAAACTCCCAACTTTTCATCTGAGGAATTATCTGCTTATTCAGCATTTACGGATTTTGAAAATCTGCAGAAGAAAAAAATGCAGTCTTTGCAAGATGTTTGACATTTATAATTATTGTAAGTGCAAAACACAGCACGTTATTTGTTCCAATAATAGGTCTCAGCAGCAATAAAGTGTATGCCTCTCCTCCAGGTTTTCAGCTGTGGGAAGTATTTTGGCAGCTGGATCCACAGTATGTAACTACATGTGGGCAGAGTTGTGTTTTCTTTTTGCTGCTGAAGAAAGGCTTTCAAGTTTGCCACAAATCTTGGGCATACGAGCACATTTTCCCACTAAAAATCCTTCCTTACTCTCTCCTTCCCTTCAGAGGGAAGGAGGTTGTCGATATCCAGATTTGTACTTCGGAGTATCACCCTCTGGAAATGCTTCCTCTGCTATTAGTGGGACACTGCAATGTCAAATACAGCTTACTCACACAAAGCTGTGGCAGCTGGGACTGTAAGATAAAATTCTCTTCTAAGCCTCGAGCCAGCGCACAGCCTGCACACACCTTCGATTGCTCAGGCCCCTTTGGAGGCTAGCAGCTTAGGCACTGACCTTGTCTCAGGCCTTTCCAAGGACAGGTTTCATCCTTTTCTGGCGTTAGCTGGTATAAATCACAGCCACTGGAATGGGGAGAGCACCCTAGCAACTGATAATGTTGTAATAAAACCTCTGGCATGCCTTTCCTCTCTTGCTTGGGAATAGAAAGTAGGTGATGATTGCACCGACGTCCAGCACAGACGCCATCAAAACCACCAGCAAATAACCACTATAGGAGTTGTGAGAGCTCCTCTTTATACTCATGACCTAGAAACAGAAGTCAAATCTAAAGCCAGTTCAAGCCTAGAAGTCTGAGGCAAGTATCTGGAGAATTCAGCATTAGCTTAGAGAAAACCACCATGGAAGGTTTTTTGGTTTGACTCTCTGTTTAATTGGAGTCACAGGCTCCTTCACTTTTATACTCTTCAGAGTACAGCCAGCTACTGTTTAAGGATTCATAGATGATGCTTTATTTTCTATTTCCTTCCCTGAAAAGGCACAACTCTAGAAAGAGAGATCTATCTTTTTTTTTCTCAGTTTGTGGTTACAGTAACTATAAA
Organism: Harpia harpyja; assembly: GCF_026419915.1. Lineage (NCBI taxonomy): Eukaryota > Metazoa > Chordata > Aves > Accipitriformes > Accipitridae > Harpia > Harpia harpyja. Next base: position 10,839,939 of record NC_068945.1, on the reverse strand, counting down.
TAATAGCTCTCACTGCAGTTTAGAGCTTCCTGGTGTCCTGACATCAAGAAGCTTGGTGGTTTCATGCAGTTTGGTTAAGTGGCCTACATTTCAAAGCTTTTCCAAACACTGCTGCTTTGGGAATCTCATGAGCATAGACTTTCCCGTGGTGGTTGAGCAATTGTGTCTGCCCTGCTGCAACCGGGGAATGTGGAGAAGAGGGAAAATGGAATTTTGCTTAACTTTGTCAGTCAACTTTATCTTTCTGTTGTATTTTTCTACGCTACTTATGGTAGGTATTAATATGCAAACCTTATGGGTAGTCACTTCCCTTCCTTTTTGTACCTCGGGCTGAGTATAGCAGTCAGGGGTAAGAGCCACTCTGTATTCATTTATGGAACAGGTTTTATGTGGCACTTCACAATGCATTTTTTCAAACATTTTTCAGGGATATAAGGTCTGTTTGAATCTTCAAGTCCACAAAAGACATTGTACCATGCAGGTAAGGACTTCGTTTATTTTAATAATTGACTTTTTAATGACACTCAGTGACGTGTTATCTGAATTGCTTGGCATTCAGACTGTATTTTTTTACACGCCAATCTATATTTTGGCCCTTCCAGTTCAGCAGAGATTGTGTTAATGATGGTACAACTGCACTTGTCATCTTGGTGTAAGGGGACACATTAACAAATGACTGCTTAATTGCATGTCAAAGATTTTGTTCTTTGCTTCGTTTCTGGTATATGGGCAATTTTCTGTTATCCTCTCTGAGCCCAAAAAATTATTCTTTGTGCAACAATGTTAAAATATAAGTTAAACTGTTTGATGTTGTATTTCACACAGTGAATAGGTAGGTTGAAAAGTATGTTGTGTCTGGAAAAAAAAAAAAAAAGGTTTATTGATATTTATGTTCCCAGCCAGCTTATGTTATCTATTAGACTCTACACCACCATCTGGTTGAATTAATGACTTGTGAAACTTGCCTTCTAGATGACAGACATCCGAGTGTGACATTTTGTAAGACAAAGTAATCCATCTCCTGTGTTTCTTCTCAAGAAAGAAAACTGTTATTTCCTTGCCTTTAAAATGTTTTCCAGGACTAACCTCAAAACAGAATGAAAGTGTGGCCCTGCAATTGTTTTTGAAGGGAATCACATTTGAGTAAGTAACTTGAGAAAAATAAGCACGACAAAGTTCCAGAAATAAAGGTGTCTGTGCGTCCAGAGTCCATGTAACCTGGGTAGCACTGTCGGGATCACATTAATAATTGAGAACCGTGAAAGAGCTGCTGGGGTCTGGGATGCAAAGTACAGCTGAAGTTCAGCAGAGGAACGTGCAGGTTGCACCAGCGATGGTTCCCAAGTCCTTGATCGCTTGAGCTTTTAGTGATGTTGATGTCTTCTTTGGGTGGTACTGCAGACCTCTGTGTGAGGCTGCCTTTCCTCAGAAACCTTAGTAAGTCAGAGGATACTTCTGTCTTCCTTCACTAGTGCTCTGTATTGTCACCCAGCACAAAAAATAACTCAACTTTTTTCAAGTTTCATCTCTGTTCTTCGGTGGACAATCTCTGTGCCGAGCCTTGCTCTTATCTGCGTTATATTTGTGAAGAAACAGAATAAATTTTCACTATTGTTTGCCCATTAACCAAACTAAATTGTCTGCTGGGTCCTGATGAAGTGATGCTGCATAACTTTAGAGGCCTTAAAAAATATATCCATAATAATCTTGAAGCACGTAGCTAATATTAGCTGTTGGTGCATCCAAGAGTTTGAATTACAGCTGAATTTCTCTGTAAAGTGTGTTCTACAGCACTGCACTAGGCTTGAGGAAGCCTCTGTTACAAATCTAACTCAGCCATCAGTCAAACCTTTTCAGGGCTCTGCCTGTTTCCCCTGTTAAATGGAGCTAAGGGTAGTAACTTTCTTCTGGAAGAAAACAAACTTCCGAGACCTACTAAAAATGCTAGAGGGGTACTGGTTCTGGTTCCTGTGTATAAATGTTACTGGATGCATATTGCTACTGTACACGAGTATGTTTCAATTAATATATTTGGAAAAAATTCTTCTGAGGCCAGCATGTAAATTTTGCCCTAAATAAATGGGCTAATGGGAGACCTGGCTAATGGCAACCTGACACACAACCCGAAATCTGCACAGAACTCGGCAATTTCTGCACCGGTTCTGCACGTGCAGTCTCATCTAGCCAAGCTGTTTCATTTCCCATCACTGAAGCCTTGCCTTTTGCTCTGGTTTATGTCAGGTTTTGATTTCTACCGTGGATGCTGGATCTGGTTTTTTCCATGATCCTGCACCCTTCAGACCAATAGGTCATGCTCAGGGTCCAAGTGCTTGGCAGAGGTGGCCACGGACAGCGAGAGTGTTTGTGAGGCTTCCTCTTACATGCTCGTCTGCCTAGGCTTTGAGGGTTGCAGCCATCCTTGCTGAAACTTCTCTTTAAACACAGTTCTGCATCACCTTTTTCAGAGAGGGCAACTGAATACATCACATCATGTAGATCTACTGTTAATTCTCAGCTAGTCTCAGAAGCAGAGGGGGACTTCTGATGCCTCACAGAAATTCACGTTTCTCCCTAATAAGAGCTAAGGATCATTTGTTATAGGAAGAAAAGATACAGCAACATCAACAAGCTTTTTCCTCTCTGCTTTTCTTTCATATACTTCATCCTAGTCTAGAGGGATTACTTCTTGCGAGGCCAAATTTATTTTGTTCCCCTCTGTATCAGTAATGACCTTCTCATGAACAGGCATTCTTAAACAATGGTAAATTATGAATGATGGCTTCCTGACAGCAACAGCTCAGATCGAAATTTCAGCAAATGTCAGACATGAGGTCAGAATCTGTTTGAGTCCCCAAGGAAAGGGAACTCCGCTAACAAGGGAAGTGCCTGCTTGCTTAAGAGATGTGCTTGGAGTCTGTGTGCATGTGTATGTGCATGTTCCATTGTTACTTTTATATGCATTTTATTTCCCTTTTTAAATGGTGCATAATAAAATAGGACCCCTCCAGCCACAATATTTTTGGCATGACAGTTCTAATACATAATTGATACTAATCCAGCAAGTCCCTTGCTCTTCTGAGTAGCCCTTCTCTTTGTGAGTAAACCCCTTAACTTAAGCACAGCTTGCTCCCATTAGTAAAGACAACTCACAGAGCCGCACAGGGATTCAGGTTCACTGCAGCATGTTCACAGGTGGTTTTCCCTATGGGAGAATTCAGAGAAGCTGCCGAACCCATCTCTCTCCAGTAACGTACGTTCATGTGTGCATTGTAAATTTTTTTCTCTACAGCTTTACAGCTGTTCTTCGTAATTGATTTCTCTGTTTGGAGAAAGTATGCTTTATAATCAGCATCTTTCTGAGCTCTGATGCTTTTCAATAATAACTGTTGCAGCAGTCTGGGCTGGAAACAGATTTCTTTCCCTTTGTTACAACAGGCCAGACCTACTGGACCCAACTGTGCTGAAGGTCAAACCCTTTAAGGACTGTAATAAACTTACTGTGATTTATGGGTGCGTCTACTTCTATTGGATAAAACTATGCCAATTATCTGAGTCTGTATTTTGGGTATGAGAGGAAGATTTGGATGTACACTGTGAAAAGATACGTGTTGATTTTGAAAGGGAGCTTCCTGTAGTGCACATGGCAGGAATTTCACCCAGAATTTCACTGCACTTCCTTATTTTCAGCATAGCGGTGCTCCTGTCCATCCATGTCTTTCATGGGCACTTTTACATATATTAAGACACACTAAAGATATATTCTGAAGCCAGTGCTGTAGAACAGAAGTCTGATCTTCATGGCTTTCCTAAAGATACTGTAATGATATACAGCAGTGATGGCAAAGTTGTTGAAAATTGCCTGTGCTCCTCTGTTTTATGACAAAAAATTTCTTTCCATGCAAAACCAAAAAAGCCAAGTGACTGTGGCCAATGGCTTGATATGTTCCATATTACTTACTCCTGCACATTTTCACTCGTTCTCGTTCCACCTTGTTACCAGCTAACATCACTGGTTGCATAAAAATATGTTTTGAAAGTCCTTTCAACACTGCTTCTAAAAGAGGTTCTCTGTTTTAGAGAATGAACTCTTTCATCAGTAAGATCCTTTTTTCCTATTTTATGCTTCTTCCTTGTGCATTCTGACTCCTCTCTGCAGCTGGAAGGATGACTGTAGATGTCGTCACAGTAATGATATTATTACAGCATGACAGCTGAGGGAAAAAAAATGTGGCAAAATTTGAAATATTTTTCGAAGGCTAACTGATACAGCCAGGTAAAAACAGATTAGCTTTTTGGACACCATGACTTTACAGGAATATTAATTCAATATTGTAGTTATAATTCTCCCCCTCCAATAGGATTATATAAAACTGTCTGTCGTATCAGGGGCTTAAAATGCTTTATCAGTGAGAATACACATTTGTTGGTGGTTTTAACAGAGCTGCAGAGTAAATCCTGATAGGTAGAAGCATTATGGGAATTTGCCAACAGGTCTCTGTGCGGGCAACTGTGCGTCCATTCATAAAGGCATTCACCCTGTTGATGTTGTTCTTACAGAGTGAGATTCAGATGCCAGTTTTTCAAACTGTATCAATAGGAGGAATGCAGAGAAATCAGCCTGTTCAAAGGTGACACCGCACAAAAGCTGACCTACGATATCATCTCAGGCAGGTGACGATTTCTGAACATTTTGCTGTTGTACATTTGGTCAAAACACATACCAAGGGAGCACTGAGTATTTATAGCAGTGGGGAATAAGGGCTGCCACTCGACACTCAATAACAATTGGGGTTTTTTTCAGCTCCCTTCTCCTTAGAAAACAAATCCACCCTTCACATAGACTCTACTAATGGAGCATGAAATACTTGCAGAACTGAGGGCACAGCGTGAAGGAAGGTATTTTAGTCAGGTGGTAACTGAGTGCGTTCAGAAGATAACAGATTTACCTTGTAGGTATACGGCACGATAACATTTTCATCAACTGAAAGGATGCCGTAGCCTGAAGGCTGATTCCGATGCAACTCCTCTGCTAAATTCTGCCGTGTGGAAAGCAAGTGGGATGCTGAAGTGGAGGGGAAAGCCCTGTTATTTTGGAAGTGAGAGGGCTTGAAAGGGAGCAAAGACAAGGTACCAAAGGATGTGGGTAGGAATACAGGATTCTCTAAATGAAAGCAGGCAAAAACTGGATTTTTGGAAGGATGCAGCTCAGGTCTCCGTGTGCGTTTTGGGTTGGGGGTAAGGGAAAGAGGAGGTGCTACTTTTTAACGCTTGGAAAAGGTCTTTGCCCCGCTCTCCCGAGCGGCAGTGCCAAGCAGCTGAGCAGAGTGCCAGCTCCCCCTCGGGGCAGAGGGGGAAATGCAGAGCTCGCAGAGCAGGAGGATATGCCTGCCTACCCTCGGCGAAGGAAAAGCTCTTTTTGCCTGGCTGTGGCGAATAAACAGGCAATAGACAACGGGAGAAGAGTTCTGCCGGCGCATTTTAGAGTGAACACGGGAAAACCACAACACTCTGGTTTCTTTCTGATCGGTGAATAGTCACACTATTTCTTCTGAGTGTTTAAAATGCATGTTGTTCCATGTTCTCACTCATTGCTTTTCTCTGTGCTGCTTTTTAAAGGCACCTCTCAATAACAATTTCTTCTTTTTTCTTTCTTTTTTTTTTTTTTTTCCCCTGTAGTAGGGCTGCCTATGAACCACGCCCAGAATAGCTAGCCTTTCTAGCTGGGGATCTTACTTGGGACCAAAGTAATGGAGGTGAGGTTAAATCTCACCACTCAATTCTCACTAAAATGGAGTACAACAGAGAAGAATCATGCCTGAATTTCAATTTTCTGCTTTGATTTGAAGGCATGGATTGTTGATCACTACACCTCTACATCTTCTCAATGATTGCAAATTGTCACCGAAGTACTTAAGACTATTTGCTTGTAAGTGAGATTCACGTTTGGCAGCTTACTCTTACCTTCTGTTTATTCTCCACCTGAAGCTGTTATCTGCAGCAGAAAGCATCGGTGCGCTTCTCTTCAGGGCTCACTGATGGAGGGAAAGGACAGAGGCTGATAACGCTGCCTAGAAACAGATTTGACTACAGAGTAAAAGACCTGGGTTTGAGCTTGTCCTGGTGTATCTATAATTTCCACCCATACAAGAGCAGAATGAGGCCAGGCATTTTCAGTTCCTCATGGCAAGTCAGTAGCAACATGACGAGCTCTGCTTCATCTCTGTCTTGATCCACCTGGCTCCTTGCAGATGGCAGCAGGACACGGTGATGGAGTTACCGCCATGGCACTAGACAGACCATGGACTGTTATAAATGCGGTGAACAGCCTGGGGGCTTCCTGCTGAAATGTATTCCGAAAAAGAAGAGGAAAGGCTTAGGAATATCTCACACGTTCACAAATAAAAGACATCCCAAAATCTTGTGTCTCATTGTGCAAAAGTAAAAGCCCTTTATTAAAGAAATAATCCCTCCCTACGTTACTTTGGGAGGGACTATCTTACCAAAGAAATTAACAAAATTGTATCGGTTTTATTTCGACTTACTTCATTGCAAGCAGTTTGGACAGTGAAAGAATAATAGTCATTCCTACTTTCTCTTGTTCTTTTCCACTTTCTGGTTTCCCAAGCGACACCGAGCCTCTGGTTTGTCTCTCTTCTCAGCTAAAGGTGAGCAAAGAGGCAGAATTTAATTTGGGATACAGTTTTGCACATTTCAATCATTTTTTTTAAGCTTTTTATGAGTCTAGCCAACTATGTTTTGAATTAGTCTCCAGACATTGAATGGTTCTGTTTGTTTTTAATAGAGGTGGCTGAATAGGTTTTGGGTTATTTTACTGTTGGTAAATAGCTTCCTCAACAAAATGAAAATATTTATCCTGCTCAAAATATTTTCTTTTTTTTTTTTTGTCAGAGGTTGGCCAAAATGTTTTGCTCAATTTCTTTTCCCATTCTGTGCAGAGAAAACAGCTCTAATGCTCTAGACAGCTCTAGCATATCAGATATGAAAGAAAACAATATTTCCTATGCAATTACAAGTTTCTGGCATTTTTTTGTTCATTAGACATCATCATGTTAATATTCTTTTTGTCAGTGTATATTTCTACACAGCAACACACTATGAAAGAGAGAATGTTTTTCCTCCTCTCAAGCACCAAAAGCGCATTGAGATTTCCAAGTTTAGTTTTTACTGAGAACTAAGTAGTATTGGTTTGCGATCTCTAGCTGAAAATGCCGTATAAACAGCCAGCTAGTATTTATGATTATTTTATTGCTACCTTATGGTCAGGACATACTAAAACAAACGTGTCAAACTTTCTTCTTGCTTTCCTTCCTTCACCCAAAATTTTTTCAAAGCTTCCTTCAATTATTCATCCAGGGGAAGTTCTGGACGTTTGCAGAAAGCTGTGGAATTTGGGGTTGTCTGTTTCCAAACCCAGGACTTGTTTGACTGAATGTCTAATTGCTACGGTGAGAATCTTAACCCATAGATTTTTCTTTTGCCACCCTTTGCTAGGTGACTCATGGTGGCCTTTCATCACTGTGCTTTGGACAATTTTAGCAGATGAGCTCGGTAGTACTTCCCTCCCCATCACCCGCCATGATTGACACCTCTCTGCAAGATGTGCTGTGCTGACATGCCTTGAGCCAGTGTCGTGGTTTAACCCCAGCCAGCAACTAAGCACCAAGCAGCTGCTCGCTCACTTCCCCCAGCCCAGTGGGATGGAGAGGAGAATCGAAACAAAGAAGTAAAATTCCTAGGTTGAGATAAGAATGGTTTAATAATTAAAGTAAAATCAAATAAGAACAATAATAAAATATAATAATAATGAAAAGGAACATAACAACACAACCCCCCCCAAACAAACAAAGGAAATAACACCCAAGAAAAGACAAGTGATGCACGATGCAATTGCTCACTACCTGCTGACCGATGCCCAAGCAGCGATCCGCCCCATCTGGCCTGCTCCCCCAGTATATATACTGAGCATGACGTTCTATGGTATGGAATATCCCTGTGGCTAGTTCGGGTCAGCTGTCCTGGCCATGCTCCCTCCCAGCTTCTGGTGCACCTGCTCACCAGCAGAGCATGGGACACTGAAAAATCCTTAACTTAGGATAAGTGCTACTTAGCAACAACTAAAACACCAGCGTGTTATCAACATTCTTCTCACACTAAATCCAAAACACACTGTACCAGCTACTAGAAAGAAAATTAACTTTACCCCAGCCAAAACCAGGACAGTCAGGCAGAAGCAAATTGTTGTCTTGCAAGGCCGTCAGCGTCTCCTTGCTACCTTGAGTCTCCCACGTCTGAAGTGCTCGAAGCCATCCTTTAGTTACCGCTCCACTCGGAAGTTGTCCGAAGGAGCCAAGTCTCTGTGTGCTCCTGAAAGTCTGGAAAGCAGCTGGCTACTAACTCATATAAAACTTTTCCTAGGGTTATGTGGGAGTCCGCAGCGTTTCTCGGCGGGGCTGACAGGTGCGTCTGGAAATGCTGAACACAAACTGATGGTACCAGCCCAGGCTGAACTTGCCTTTTATGCAATAGCCAGGGACTAGAGATTGGGCTCTGTCTGAAATTGGGGACTGCGTCTGAGATCCTCACTGAGAGAAGTTGAACACGTCTCCCATGTTTCAGCCCACCTGATCACCGCAGAGAGGTACTTTCTACTGCTGGAGTCACTCTGTTGGCGTGAACCGATCACACTCTCTCTGTTGATTTAGGAGGGCAGCGGGCCGTCCACGTGGCAGCCTCGTCCTGCGGGGCAGGCGCTGGGTTCCCGGTGGGAAGCCCGAGCTGGGCATTGCCGCCAGTGCACACGGCTCACGCTGCCTCTTCTTGGCTTGTGGGTGGCCTCTCTGTCCCACGCACTGGGCGCTTCAGCGACAATCCCAGCCGGGCTGGCGTGCCCCATCTGCTGCCAGCGTCCCACCCGAGGGTATCACCCCAGCGTGTTTTCTTCAAAGACCCAGCCACACCAGCGGGTACGCGCTGACAGGGAGCCGCCGCTTTGGTAACGGTGCTGCTGGCTGGCGCACGCTCTTCTTCCAGGTCTGCCGCCCCCCCGCAGTTTGCTAAATTACCCCCAGAATATCTTTACAGGATGGACTTTGACCGGGCGGGCAGGGCGACCCCGGCTCCCGGGCTCCTGACTTGAACCCGGGGCGGACGTCGGGGGACCCGTCAGGCGCGAAGGGCTGCCGCACGCCCCGCAGAGAGCGGCGGAGGGGGGCCGGGGCCGGGCGCCGATGTCCGCCAGGGCGCGCTGGAGAGCGGCGCGGCCGCCGCCGCCGCCGGGGCTGGCGGCCGCCGGGGCAGCGAGCGAGGCGGCGGGAGGGTCGGCGGGTGCCGGCGGCGCTGCCCGCAGCGGCCAGCCCGGAGCGGGACACCCGCCCCCGCGCTTCGCTCCGGCTCGGCCGGTGCCCGCGGGTCAAGCGGGAGAGGCCGGGGCGCGGGGCCCCCGCAGCAGCCCGTTCGCCGGCCGCCGTTCCCCCTCCCTTCCTCCCCCGGCGGCTGGGGTGGGGGGGAGGCGGGCGGCGGGGCCGGGGCACCCCGCGGCCGGGGCGGGGTGGAAATTTACCGGGGCCGTCCGCGGCGCGGCCGCGAGCGAGAGCGAGCGAGCGGGCTCGGTGGGAGGCGGAGGGAGGGAGGGCGGGGAGCGGCGGAGCATCGTCTGGCGGGGAAAGCGAGGGACCAAATGCCTGTGAGGAAGGGCGGCAGCCGCCACCGCCGAGAGAGGAGCCGGCCGCGGCGCAGCGGCAGCAGCCCCGGCAGGAGACCCGACGCCCGCGGGGCCCGGCTCCCCCCCCCCGGCCGGCTGGGCGGCGATGGCGGCGGGCGGCGGGCGGCGGGCGGGCCGCCGGGCTTAGGGTGCGGGCGGCGGCGGCGGGGCTGAGGCGGCCCACCCCCCCCCCCCTCCCGCCCGCGGGCGCCGCATGGCGCGGGCCTGATGCCGGAGCGCGGCCCGGTGCCGCGGCGGCGCTGCGGGAGGAGGATGGCGGGGCTGGCGTGGAAGTGGCCGCGCACCCGCCTGCCCGTGGGGGCCAGCGCCCTGGGGGTCTTCGTCCTCTGCTGGCTCTACGTCTTCCCCGTCTACCGGCTGCCCGACGAGAAGGAGATCGTGCAGGGGGTGCTGCTGCAGCAGGGCAAGGCGTGGAGGAGGAACCAGACTGCGGTCGCCCTGTTCAGGTAGCACCGTGCGCGGCCCAAGGGCGGCCGGGGACGGGCGGCCGGCGGCGGGCGGCCCCGCGGAGCGGCGGGCAGGCGGGCGGCGGGAGCCCGGCCGGGCGCCCTCCCCACCCCGCCGAGCCCCAAACTTTTGGTTTTTTTACCTAGCTGACCCTTTGTTTCTTGCCGGCGGGGAGGGGCGGGCAGGGCCCCCGCTCGCCCGGCGAAACTTTTTGGGCGCCTCTGTTTGCTGCGGGGAGGAGAAGGGGCTCGGCGCGGGGGACGGGGGGGCTTCTTTCCCTGCGCGGGGAGATAAGCCCACCTCGGACGCCTGTCCGAGGAGGGCTGAGGGTTCCGGGGCTTGCGGTGTTGCCCGCACAATAGGATGCTTCTGGCTTCCCGGATCGCAGCTGCGCGGGCAGCCCCGCTCTCTGGCTCCTAACAAAGCCGGGGGCTCGGAGCCCCGCTTCGCCTAGGGACTGCGAGTGCCGGCCTGCTGCCGGAGGGGGCCCAGCCTGGGGATCTCCCCCCGGGACGCGCGAGGGAAGGGCTGCGTGGATGTTCGTTCGCGTCAGCGTCCTCGCTCCCAGGAACACTTCGGAAGCTCCGCGCTGGTCCTTGACTCTCTTCAGTTTATGATAGAAGCCACGTGAAAAGGCACCTTTTTCTCTTCTTCTTCTCCTTTCTTGGACGCGGCTGGGAAAAGGCACCTTTTTCTCCTCTGCTTCTCTTTTCGACGCGGCTGGGAAATGGCGATAATCCTTGGAGCCCTTCTCACCTTCCCCAGCTGCACAGGAGAGGAGGAGTGTTGCAGTCAGGGTGCCACATCCGAGCGCGGTGGAGAACTAGGTCCCTGCAGCGGGGAGGATTTTTTTGAATGACCCTGGCTTAGAAGCGTGTGCAGTGGAGATCTGCATCCCCTTGAACATTTCTTACACGTCTAGGTAGAATACAGACAATTGGAAGAGAGGCCGATTTCCCTCCCTTTCCTGGAGGGAAGCTGGGTTTTCTCCCTATCCTCTAAGCAGCAAATGAAAGATCAGAGTGAGGGGTAATCAAACTGCCTGCAAAAAGGCCCTCTTTCTTTAGTAGATGCTGGAATGCATCAGATCCAAATTCCAAGGGCCATCTTTTCCTTTTTAAAGTGGTGTACAGCTTTATTGATGTTCTTCAATAATTTTTGAATGCAACTCGACTCACGTTTGTCACGAACTGGAGCTGGCATGTGATCGCTTAGTATCTTCTCTGTTGGGATAACAGAAACTTTACAGTTCTTCAAAAGCACATTCTTCCTTTAGCCCCTGAAGCTTGCAGGAAATACAAGCAATGAGAGGTGCTAAGTGGGCGTGGGTTAATACCATCTCATTGGGTAGGCCTGGAAGAAGTCCTTCCTTTAATACAGAGCCAACAGTAAGGTACAGGTGCAGGATCCTTTTCCTAAAACACTAACTAACACTAGAAACTAGGCTGATCTGCTCAGATACTAATTCATCTTAAGCCTGTTGTGCCACAGACTCCCATTTTTGGGGCTAGATGAATCCAGATTTTTTTTTTTTAAATTACCCTGATGGATGATGTAGGAAGGAGTTCGATGTATTGTCTTTCATGTTTGTAAACCAAACGTTGTTTGAAGATTGATAACGGGGCTGCACCTTCAGTTTAAAAAAACAGTTTTTAGACCATTTCCACCACATGATTTAGTAACAAAAACTCTGCGTGGGTCGTCAACTTGCCCATATGTTTTTCTACTCCCTAAGCATAGTGATTATCTCGGAGATGCTATTGAAGAGAGTCTCTTGCAATAAAAGGAGCTATTGTTTCTTGTCTGTGTCTCTTGATGAGTTGGCGCAGTGCTAAATACAATGAGCTTTAAATCAATCTGCTTCAAAAAATAAAATTTTTAAGAGGAAACGTACACTGGAGATGTGTAGTGAGTATACCATAATATTCAAATAATTATGACATAGAACTCTTAACTTTGCTGCACAAATTTGCTTCTCAGTATTGGTAGAAGATGATGAAGTTGAAGTCTGTGTCAGGTAAGCTGCTGTATATTGTAAGGTGATAAACAGAAACAATATCCCACTCTTTGCTACAGTTCTGCTCTCTCTGCTCTGCAAGAGCACTGTAAAAGCTCCAAGTTTCAGTTTCTGCTCGAAACTGCGTATGAATGCGAGTCTCCGTTTTAACTGGGGAGTAGATATAGAGCTTCACAGAAATCCTGCCTGCGGACTTTGGAGTAATGCAGCTTTCCATACTAGCCTAATATTAAGTGGGTTTTAATGTATTATTAATATTTTATTATTTAAGAATGGCATTAATTGCCATTCTCTCTAGCCCTCCTGCCACACAGTCTGGTTACCAAACAATTTTGGTTTTACTCAGTTTTGAAGAATAAATTTGAATTTATCTGTGCTAAAAATCTATATGAGAAAGTGCAAATTTTCACATTATTATTTTGTATAATACAGTATTTGTGGTACTGTACAGGTGTTTGAATAGCCAGGTTCTTGCTACGCAGAGAAAACATCTGATGGTTTTGTATCTTTCTCCTCCTATAAACTCACTGGAGTCCTATTGCTGAAGTAGATTTATCATCCTCAAGTAATTATTAAATTGATCAAAACATAGTTTTCAAAGGTTGCAAGTGTTATTCCCCCTTTGCCTTCTGTACCTGGATCAAGACAACATCAGTAAGTAACTTAGCAGGGTCAACGAAAACATCTGTGGTAATTTGGGTTGAACCCTGGGCAGCCGAGTGCCAGTAACTCCTCAATCTCCACTGCTCCTTCCTCCTCCTCTCTCTTCAGCCAGAAACCTCGTGTAAAGATCTGACCTGTGTAAACTCTTGCTTACGCAAGAACCCAGACTGTCCTGGTGCTTGTGGGATGGTTTACATGAGGGTTTTGTGTTTGAGTATAGATTTGCAGAATCGGTTTTCAAATATAAATACCTGTGCAAATAGCCACAAATTGCTGCTTTTGAGGTGTGTGTTGCCTTACTGCAGCTGCGAGTAAGGACAGTTTGTGGGAGAAACAAAATGAGCAGGATTAAGCCTTTGACTCCGGCCTGAGCCTGTGTTTAAAGTGTGCTGGCAGCCTTGACTCTGCACACACGACTTCTGTGAGTAATCCTGGCATGATGAGTGTGTGGAGTCCCGCTGCCAGCAGCGCAGTGGGTGTCTGTGCAAGAGCTGCCTGGGTTCTTAGATGGAAGGACAGATCCCCAAAAGCCTGAAGATACAATTGCGGTTATTAAAAGAGCTCTTGGTCCAAATCCTTTCCTCAGTTGAACGTAGCTCCCTTTAAAGTCTTCAAATTCTGGCCATTCGAAACTCAGCACAGCCCAGTGGCAAGCTATCGCTATTAGCATCCTTTAAATTTCAAGACACTAGTGACTGAGAGTAGTCAACCTCTCTGCTGTGGAAACATCTCATCTCTTTAGAAATACTGAATAATAGTCTGTCAGTCAGATGGTAAACTGCTTGATCTTGAACTACAAAGTGGTCAGAATAGGAATGAGACCGTCATTAGAGTCACTAATGGCTAACGTGTCTAATTTACCTACAATATAATGGCTTGTCATCCTCTGAGGTGGTTAATGTTATTGCGCCCTAATTGTTTTTACAGATTGCTTAGGGTTTTTTTAAGGGCCTAGTGCTGCTTAAATTATTTGGGCAAAAATGTTGTTAATTGCTGTTTGTTATTAGCAAAGTAAATGATGTACAATAATACCTTTAGGATTATTTTATTTAAAAAGATTGCAATTGAATAAAGGCAGAGCTGGATCTTTTCATCTGCCTTACGAGCTCCGTACAACCACAAATCCCAAGCGCCGTACGTTTATCTGACACTTCTGCTTTGTTTGTTGCCCAGCGTGGACCTCCTCTGGGGAGTGAGTACACTTGTGGGGGGCAGTGGGCCTTTGACTGTCAGGGCTCCCTCCTAAAAGGCTGGATGGCAATTAGAGGTTAGAGGTTCTTCGGGAAGAGATGGGACAATCTTGTCTGCAAGGCAACAGAAAGGCTACCCTTGAGATTCAGATTGCTTTCTTGCTTCTGCTGCAGCAGCTTTGTGTGATGCTGAAAGGTCACCCTGGGTTTATTCTGGGGGTGGCTCGGTTGAGTTGGTGGCAGATGTCTCCTGTGACCTCGCTGTTTGTGACCTGCCTCCAGTCCAGAGCATCTGCTACAACTTGGCTCTGCTCCCCAGTGCTGTCCTCTCTGTCCCTAGAGCCAAACTGGCCATGCTTTTCTTGGCAGGTGGCTTCTCCACTGCTTTTTCGTTGGGTTTGGCCTCTTGTCCATTTTCCAGAGACAGAGAGGAGAAGCTATGGGCCTGAAATCACACAACAGGGTCAGTGGCTGAACTGGGCAGACTATCCAGATGTAGTGCACTCCGGTCCTTGCAGTGTGGATGTGGACAGACTGTGTGGAGCCTCTTCTACTGTTAGCTTTTGTGTGCCTTGCAAAAATAATGCTCTGATGCCGCTATGCGGCGTGCTGGGGGGGGTCTTCCCACTGTAACCTTCTCTGCCAGCTGTTAATGTCTGTGCCTAGAGTGCAGTCACAACAGGTGCTGAAGAACATCCCCTTGTGCAAATCGTTTTTCATTTTAGATTGTATTAATGCAGAACTGGAATTCCAGGTCACTTCTCTGTCTGGGTAAGACAAATGCTATTGCCAAGTCAGCAAGAGGTTGTTTAGTTTCAATCGCTTTTTTTTTTCCTCCTCTTTTGATGTGAGCATTGCAAATTATGTGAGTAGTGTGATCTACCGGGATATTTCAAGGCAAATCTTAGATGAAACTTCATATTGCTCAGGTTGACTAGGTAAGAGTTTTGCCCTGCTTAAACAGCTTTATCAGATACTGAATTATTCCTGCTTCTTTCACTGAGACAAATGAAGAATAGATTTGGGATTAGAGCTGGGAGATGCTGGATTAGATGAGTCTACCTCTGTGGCTCGTGAAGCCCTACCCTAAAACCATCAGATATGCTCAAATGTTGTGCGTTGGCAGTGGCCAAATCCAGCTTATTTTGCTCTCCTGAGTAGGTGTCACTACTGCCTGGCTGTGTTTTTAACTCAGTTGTTAACATTTTGAATGACTTTTTTGCGGTTGTATTCGCTGCATTGGTGGTAATTGGGTATTTGTAATTTGTAGTTTCTTGGCGTCTCCAGCTGAGATGGGAAGTTGTTTTGGTGGAGAGGTACAATTTGAAGAGCAGATTAAAGGTGAGAGAAAAAAAGTGTTCTTATCCCATTTTATTATTTGGAGGCTGTGGTGAAGAAAGCAAGCCGCAGAGAGATCTGGCATCTATATCTTCAAGGGCTTTAGGTGTCTTTGCTAAATTACATGAAAACAATGAGAGTTAGTTATCTGAGTTAGTTCATGGCGTCTTTGCAGACGAGGGGTGTGGTGGCAAGATAGGAATTGACTTAAATTCCTGAGTTCCAGATCACGGTATCCTCCCTCCTTACCCCAAAGCAGCATTTTCTTACAGACTTCTGTTCCGCCTTCTTACGAAACAGACAGTCGAGATCCCTGTTTCTAGTATCTGCTCTTGCAGAGTTTTGGATTGCTGCTTTACTTTGAATTTGTAAAAACTCCAGTGCTGCCAGCATTTACAGGAGGGTGTAGCCAACTCCCTGAGGCTCTTTTCCTGTTAGCTGGGAGCATCCGAAGGCCCAGAGCCAGGCACTGGGGAACAGGAGGAACAGAGACTTTACCGGAATTTAGGTTACCCGTCTAGGGCCCCGAAAGTCTGGTATGTACATACACAGACACTGCTGGATGTATGTATTTTCACATCTGTGCTTTCCCTTTTTCTACCTTACAGTGGATGGAATGGGCACTGAATCATCCATACAATATAGTAACCGGTGATTTATTCCTCTACTTGTAATTTTCATCTTCAGAGCAGCCAAGAGTGTTGCTCCCATTTGCTGTGTGTTCAATGACATGTATAAAAAGACCTATTTTTGAGGCTAGCTCCTACTAGGTAAATGCATGGAAAATGAATTGTCTTTCCTGCTTCAGTATTTATCCTCCCACAGTGAGGATGAACCTCACTGAACTGAGGAGGCTGTTTGGACTGCAGTCTTCTGTTGTTCCAGTTTTCTAAGCACCAAAAAATACTTAATTTTAAATCTTTGTATATATATTAATCTTTTTTTGCATGCTGCATGAGGTTCCCAAAATGTAAGAAAATTGCTCCTAATGTTAAATCATTTTAAATAACTGCATGCAGTTAAATTCATACTGAAGCACATTAGCCTATGTTATGTAGTATTTGCAAACCTCAGTGGAGATTCAGGTTTTGTCCTGTCACAACTTTTACATACAGAAGACCAGAGACAATTCTTCTCCCAGGTCTTGGAACCTAAACTGATTAGATAAACAGAGGATGGGGTGGGACGTGGCACGTGGCACTGATAAGTCACTTAACCCTAGGAAAGTCTTTGTCTGTAAAGTGATTATTATGGAAGCTCTGAGCTTCATGAAGATGCTGCGCCTGTTGCCTTGACCTTAGTGGTATTTGAAATTTTTAACAAGGTGAATTACACAGTGGAGAACAATATCCTGGCTTTGCCCAGGATTCTGGAGGTGGCTTTCTCACTGCTCCATTCAGGAAGAAGGTGAAGGCTGTGAAATTAGATTGTTGTAAAATATTTTCTGGCCAGCAGAGTGGTGGTTTTTTTGTTGTTGTATTAAATCAACAGACTGAATTATTTTGACTTTATCTATTCTATCTGCCTGGAAAATGCCCTCCTGAATTTCTTGGTTTAGAGATTCTCTTTTCAAGTGGAGATGTGGCTACTATCAGGCTTTTAAAGCTGCTGGGAACATTCCGTGCTCTGAGTGGTTTTCAGTCCAAGAATGTGTGCAGTGAGATTTATCCCAGCTATGCAGATTAGGAATTTTGATTAATGGAGTGGGTTTTCCCTCTGTTAATACCATTTTTAATATGAAGAAATACCTGGGCTATTTACTAGTGATAGGCCGCCTGAATGTTTGCTGGAAGAATGATCCAAATACTTGTGCTGAGGGTTTGATGGGTACTGGTTCTTCTTGCTACTGGTACCTGGAGGTACCAGCTTACTACCTGTCAAGTGCTTAATGCTTTTGTGTAAATTTTTGTCTTCTTTCTGTGGCTTCCACTGAAGCATTAGTCTATTTAAAAGGGAATAGAATAGGTCTTTATTCCATATATAGTATTCACTTGAGAAATGAATCCCTGTTCCTGGATAGTAATGCACAGTTTTACTTCATTTTCCCTGATGAGTTGCAATGTTAGCAATGCTTGCAGGGTCTTCTTTTTCTAAATGTCAATAAACTTTTAATTACTGATGGGTAAATATTTTCATTACATTTCAGACTCTTATATTTGTCACAAGTCCTCACCGGTATTTCAATGATGGTATGTTACCATTTGTAATAGGTTGTATGCTCTGCCTGGCTCAGTATTTAAAAGCATGTATGTGGAATCAGACATGTGCCTTTGTGGGGAAAAACACAGGAAAGGATTAACCAGAGGCTAAGGTTAATAAGCCAAAGAATGAATCTTCAGCTGCTGCTGAAACTCAGATTCTCTACTTTTGACTCTACTATTTATTCTTTGGGCTAAGTGACTGCTTGTTTTAACCATTGTCCTTCTCTTTTAGCTGTTCTTCTTTGTTCTCTGTTCTTTCCATTTATCTTTTCTTCTATCAAAGTCCCATCTGGGGAGAAAAAACACGTAGAGCTTGTGTGCTGTTTGCTGCCATCGGCCTGCTCAGCTGCCTTGTACGTGCATTTTTCTCCCCCCCCCAGATCTGTCTGGAGTGTTCGGTCTCTGTCATCTCTCACTTACTGAGTGATGCTGCCGGCCAGCAGCGCACCCCTCAGCTTCATGCTGTCACGTCGCATTTGCTGGCAGCCCCCGAGCAGTGGTGTTCCCTAATGCCTCGTGTGGTGCCTTACGTGGCATTGTGCGTTGGGCCCTACAGCACTGCCCGGTGTCTCAGACCCACTCGCCCCACAGCACAGGGGTCTTTCGGTCCCCTACACGCTGGCCCCATGGGAGCACCTCCGTGTCATCCTCAGGTGCTCCTCAAGACTTCTGCTGCAGTCGTGGGAGTCGGAGGGTGAAATGGTATTTGGCAGGTAGCAACTTGGAGCACAGTGAGAGCTGCTTGTGTGGAACGGGAGGAAATTAGGACCTGAAGAAAGGCTGGGAGGCAAAGAAGGGAAGGAGGTATAAGGCTAGTTGGGGAGTTGAGCATGAGTATTTGTTACTCTTTCTTCTTGAAGCATCCTTTCAGTTGGTCTTCATGTTCTCTCATGGTGAACCTGACCCATGGGAGTCATGGACTTAGTGTGTTCCGTCTCCAGGTCATGTGAAAGCTTGGTGGGGGCCCCAAGAAAGGTGGGAGCTGCAAGATCTGTGGGCTCTCACTGGACTGCAGCAGTGAGTGCTGCAGTAGACATCCCTAAGTAGCTGGAAGCGTAATGTTTAGGTTGTAATCTTTAGATTACCTTCACTTGTTTATGGGTGATTTTACTGTCCATCCACTCAGGCAACATTAGGTTCTTATTTGTCTGAGCAACGTTCAGACTGTTTGCCATCTCCTGCATTGTGCCATTTACTACTTAATGGCAATGTAAAAGGCATGGGAATAAATCCATATAGGGTATGGCCATAATACGGGATAGAAAGGAAATGCAATATTCATGAGACAATAGTGGAGGAGTGCTGTTGGATCAGACGAGAACGGGAATGATGGGGAGAAATCGCTTGCTACAGCTTGCTTGAAGATAGATTGTAGCAGTGCTTGCACAACCATGTGCTCTTTGCCTTTCCTGGCCTCCCTCAGATTGCTGCTCTAGGAGGGCAAATAGTGACAGAGCAACTTGTGCAATTGTTAACCCTGAAAACAAGTGAATAAGGAGCAGACACAAAGGGCTGTGAAGCAGGAAAGTGTTGACTTGTTTCTTCTCACAGCCTTTAAGCACAGGAATGGGTAGGAGCAATGCAGTGAGATGAGTGAGGTGGTGCGGTTCTGAAGCACAGAGGATGCTTTTGTGTTATATTATGTAGCGTTCTTTGTGATGCACACTACTGCCTCACATGGGTTAAGACTTTACAAATTTTTTTTCCAATGTTTGCTGCAAGTGCGGAGTCTAGGTTAGTATGCGTATGTGTGTTTGATGGGTACGATGAGGATAGCCATTTCTGGAGTACGTGAGTGAACTATCAAGATGCCTGGAGTTCATGCTAATGCTTGAATAAGCCTGTGTGGGGAAATACAGAGCTAAAGAGCTTGCATCAGTGGAAGGCTGTATGTTTCTGTGTGATCCAGACGTTTCTGCAGAGCAACAAGATTTCCAGAAAAGTCAGAACAAAGAAAGTTTTAAAAGGGAGGTGAACAAATAGGGAGAATCTTCAATAAAAGTAAGTCATGTCTTGGGCAGGAAAAAGAGGGGGGAAAATACTTTTCTGGGAAGGAGGGAAAAAAACCTGCAAAAGGATCGTGAGGTGCACAGAAGGATCATGGGCCATGCTAGAGCAGTTGATTGCAACCCAGGTTGAGTGAAAAATACCTTTGAAAGAAATACATGCTGGATTTAATTTTTATTTGCTTTTTACTAGACCTCTGTAATTTTTATGATATTAATTAAGAAATACTGATGGGATGAGAAACTTAAGTCTGTCTACGTATGTCTGTCCCACACTTCTGAAGAGCTATCTGTAAACGAGATGGCTCACCTGTAAATTCTCAGAAAGTTTATGCTTCATCCACAACTATTCTTTGGTTACATGGAGAGGAGTTATAAATTTATCACTGTGAGGGTCTTAATTCTGGAGTATTAGGAAACCTTTTGACAAGGGCCATGACCCCGACTGTTTTCAGGCTCTGGAGTTCTGAGGCTCAGCAGTCCAGGGGATGTCCACCTGCAAAATTTCGCCTGGCTTGGTGGTGGTTACTCCTCTTGCAGAGCAAAGCAGGAAGAGATGCTGAACTATGTATGCTTGCGGTTAGGGGCAGTTAATAGGACCTGGGGAATGCTACAATGTCTGCTATTGCCCACCCTTGTAATAGTTGTGCCAGCTCCTGCAATCAAGTGAATGTGTGATGGTCTTGATTTCATGGAATAAAAATGAAGAAAGAATTTTTTAGTCCTCATGGCTAAAGTGAAGGGCTTGAAAACATGAATGGCAGCTTGAGCCCCAAAAGGCAAATAAAAATCCATTGTGGGCTGTTGTTTTTCAGATGCCTAATTTTTGTGCCTTAATCATAATTTTGGGGGCCTGACTCATGACTTTTAAATGTTAGGAATTGCTATAGTGAGAATTACTTATCAGCCTATAATTAGATGCATTTTTTTAACTAAGGAAACTGCAACAGTGAAGGGAATAAGAGAAACAAAGCCAATCTGGGCATTCCTTTATAGGTCATATTATTAATTGAACATTTTGTCTTGGCACCCAGCAAGCATCTAGCACAAACACACTTGCTGAGCCTTATGGACAAACGCTGAAAATCTCCAGGGTTTAGTATGCCCACTTGAATGAAGCAGTAAAAATGTACGAGAGATTTATTCTTTCTAACCCACTCCAGTCATTGCCTTTAAATGTTTAAGCATATCCAGAAGGGAACAGCAGAGTGTGGAACTTGAGCTAGCTGATCCAAAAATGGTAACAACAACAAAAAGTAAACCTATCATTAGAGAAATCATGTGTTTTGATAGTTCTGTTTAGACAACAGAACAAGTGAAAACACTTATCTCGTGTAGTTCAGTAAATGCTAATGGGTCCAGCATGTGATAACATGTTTATTTTTGCCTTGGGTCTTTGATGAGTGAACATAGTGCTTTTTCTCATTTTGTTTTAAAAAATCTGTTTTGTGCTTCACTTGTCAAACAGGCCATTGCTAGTGAAAGTCTTGTGCTAAGAGGGTTCAAGTTGTTGTTCTTCCCCACCTAATCTGTGGAAAAATGTATTCGCTGGCCTGAGTAGTTATACTGTCAGTTGGTTTTATAAGTTTAGTACAAATTCTGCTTTCTCTTCTGCTGTGGAACAGCAGCTCTACATCATGGAGAAAAGCAAAGTTACCTCTGCTGGCATGAGGCAAATGGGCTGGTGGGGTTTCCAGTGGGGTGCAGGCTCTCTTCTTTGTACCATAACCAGGAGCATGTGTGTAGTGTGCTTTCACTTGAAATCACAGGTCAGCCTAGATGAATATGAGCTTGCTCAGGACTGCAGAGCTTAAGTTCTTTCCCAGATTTGACTCAATCATTTGGTTTCAGGTGGTGTCCTGTGTGGCTGTTCAGTCTGTCCTGTTGTCATGGTTTAAGCCCAGCTGGCAACAAAGCACCATGAAGCCACTCGCTCGCGCCACCCTGGTGCGATGAGGAGGAGAAAATATGGGTCGAGACCAGGACAGGGAGGGGTCACTCACCAGTTATGGTCATGGGCAAAAGACAGACTCAACCTGGGGAAAAACAAAATCAATTTAATTGACTACCAATCAAATCAAAACAAGGATAACGAGAAGTAAAACCAAATCTTAAAACACCTTCCCCTTGCCCCTCCCTCCTTCCCAGGCTTAACTTTACTCCCAATTTCTCTGCCTCCTCCCCCGCAGCGGCGCAGGGGGACGGAGAATGGGGGTTTGAGGTCAGTTCATCACACCTTGTCTCTGCCGCTCCTTCCTCCTCACTCCTCCCCTGCTCCAGTGTGGGGTCCCTCCCACAGGAGACAGTTCTCCACAAACTGCTCTGGCATGGGTCCTTTCCACGGGCCATAGTCCTTCAGTCACAGCCTGCTGCAGCGCGGGCTTTCCCACAGAGTCCCGCCCATCTTGGGGGGCATCCCCCTGCTCTGGCATGGGCTCCTCCCTGGGCTGCAGGGGCATCCCCTCCTCCTCCTTCTTCACTGACCTCGGGATCTGTACAGGGGTTCCCCTCACATTCCAATCCCCCTACTCACCGCAGGTTCCCCTTCTGAAATCTGTTCTCCCAGAGGTGCTACCGCCATTGCTGATGGGCTCGGCCTGGGCCAGAGGTGGGTCCGACTTGGAGCCCGGGAAGCTTCTAGAAGCTTCTCACAGGAGCCACCCCTGCAGCCCCTCCCCTGCTACCAAAACCCCACCACACAAACCCAAAACACCTGTGAGACTCTTACTTGTTTCCATTTAAGATCAACAACTGATTTTGCCTTAGAGAAATTAAAAAGAAATCCTAAAAGTGCTGAGAAGTAAGTTGTTTCTACTCATGAAATGCCCCCGGTCTACAGGTATTTCTTAAACAGTTTGGTAACTGCTAAGAACAGGTTAGCTTTCAACAAGTTTAATGAATAAATAGCTAGGCTTTGTAATTTCATTATCACCTTTTTGGGTCTAAACTAAATGGGCTGAATGTATCGGGGGGAGAATCTCCCAAAACACGCTGGCTCTGGACCAGGCATCAAGCACATGAACATAATTTAAAAGTATTTTTAAACCAACTTTCAGGCAGTATTCCTGTCTTAAGATGCCTAGTTGAAGGACTAAGTAGGTTGAATGATTTATTTAATGAATTTTTGCTTTTATCCTCATACTTAGCAGATTTCTTGCATTAATTGCTTGAAGGTTTGTTTAGGATTTTTTGCTTGTTCTTTTTAGCAGAGTCTTTTAAATATTGATACTGTAAACCACCATAAAACTTAATAAAGTTGATTCACAGTGAAAAGTACTTCGGGTACTCTGGGCTTGTCCTTCCCCTGAGGAAGCTGGTACGCCTCCTCTCAAAAGAATACTAACATTTCTTACTTGGTTTATCAATGTTTGTATGACATTGAGTGTTTTGATAGCAGACCCGCGCTGGCCCACTCATCCATTTATTTTAAACTGAAGCAGTTCATGAAGGCTCTACTCAGAGTTAATCTCTACAGCCAGCACTGCTGTAATGTCCTCTCTGCTTACCAGAGCATCCTCTGAACACCGGTGTCTGTTGCTGTTTTAGCAGCTCTTTGCTGGAGGGATCCATTGCTGTCTTAAGCCGTAATATCTGGACGCTCCCAGTATTAGAAAGGGAAAGAAATGTTACAAGTGTGCTGGTGGGGAGGTACCCTTAGGGGTTCTTCCTTTCCCTCATCAGGCCCTGGCATCCCTCCGTGCCCGGAGGCCGGCTGGCAGCTGCGGATGCTGTCCCTTGAGAGCTTACTCACAGGTGACATTGCAGGCGCAAGCTCAAGAATAACTTGTGCCCCCCTGTTTTTGAAGCGGATTACCTTAATGCTTTGGATCAACTCTAAAACTACCTCAGTTGTCACCGGCATCTCTTCCCGCTTTAAAGAGCAAGTTGTTCTATAAATAGCACTGCTAATTAGGCTCCGTTTGTGTCCCGGTTCCCTCAACTCCTTTTGTCCCGTGAGATGACCGTGTGGAGCGAGAGGCGGCGGGTGCTGACCGAGCAGCCGGCTGCGCTCAGGCAGGGTGCGCGGCTCTGCTGGCGTGGGGCTCATAAATTTGGGTCTCCCTTCTACCCAGGTTTTCACAAAACTTGTAGGATCTTCATCATATTCGATACTTCCCCTCTTCCCTGTTCAAATGTTGCTGAAGTTAACCAACAAATTCAGAAGTCTGCGAGGCGGACAGGACAGGTATATCAGCCAGTGCCCTCACGTAAGCTTTGTTTGCCATGCCTATTTAAAATACATCCTTTTCTCCCAGGTGCCCTCAGAATTGCTTGCCGGCTGCCAGAGCCCTGCCTCTCTGGCTGCTTCAGCCTTTCTGGGCCGGGCCAGCCCAGCCCCTGCTCAGCGGGGAACAGCCTCCTCTTCGTGACGAAGGGCAGGCAGCTTCCTGCAGCGGCCAGACCTCTGTCCTCCTCCCAGCATGCCTCCCCTGCTGGGAGCACAGCTCGGACCAAGCCATAAACCATAGCGAGCCGTCAAGCCGGGAGCAGACAAATTCACATATTCTCAAGGACAAGAGCGTGCTCTTTCCTGCCTGCAACGAACCACATACGATATTCCTTCTCCCCTCCCCGTGGTAGTCTTGTTCTGGTTGCTGGCCGTTCTCAGGGACAGGATGTCTTCCTTCATATATTCTTATTCTTACTTAAAAACTGAGTTTTCTACTGGGAAACTTGTCAGAACCCTCTTGTCGGGTGAGAGGAAGGGATTGGGGAGTGGGGTACTCCAGAAGGAAAGAAAATATACATGCTCGGCAGGCAGGGTGGGAGGGGGTGACGGTAAGGTGGTGAGATGGAGGTGCCTTGGGAGGTTGGAAGGGAGGTGGAAGGTTGGTAGGGTTTAACACAATAGAGGCAAGTATTTTGTAATAGGGGCGCTGAAGAAGAAGAAACATTAAAAGCAGAGAATAAAGTAAAGAAACATCTATGTGAAGCAATATATCAGAGAAAGACAGACTGTAGTTAGGAAATTTGAGAACAAATATGTGGATAAATCAGAAGGGCAATCAATTAAGAATGAAACATTCAGTGAAGTGGACAATTTACAAACAGCTCAGTTAGTTAGGCAAGATAACCCAAGGAGGTAACAATTAATTAAAACAACACGGGTTAAATTATAATCTCAGTTAAGAAGGTCAAGTATCAGATGGAAGCAGATCACCTGAGTAAATTGAGGGTCCAGTTTCAATGGCCTATGTGAGGTATGAGAGACTATGAAACTGTCATAGGAGAGGGCATTTTCCTGCCACAAGATAGGAGGAATGGGAATCATTTTGCTCTAGAGATGACTGTTAAAGTGGTGAGATTTGGAAGCAGAGTGATGAAATATGTGGAGTACAGCCCACTCACTGCAGCTATCTCTGGTACCTGTCCTACTTAAGAGCTGTGGCAGGAAAAATGTCCATATGGTTAGCAATAAGACAGGAAAACAACATTTGTTGCTCTGTTTTTTTCATTCTGTGATTGCATGTTGCCAACTAGACAATCCACAGACTTGGCATCTAGTGAACTTTATGTTTGCTGAGGTTTAGACTGTCCTCTGGGACACTGGCAGCTCATGCTTGGGGATGATGAATTGCAATGGGCAATTCTTTGACTTCTCATATCTAAAACTGGGGTTGGTTACTATGGTTTTGGGGTGAGACTTTAAAACAAAGGCACTCTTTGTTCTCTCTGGGTGCCACCCATAGCATTTCTGCTGAGATGACTTCTCACTTGGTGTTCTAGTAGGGTCGTACACATGGTTGGCATTAAATTGATGCATAGGTAATGTGTATTTTGAAACAGGGACTCAAAACTGCGCTGTGCTGGGGATATTCAGCTACTCCAGAATTCCTTGGCCACCCGCACTTGGCTAGTTTTGGTTCCAAACCGTGGAACAGCTCTGAGAAGATGACGGTTTTGTGGGGGCAGACATGGAGCTTCTATGCTTCTGGTTGTCAAATGCCAGCACCTTCTCCAGACTGATCTCACTGGGCAGGAGGCAGAGTGGAAAGCGGTGAAATTCTGTCTCAGGTGTTCTCTCTCTCCCCCTCTTTCTTGTTTTGCAACATTTTCATCATCTAGCTTCTGCCCCAAATATATGTGCTTTCCTGTGGCTGTGAAAATACACCCTTTGGGGATCTGCAGGGCAGATTTGTGAGAAGTGTGCAGCATAAATCAATTGGTAACGGACTTCTATTACAGTGCATAAGAACACAGAAATGTCTTTAGTAGGACAGATTACTAGATCAGGTCCATTTAGTTTGGTTTCCTATCTCTGTCAAGGGCTGGCACCAAATGTTGCAAAGTCATGCAATAGATAGGGATATGTAGTATAATCTCCCAAATAAATCAATGTCTCAGATTCTTATAGTTAGGAGTCTTACCCTTCAGTAACTTGGTTTAATACTTCATTCAAAATTACTGTTGTTAATTATAACCACCTTTCATATTCTTGATGCATACATAAACAATCAATCCCTTCTTAACCTTAATTATGCTTAATTTAGGAAATGCAGGTGTTCTCAGAATGGTTAGTTCTTAAATATATAGGCCTCGGTCTCATTCTTAGATTGCTGCTTAATCACGTTAAAAAATATATTTCCTCTCTGGCTAGTATACTTTCTTTGTACTAATTTGCTTATTTATCTGGTTTATTTTTAGACTGTAACATTGTACCAGAAAACAAAATGTCATCATGCTGTTGAAAACTAAATAGCTCATCTTCAGTCCTGTAGTAAACAATTTAATTACTGTGGAAACTGAATTATTGCTCTTTAGAATTGTTCAGTTATTACTTCTGAAATATGATTCTTCTCTCTAAATTATTAACTGCTTGAATTTCTTGAGATCAGTAGCACAGACCAACTGAAGGACATTCCCTTGATTAAATATAGCTCTATAACTTGTCATGCATTCTTGAGCTGCAAGGTGATTTTTCAAGATGAGTTTGAGACCTAAAAAGCTGGGAATTGGACTGCCCAGTTGCTGGATGCTCTCAAACGCTGTGTGAATTTTCACCAGCTAGTTTCAGGCCTGGGAGCTCTGAATGTAATGAAAGGCTCACTCAAAAGCATTTCTAGAAAGCAAATGTTGGGTTAACTTTGGTGCAGTGCACATCCTGTGGGTGTGAACATGAAGGTCTTCTCATGCTGGTCACGGAGACTAACATTTGTCTGCCTGACAGGACACATTTCTCATGTTCACTCAGTAGCAGGAAGAAAAACCACAAACCCAGCAACCATATTGGAGTCTATTGTCGGTTCATCATGAAATCAGTCCAGTGCTGCCCCAGCAAGCTGGGGAGGAAGGGGTCAGAAAGAGAGAGCGTCCTGGGTGACTGTCTCCTTGGGCCAGGGACTGCCTCCGCTGCATGGCTCTTCTGTGGGACCCTTGTTTTTGACATGTAGTTTCCACAATACTCATAAATGATTATGAGCTACTTCCAGTCCAGACTGATGAGTTCACCATCAATCAGTATTAATTACAGAATCTGCTACTCTTCTTCCTCACTCCCCTCAGGGTCTTGAATGCCACTGTTTCATGGGCCAGGGTTCCTATTGACTATTACATCCCCAACCAGTGCTTCCTTGTTAGTGAATAGTAGATCCAGCTGTAAGTTGACCCATCAATACCTGTTGCAAAAATTATTCCCGACGCAGTCCAGAAATCTCCCAGGTTGCTTGCATTACTCTGTGTTGCCCTTCCTATAGATGTCAGGGAGATGGAAGTCTGCTAGTGGACCCAGAGTTTGTGATCCAGAGACTTCCTCGAATTGTTTAAAGGAGTCTTCTGTTACCAGCACTATGCCTCACTCTTCTGGAACTGACAGCATGGATGCCTGGGTAAAAGTAAACTCAGGTTACTGATCAGTTTGTAGGAGAGATGGGGTGTTGCCCAAGAGCACCTACAGCTGGAGGTGAAGCAATAGAGTATGAGAGGCAGAAGGTGATGAGAAACAAGAAGATGGTTCCTCCCTTGCGCAGAAGAGTGCTAGCTGACAGTGGTTAAAGGATGTCTCTGCTGTCTTGAAATAGTTTGTTCCCCATGGTGATTACCTAGTGTGAGATGAAGGCAAAAGGTCTGAGCAGACGCACTACACTTCAGCTTGCTGCCTGTTTGCTATGGAGAAGGGCCCTGGTTGTTGGAGCTCCAGCTGTGCAGAGTTTGCATAATTCTTTAGGAGTGGTACAGCTTCTCTTCCCTTTCCCATTCAGTGGGATCACTTGGACATGCTAGCCTGAGAGACTTTGCATGGCTGTGAGTTTTATGTCTTGCTCCTAACTGCTGGTTTATAAATTCCCCTTTCAGCTCTTTTCAGAACCTAGTTCCGGTATTTTTTTATTATTTAGATTTCTTTGGATTATGGGTAGTCTTTGAAAACTAGAGCGTGGCAGCTAATTAAATGTAGGATTTCAACAATCCTTCAAGCAAAAATAGTTTCCTGTGATATGTGTGGCTGTATATGTCAAACGCTTCAGGTTTCACTTTTATTTAGAATTTCATAATGTTGAACTATATATAATTCTTGCAGGCATTACAAGGTAGCATGTTTTGCATTGCTGTAGAATGCCACACAGCTATCTAAACAGCAACAGTTCACCTATTTACTACCTTAACTCTAATGAATCCTGTAACTGGGTTTTGGGGAATAAAGAAGTCTAAGAAAGATGGATTCTGCTCAACCAGTAGAGCAGAAAGAGGAGGGAAAGTAAAACCCCAGACTTGAATTCTGACAGGAACATTTCCTGTAGCTGTAGGGAAGCTGTTTTGCAGCACTGGAACCCTAGGGTTTCCCAAAACCGCCTGCTCGGCATGTGTGCCAGTGCAGAGGAGGTGTGATTGTATAGCTGGGGGCAGGTCCGGCAGATGGCAGAGGCAGGAGAGGTAGATGGAAAATAAACATCTTGGCAAGTTAGGTAGGAGTCATAGCATGTAGTAATCGCTGCAGTTTTGTGTTTGACAGGCTTTTAGGAATTCTTCGCTCGCATTTAATGTTAACTTGTTAAAGGCCACCAGATTAGACAGAGGGGTGAAGTTGAATACGTTGCTTTTTTTGCCAGGACTTCAGGCCTAAAAGAGCTTAGTACATAAATCACGTTTATCCCTAGGGAAGCTGTTTGATTGCTCCAGGTAATGGGGTTTGTGCATTCCTGACTTATTCCTAGCAGCACAAAGCATAGTGCAGCAAACTAGTTAGATTAGGATTGACTCGAACATGGTTGCTGTCTCCTCCTCACCTCTTCTTTTTCACTGCCCAGCAGCTGCCTGGTTTCTACTTCTGCTGCTTCTTCTATGCCTGTTTAGGCAACCTCCCCACCCCTAAGCCCCCCAAACCAAACCCAAACCACTAAACATTGTGTTGTGTTGTGAAACTCCGTGTTTGCAGTGAGTGCTGCCAAATATCAGTTGTTTAATGGTAATGGCAAAATAGTGTGCAGTGAGTTGGAAGCTGGAGTTGTAAATATGTGATGACCTTGATGGCCAAAGCTGTTTGGATTATGCTAAGGACTATTTCAGAGCCCTGACAAGATGTTGTGACGTGCCTGTGAAATTCTGGGAGCTTTGGAAATGTGAGTTTCAGAAACTGTGCTTTCAGTGCCATGTGAATATTTGTCCAGAAAGGCCAGGTTTATGTTCCCTCATTACACTGGCAAATTCTTTCTGGCTGGCTGGGGGAAGTGTTCAGGGGAATCCTGCCAGCTCCTCTTACGGTCTGGAATAGCTCAGATGATAAGCCTCTGCATGTCCTTTGAAAGCAGCAGTTGACTAATAGAAATGCAGAGTACATGTTTAGAGGAAACACGGAGTGCTTAGGTCCTGGCTACTTAAGTCTGACCCAGGAAATTCCTGGTGTTTTATACACCCTGGAATCAAAGTGTATAGTTGTGGTGGTGAACACTGAATTGGTGCTGGGACTCTAGCCAAAGGGATTTGGCTCAGGTTAGGTTGCCAGTGAAGGAGTGGCGTGACCCAGAAATGAGGTGTTGTGGGTGGAAGGTGAGAAAATGTCTATTGAACTCTTCCATACCTCCTGTTAGATACTAGTTAGGTTACTTTGCAGTAGTGAGCGTTGGTGAGAGTGGCAGTCTGAGCACGTTTTAAGTAATCGCAAGACGTTTTACATAGAGTTGTCAGTAAGTTGGCAGCACTGTTGAAAGCAAAAGGCGAAAGTTTACATCTGCATCAGTATTTTATCCTTTCTAATGAGGTGCTAGAGGGAGTAAGGTGTAAGGCAGTTTTTGTTACAGAGATATGTTCAGAAAGAAAACAAATATCACTTTCCTGTGATTTTGTTCCTATTATCTGGGCCAGGGGATAAGCAACAGATTTTAATGATGTATAGTCCCCTATGGATATAGCAGATTGAGGTTCATCACACTAACTATCTAAAAGTTAAATTTCTCTGTTAGTACTCCTACTATAGTTTCCTCCTGCTATAAGTAATGAACAGGCAGAGGTACTTGCAGATACTGGCAGCTCTCTTCTGCCTTAGATACCTGTGTCAGGGTAGGGTGAGTGCCCTTCTGTGGACTGTGGGAAGTCTAGATAACCAACATAAAATAGATGCCTAACTGTGCGGTGGCTGGACTTTGGTGGCGTGAGCGTGTTAGGAAGAACACTGAGACTTGAAGCACACCGGTAGATGGTTACATGAGGGCAAAATGGGTTTTCAACCACGAAGTGCTCCTGCATTGTGAATCAATTAACACATAGCTGTCACAGCCACTGAGAATGGAATTAGGAGAGTTGCAAAAAGAAATCCTGTGGCCCAGCAACAAGCTTAGCATTTGCGTCTGCTTTTGCTTTACCATACCAGAGTCCTAGTTCTGCAGTATATGTTGATGATCATCAATAAACTTGATTTATTTTGCTGGACCTACAGGAGAGCAAGCTGTGAGGACATAGAGGGTACCTTGCCTCTTGTTCCTGGGACAGGTGTTTGGAGATGACTAGTGAAAGCACCTCAGCTGACCTTCCCTGTTAAGAACAGACTCATTTCATCTCAGAGCTGGTGAGATCCTTTCTGATTTCAGTAAGTCTGTAAAACAGGCAAAAGCCAGAATTCAAATATGATGGGGTTAAAGATGAGTGCAAGATGATTGCCATTTAGCTTTTTTCTGTGGCTTCACCAGAGGAAAACAGACTTAAAAAGACTTGGAATTGGAGCTTCTAGTGAAAAGACATTCCAAATTGGATGTGCCTTTCCTTTATTGTAATCCACTTACTGCATTTAGCAAAGTATTTGCATCAATGAAACTGATTTTATAGCACTTAGTACTCAGGCAAGCTTTAAAACACATTAGCAGAACTGCTTCAGAAATGAAGCTTGTAACTGCAAACAGCGGAAATGCAAGTTCAAGGTATGTTTCAGGTAAATGGCTCTGTTTTAATCTGTGATGATTTAACCATTCATTTTCATCTATTAGAAGCCATCTGTCAGCACACAGAAGGATCACTGAACTCAGTTCAGAAATATCTCTGGATACTTGGCCAACTGATCATCAGCTGTTTTCAAAATGATGTTGATGGTTGCAGCAACTCGGGCTGTAAGTGAAGTCCAGTGTCCGTGCTTGACGGTGCATTAAATCATGGCTTTCATCCAAAATTGGACTATTACAGCTTAACTAGTGTATAATTCTGGGTATACAGGGGCAACAAAGAACACACAGTTTTGTCAATGTCCTTTTCAAAGAAAGCTAAAGCAAGGCATTATTTGGCATTTATTGGATTTTTTTCTCCCCCCCTGTCAGCCAGTAGGAAATGTGATATATGTGACTGGAATCTTAATCGTAATCCACCCCCTTTAAGAAATTTGTTTCACTGGTTAATTTCATCCACATTAGACAGAGTAACAGAAGTCTTAAAGGTAGTCAGTTCCTACAAGTTTCATGAAAAACAGCATCTGGAGAGAAGAGAGAGATCAAAACCGAGGTTTCCTATTTTGTTTGGCCTCCTGTTTGGCTGATCAGTTTGTCCTGCTAGCTGGCAGGGCATCAGATGGATGCTTCTGAACCAGGCAAAACTCGCTCTGTCTCCTAAACAACTGATAGTTATAAGATGTGGGAAGCAGTTTCTGAAAAGTGAGACGAAGAAGTTTCTCCTCAAAACAGGGCTTCCTTCAGTTGTAGATCTATTCATGTGTCTTTGATGGGTTAAAGCTTCCCCTCAAGTGTGCAGCTTCATATGCCTTTGAAATATATTGCTCTTTCATGCCTGTTCATGTGATCCTTGTACATATTCTTATCTCTTGTGTAGGCAATGGCTGCCTGGTTACCTACAGTTTTTGCATCAAAAAGTGCTCACAACTGACCAGTGGAGGATTATTTCTCTCCATTTCTGTGGTCTCATCTTTTAGGCATTTCAAGATGTTTAAATCTGTGTAATGGAGGAATTTTTTTTTTTTCCTGGCCAGTTCACCTTCTATGGGAGGGGCATGATTTTAACCGATCAAATTAGTAAAAAGCTCCCTATGGACTTTCTTGGATTGGCGCGTGGGGGCACTTTTGTGAGGAGTGTTATATAATACTTACAGGGCTTTTATCTGGGTTACAGAAGCAGGTGGAGAAGTCACTGTAGTGTGATAATTGACTGCTTAGATCTAGGTGGTATGTATCATCAGTCTAGATATTACAAACTCGAATGTAAGATTAGAGCTGCTCAATTTATTTTTAGTGAATCTCCTTCTTCTGGAAGAATACAGCCATCCTGTGCCCCTGTTGAAGCCGAACATTTCTTTGTGCTTGTAGTGGCACAAAGCAAGCAGCAATTTTGCTGAAAGGAACAAGGGAAGTGGTAAGAACAAGTCATTTTTTCCCCCCTGCAGCAGCACCGTCATGTATTGTAACTTCCTGTCTCAGTTGATGGTTCTGCTATTTTGCAAGACAGCGATTCATTAATTTCACCTCATCTGTGAAAGCTGCTCTCCTCCTGCCAGGTTTATAAGATTAAAAAAAGAAGAATAGCGCATGAAGCAATTAATCTATTCCCCCTGCCCCACTCCCCTTTGCCTCTGAATTCTCTCTGACAAAACTACCAGTTCATGCAGTTGTGCCATCTCATCTTTCTGACAGCCCGCTGTGAGGGCTCTGAGAACAGAGCTGGAAGACCGTCAGATGAGGCTGCTGGCAAATAGCATCCTTCTGTGAGATGCTGTAGACAGGCAGAAGACCTACCATCCCTGCCCCGCAGCTCATGTTAAGTGCAGAAGTCTTGATAGGCTTTTAGGGTCTGGAGCAGCCGGTCTGGCTTCGTGGACTGGAATTAAACTGCCAAACGTAGATGTCTCCATCTAAGGTAGTTGGTCTCTGTGGTCATTGGAGAGGAACTAGGTGTCTCTAATTTGAGATGAATCACACACTCAAAGAAACTATCTCCGCTATGAAGAAGCCTCAGACTGACTTGGATAGAGGTGTTTACATTTCATATACTGTAAATGAAGTGAGATGAACCCTGTATATTCCCTGGGATGGGCCCTCAAACACAGTTGTCATATTTGGGGGGGGTGGTGGTGGCATTTGCAAAGCAAAGGAGCAGTCTGGTGCAGTGCCAGTGAATTCCAGCATCGTGTGAGGTCACTTCTCTTGAGCTGCTGGCCACTGCCCAGAAACTTATCAGCTCATGCTCAAATTCATCACTTCTCAAGGGAATGGGGCTGTTCATCGCAGTTCCTAGGTGAGATGACGAGTCACTGCTGCTGTCTCTTCTGGATGTGGTTGGGGTTTCGTAGGGAACAATACAGACAACTCGGAGGCATCCTGCATGCCACTAGATTTTACTGCATGAGTAATAAAGCAGCGCTACGGTGCTGTTTTTGGTATTGCAAGTCACAACTTGTGGGGGTTTCCTTATATATAGCTCTTTATACATCTGGTATGAGAGTCTTAGAAAAACTTCATCTGACTGAATACTAGAATTCATACTCTGTAATTCATACATTATAATTCATACATTATAATTTGTGTTTCAAAGCTTATAAGCAGGCTTTGTGCATAGCAGTTTAAAGCAAGTTTGCATGAATCAAAATATATTTTTTCTGAAAAGAGGCTAACAATTCTGTGTTTCAGTAGCTTTCCAGATGAAATCTGCTCAGTTTGTAAGTAAAAGAATTGGCAGGAGGAAAGGTAAACTTAAGGCTTGTCAGATGTTCAGGTAGACTTCTATTCACTGAGAAATATCCTGGTTTCTTCTAGTTCATGAACGTTGTTCAAGAACAAAGATGGACCCCGGCAAATTTTGGCCTCATCTGTACTTCTACAATATAAATGTCGCACAGTTCAGTCCTCCTTTGCACTTGCAATATTAATGAAGGTATGGAATAAATTGATATGATGCTATTAAAAGAATCATGTCTGTTTACAGTGGTAGAAAAGTATATCGTTTCAATTACTTTTCTTAAAAGGTAGGGTTTTGATCAAAGAGAGAATGCATAATCAAATAAAGTAACTGTATCTTTATCACACTATCTGAAATTTGAGTTAAAATTCAAAGGAGAATCTGATAGAGATTAAATAATCAAAAATCATCTGAAGATTCAGAGATCGATCTGAGCCACAGTTCAATTTTGAGAGAAGAGAATTTAGGCAAGTTTGGGGAATTACAACGTGTGCCGTGTAATACTGTTGCTACTGCTGTCTTCTGAAAATGGATAGAAGACTTAAGATCCTTGAAATTTTAAGCAATAAGTCTATCTTTGTTTGGAAGGAGGGCAGAAGAAAAAAAACCATTTTCTGTGATACTCTGAACATTTCAGGAAAAAGATATCACTTGTACATTTCCAAAAAAAAAAAAAAAAAAAAAGGTGACAAAATCAGTCACAGATTAGGATGATACGCTGCAATGGCTGAAAGCTCAGATTTTGCCTACTTCAAGGCAGCAGGGTTTGTTTGTATCGGGGCAGGGTAGCAAGGATAGGGTAGCCCAACACACAGGAGAAAAAAGAGAATTTTATATTTCTTTTGCAGTCTGGAAAAAAGAACTGCTAACTATACTACGTGGGTGGCACCAAATGTTTTGTTCAGTGATTTTAAAGTAAATAGTGAAACCCAAAGATACAATATTTTCAGGTTAAATAAAATACTTTGGGCACCTCAAAAAGACCTGGAAGAAAGTTCTAAAGGAAAAGATACTGATGTTGCAGGAAAGATGGAAGTGCTTGATTTCATAATTTCTCCCCCACACTATTGATTTGGCAATTTGTAGCAATTATCCAACAGCTTATAGTTAAAATTTCTTACTCACTTTAAAAAGTCACATACAGGTCTACTGTGAAGCTAATGAAGGTGGTTTTCATGAACTGTCCTTATTCTGAGAAGTATCTGTGGTCTCTGCAACCTCTTTCCTTACATGCAGGTTGTAGCGCCAGGCAGTTCAGTACATGATTTGCTTCTGCTGGTGACCTTTTTATTGTCCAGATGTCTTTCCTCTCCTGAGGAAGATGGGGGAAATATTACATGATCCTTGTAAAGTCCAGACACCAGGAATTGCCGCAGGGGGCATTGAAATAGGCTGAAAGTTTCATAACACGAAACAACATAATAATAAATGCGAGGAGAAAAACTATCATGACTTTAGTCTACATAAAATCTTATCATATTGTAAAAACTTTGGCTGGGAAGTAGATCAGTTTATCTCTCTGTTCTGCTGTGCGAGGTCCACTCTTTTTCATATTTCTCTCTCAGTGCAGTTAGACCTATTCTTCAAGCTTGGGTAACTGGGGGATTTTCAGAAATGAACCTGTGCAGAGCAATGTATTCTTGATTTAGATGTTGCTTTTGGCAAAGGTCTTAATTTTAGTTAGAGGTTAAACTAGTACTGCTTTCCCAAAAAAACCAATTTGGTGTGCTTTTGTGAATATTAAGAGCATTTGCATTGGCTGTTCTCTTATTCCTTTGGTACTTGTCCATGATGTTCTTAGGAGAGCAATTTTAAGATCATATTCCTGAATAGTTGTGCTGAGGGTAGTTTTAAATTTCATCTCAGGTGGGGTGGAGTCTGCTATAGAGAGGAGAGTGGTGCCAAAATACTTGACAAGGCTGAAGCCAGTTTTGGTTTTGAAGTGAAAGAGAAGGACAACGTGGCTCTGTGTTTTGTGACTTGGAGTTCATTCAGTGTGTCCCTTAGCATCCGGTGGTAGCAGAAAGGTGACAGCCTCCTCCCTCCATCTCCCTAGTAAATTCATAGCGGTTGCTTGTGTTCTACACACAACTTTGGTACAGGGGCCGTTAGGTGTTTGAAGCAAGAGTTTGATGTGTATGATATCTGCCCTGATAAAAGACGAACATTACATTCCACTTTCAGTTTCCTTATACTTGCTGTCTTCTGCCCTGCCTAAGGTGCAGGCTAGCATGCCTTGAACGCCTGGAATAGTAAGGTATGTTAAACACCATGAAAACCTCAAAGCCTCAGTGACTTCTTCAAGCTAACCCCCAGTTACAAGTATTATATTGAGCTCTTTGGGAAAGAGAAATTCAATGTATGGGACCAAACCCAACTAACGATGTTTTCACAGAATATTCAGAAGCCAAATGCCAACTGCAGCTACAAGCTCATGCAACCACACTGACTGTAATTGAATCAGTGATTTTGTTGTTATTGAATGACTTCTGTAGCCTTCTGTAGAGCCATAAAATTCTCAGGCTGCCAGCTTGGAGCAAAAAACGGCCACAAGTATAGCCATTATGTGGCTATATGAGAGGACTCTCTTATAGCTGCAAGCATTAGCTACTGCCTACTGTTGGAGATGGGATATGGGGCTATATTTTTTTTATGTTCTTGGATGGTGATGGTCATTGGATGGATGAATTGAGGATGTGTCCAGGTGTGAACTTGCTCAGATTAATTCTTGATCCTCTGCATTTCTTTTAATCACTGATCTGCAAGACAACATTAAAATATTGTTGATAAATTTGTTGGATGAGAAAAGGAGCAGGGCAGCAACTGATCCAGGGGACAGGCCCAGGAGACAGAGCAGCCTGGGTTTCCTGCTAAGCTTCCTAATTTTCAATAAAGCCATATGTGAAATCTCACATTTAGCAAACCAGAGTGCAGGTTGCAGTTACAGATGGATGTCCCCACCCTGGGAAGCACTGGCAGCGAGAAGAGTGCTAAATAGTTAATAGGCCTTGGACGTGGGATGCATGGGTAGTAACAGAGATGTCATTTTGTCCTTGCAGTTGGCAGGGGGTGACTACCCTAGAAATAATATTTCCAGGCTTGGAATATTTAGAGGTGGATTTTGAAAAGGAGGGAATAGCCGCAGGAATGATGGAAAGAGTAAAAAACTTCCAAAGCGAGAAATTCAGGAAACTCCAGCTTTTCCACTCATCAGAGGGGAGGTTGAGATTTGAGAAGCCAGGGATCTCTTAAGGGAGGGGGGAAAAAATAATTTAAAAAATCAGCCAAAACCTGAACTGCCAAAAATTCAAACTCTAAACTGGGTGCAAATTTGTTAAAGGCAAGATTTTAACCATTAAGCAACAATTGTGGTTTTTCCCCTACCACCAAAACTTCTTGCGAGAACATGTGGATGTATTATTCTTACAGAAACATTACGCCGAAGACCTGATTTAGAGAATTTCAGGTTTAGATTTTGAGACTCATAGTGTTGGAGGTGGTCAGACCAGCTGTGTTTCAGAGCCACTGTTGATATTAATCTCTAAAGTATTTCTGATAGGGACATTAGGCTGGGATCCCCTAAGTGTGCATGTGCTGGGAAATAGGTGTAGATGTAGTTGAGGAGTCCATGAAGCTATCTGTAGTCCTCCTGCGGGATACGTAGATGAAATCAATTAAGCAATTGCACTGAAATGGAGCTGTGCAAATCTTCCCTAATGGACCCAAGTGACCACCCATACTCTGGATTTCAGCAGCGCCACAAATCCCTGCTTGTGAGCGAAGGCCTGATGGTTTTGGCTTGACACCAGCTGAAACTCCAAAGGCAGATTCATTTTTTTCTCGGGGTGTTCAGATTCATTTGATCCCAAAGCAAAACATGGGAAGTTGAGGTGAGCGTGAACTGCAATGTAAAGGAGGTTTATGTCAGACCAAATGCTGCAGTCTTGTGCTGTCAGCTCCTGGCTCCATTTTGTAGTCACCGGACATAGGCTAGCATGATACCAGCTAAATCCAAGCAGCTGAGCAGAGTCTGACTGAAGCAATTGGTTTGACCAATTATTTTTATCTCAAACTTGAACCTGAACTTCAGTCATTATTTTAATGCTGCCATTAAAGCCAAACTCTAATGATAAACAATAATAAGTTTCGTGTTACCATTTTTGAGCAATGGTTGAATCAATGCCTTTGTTCAGCATGGGGACTGGTGGCACTTACTGGGATCTGCGGAGCAGCATCAAGCTGTAGCCTCTCCTGTCCTCTCCTCCTCCCGTGTGTGCAGCATCATCCTTCATGGGTCCCTGCTCTGCAGACCTGGATGGGGTCCTGTTCAATGCGAGGTTCAGCAAGTGTGTGTGTGGGGGATTTGCTATAAAACTGCTATCCCCTTGGGGCAGAAAAATGGGTGTTGGTGGTGTTACCAGTGTCAGGGCACCAGTAGGCCCTAATAGCCCTGAACAGCCTCACCTGGGACCCTTACGCCCGCACCCCATATGCTGTGCCATGCCACGCACCCTCTGCCCATCGCTCCATTTAAGATCGGGCGTAAGCCTTCTGTCCTTCATGAAGCTGCCCTCCTGTTGCTGCTGCCTGACAGGTGGCTTCCCATCAACCTGATCTTTTCCTCATTGATGTACTACATCCCCCTTGCATGGGTTTAAAAGGAAAAATTTGAGAGGAAGAATTTTGCTCCCCCTCCCTTTCACAGTGCTGGCAGGGCCTATGTGCTTCGTGTAGTGCAGCATCACAAGGCAGGCATGGCAAAGAGAGCTGGAGAAGTGGTGGTGTGCTGGGGAGGCAGGACCTGCTCCACCTGTGGAGAAGAGATACCTAAAGGGCTGTAACCTCCTGGCTGACAACCCACGCTGTGGAATTGCCCATTTCTGATTTTAGATGTTATATTTGCCAGTTTTAAGCCATTTGGGATGTTTGAACTAGCTACTGAGTCATTATTGCCTGGGACTTGAGTCAAACCAGGGTGAGATTAAGCATTAACTGGCTGCAAACTGAAATCAAACTGAAAAGTTCATTAACTCAAGATGAAGAATAAGTAGATTGGGATTTTTATGCAAGCTCTTTCACTGACTTTATGTATGAATTTAGGTTTAGACTTTGCAAGGATGTCTGGCTTCCTCTCTGCTTTTGGGTGGAGGAGGGTGCACCAGTATTAGCCCTTTGGTCATAAGTTGGCTTTTGAGGCAAATATCCAGATCGTCCCCGGTTTCTGCACTTCAGTAATGCACTCAATATGCTACAGCCACTCACAGGCTTTTTGTGGAATCAGACCAGAGCTGGTCTGCAGGAAATCCCATGGAAATAAGGTAATGTGGATGTAGGATCCTTGGCACCAACTATTTCACTCTGCTTCTTTCAGTGTGCAATGTTTGCTGGTATAACCTCAGCAAATTGTACCACGGGGATATGGCTAATGTCTCAAAACTGCTGCTCAGCTCCCACCTTGTGCACAGGTTGCTGCTTGAGTTGATGCGCAGAACCACTTCA
This sequence comes from Harpia harpyja, assembly GCF_026419915.1. NCBI lineage: Eukaryota > Metazoa > Chordata > Aves > Accipitriformes > Accipitridae > Harpia > Harpia harpyja. Next base: position 10,800,739 of record NC_068945.1, on the reverse strand, counting down.
GTGCTAATGCTGCCTTGTAGTTAATGACCTGCTTGGTGCCCAGTTCTGGCTGAAATCTGAGAGGCCTGTAGTGAGATTCTCAAAGTAACTTTTCTCCTGCCTCTCCCACAATTAGGGATTTGTCCATTAAGTGCTCTCAGATCTGAGGGCCCCTGGTACCTTTTCAATACCAATATTCAAGTTGTTTAATTCCCCTCATACACAGGTCTCCTCTGAATTGGAGATAACTTTGAATCAAAGGTGTATTATTTACGTCCTGTGAGGGAAGGAATGCTTGCAGTGAATTGAAATCCTTGGCTAAAAGCTGCTGCAGTTTTGCAAATTCTATGATAACATTTTAGCTGTACATTTTAATCAAGCTCAGCAAATCAGTTCAAACTACCCGATCCTGCAAAGTACCCTGCTTTAGGTTCTCCTTGGAATCCATTCTGCTTTTAATGCATGTTTTCCTATGGAGCTTTTCTCACTTTTTAATCTTGGGATTTGGATCAGAAAGAGAGACTGAATAATGTGAGACTTTTAATAATTATTCTTTTCTGACAGAAAGCACATGTGAGTGCACAAGATTTTTGTGCTAATACATACAGATGCATACTTGAACTAGTGACCTGCCTATCTGTGGACCTTTGAGGAGGCACCTACTGCTTTTTGTAATATGTTTATTAATGAAGGATTCCATGGGAACCAGAAGAATGCATTTTTGGGGAGGGGAAAGAATAGGTATATATATCTAGTCTAATAGATGGAGGGGGTGAGGGGGGAATCATACAAAGAGCTGTTCCTTAGCTCATCAGTTTACCCTGGCTAAGGAAAGATTCATTAATATAAAACATTCCCTAGATACTTTTCCACTGAGTTATCGTGTTATTTTTGTGCTTCTTGCTCAGACCAGACTTCCAGAGAACGTATAAGTTGCAGGGTTTCACTTGGAAATTTTAATTTTGTTATACAGTTGTATAACAAACAACTATATGTAGAGCTGAGGCTCTAGCTGATCTTGGATTACCTTATGCTTTCTTGAAAACGTTGCTGTGGGGATAGAAAATACAAAGAAAAGGAGGGGAAAAGTAGGCAAAAATTTTCTTTCCACTTGACAGAGAGAGAAATAATTTTTCAAAGGCTGCAAACTGGAGTTTGTGGACAGCCAGAAAAATCTCCACTCTCAAATCTTTTATTTGGAACAATATTCCATATCTGTCTTAAACTGTTTTGCAAGGGTTATTTGGCAAGGGATTTCAAATTTCCTCTAGTTTGATTTTCACAGTTCTGTGATGAAGGCTTTATTTGGGCATCAGCAGGAGGATGATGTGAAGCCTTTCTGTGGTGGGTATACATAGACCCATTGGTGTTTCTAGGAGCGGGAAATGCTGCTCTGGCTAACACATTGCTCTGTTCTGCTCAGAGGGAGAACAAACCAGCTCTGCAACGGGCAGTCTAAGGGAAAACAGTTCCAGAATCACAGAACCGCCAAGGTGGGAAGGGACCTCGAATGATCACCTGGTCCAACCTTTCGTGGGAAATGGAGCCTAGATGAGATTATCTAGCACCTTGTCCAATTGTGTCTTGAAAGCCTCCAGAGATGGGGACTCTACCACATCTCTGGGGAACTTGTTCCAGGGAACGATTGTTCTCACTGTAAAAAATTTCTTTCTTATATCAAGACAAAACCTCTCCCAGTGCAACTTGTACCCATTGCCCCTTGTCTTCTCCATGTGGCTCCTTGTGAAGAGAGAGCCTCCATCTGCTTTGTAACTGCCTTTCAAATACTGGAAAACTGTGATGAGGTCCCCCCTGAGTCTTGTCTTCTCCAGGGAGGAAAGATCTAACTTCTGAAGTCCTTCCTCATAAGGCAGGTTTTCCAGCCCTTCGATCATCGTCGTGGCCCTCCTTTGGACCATCTGCAGTCTGTCTGCATCTTTTCTGAATTGTGGGGTCTAGAACTGGACACGGTTTTGTCCTAGACTTCATTAATTTGGGGTTGACTTACGCACCCGAGCACAGTGATTTCTATCTTTTCTGAAATACTTGTTTATACAGATGGAGGAGTTCAGGTGTATATGAAGAAAACACACGGAAACAAGTTAGTGCTCATAGCACTTCAGTCTGAGCAGCAGCATGCTCTGCGGTCATGAGCCCCGTGCTCTCATAATGTAAGGTCTGGATATTTGGTGGAGCCTCATGCTCTGCAGTGCAGCACCGTGGGGTCAGATGGACAAAATACTGAAATTTTGAGCCATGAAGCACCCTGTCATAAGCTTCTGATTGAGTCCTTGTAAAAATCACTCCCCTCTTTGCCTGTGGGGACAGAGGAGCTGCTCAGCCTATTACTGGGGAGAGCTTACCTTGCAGCTCTTCGTAGAAGCTGACTCTTGACTTACAACAAAATGTGATATCCAGTTACCTTGTGTAATTTGCTTCCTTTTAACAATTTAATCTGCCTGCATGTCATGTGCAAAGGCTACTCTTGGGTACCTGTTTGAGGAGTGGAGTGGACCTCCTGCCCTCAATCCAGCTTCCCGGCGCTTGCATCCTTGCTGTCCCTTGGGAGCCTTCCTCCGCGTGAGGAAGTGTCCCAGGGGCCCAGGTTGTCGGTGGGGGCAGCGCTGCCCTGGAGTGGAATGGAGCAAATCGCTGAACTTCCCCCGCAGGGAAAGCTAACAAATAGCACTGACACCCCCAGGTTTTCTGTTTGCCATGCAACATTTTCAAGCTGTTTCCTTTTCTGCTAAGATTACAACAAATCCACTCTACGGTTTTCATCAAATTTTCAGCTGACGTATGTATGGAAAGTAGTATTCCCACGGCTGCAGAAAACTATTAACTTACAGCAAAATCAATTTTTGATAGGGAAAACCAGTGATTTTTAAAAAAATATCAATTTTTAGAGAAGAAAAGTAGCTGTAAAACTTTAAAAAATGCTAAAAATTTTTAAACATTTCTCTGAATGACTTCATAGAGGAGAACAGCTATATCAAGCATCTTAGTAGTGACTAATAACTGATGTTTTTCTGCCTGCCACTTGCAACTCTTGCAGAGCCACTGGAAATGGCATCAGTCTCTTTAGGATTCCCTTTAAAATAAATGAGAAATGTATATAATAATATATTAATATACTGTAATGGCATAACTCTGCAATGTATATTTTACATACATCTATTACATATAAAACCTAATATGAGCATCACCCTTCCTATAGAGAGCTGCTCCCATGCGGGCTTCGGGAAGGTAGGATATTCCTGCCCTGCAGATGTCTAGAACTTTTCATCATTCTGTATTTTAGGATATTAATTGCTGAGTTTGCTGTGATACAGAATTGTTGCTGAATACAACCTTCAACCACCTCACCAGCTCTCAAATTCCTGCTCAAGCTGAGTAATAAGGATTTGGGGGAAATGAATGTGTAAGAGGATACGTAGTTTCGGCGAGGAAAACAAGAAGTATAATATCCTCTCTCTCTATATATATACACACACAATCATACTGGGTTGACTCAACTTGGACTTCAGTTAGAATGCAGGCTCTAATACTGCTGTGAATGTAGCACAAGGATGTTTAGTAACTAGAGAGAGATGCCAAATTTCTCCATACTTAAGTTTTGTAACTGTAGGGTTTTAGGAGGCCTGCTCTTCATGAATAAGGTTTGATTCTGAATTTTCATATACCTCCGATTTAATTTTCAGAGGAGCTTCTCTGATTTCTGTATGTGTTGGAGACCAGTTTTTTATTCATTAGGATGGGTTTTAAAGGGTGGAGTTTCTTTTGCTGAATCTCTCTATTTCTATGCCACTCAAACGTGAATGGAGGTTTAAAATTTTTACTGTCCATTTCTAAGATTTTCTGAAATAAAATCAGGTTTTCTGGCCATTCTGTAAGTAAAGAAGAGTTCACCCATAGTTCATCCGCTGGCTGGGAAGATGAATGCCTTGATTTGGAGCACCTGAGAGCAGCAGGATCTCAGGTGTGAGGGGTGGTTGTTCGAGAAGGCATGCCAAGGCTCTAATTAATACGGCTCTTTCTCTTTTGGTTGGCTTCACTAGGAAACTGCTGGAAGAATGCTGTGATCCTGGGCAGCTCTTTGCTATGACAAAGCTGAACTCCCCAATGGGAAAGAACCTCTGGTTTGATGGGGAATTTTTGTATTCTGTCACTATTGACAATGCAACTTACTCTCTCTTCCCACAGGTTAGTAACTTTTATTTGTCTTTTCACTTTAAGTATTAATATACTAAATGGTAACATGGTACAAGTGAGTATAAATAGGCTTCTCAAGAAATTTTATCTTAATTTCTCAATACAAAATGGTCTCCTCTGCTTTTTTACTTATATGTTCTGAAAATTGTAAAATGTTTCTGTGCATGTTAATATTTCCCTGGCCACTTTTCAGGTGTGCAGATATACACAAGGGATGAGATTGGGCCACTGGTCTTGATTTTCAAAATGCTAGGTTCTGGCTGTTTTAAGAAGGTGATTTCTGCATTTCAGTCAGTGATCATGCTCACTGGGAGCATGATCCCTCATTTAGGATTGCTTCAGTTCAGATCTGTTAGCTAAGATGTGACAGTGCTTTGTGTGAAGGTGTCCAAGTTACTTCCAAGTTAATGAAGTTTATTGGTGGCAAGCAATGTGAGTCTGGTAACAGAAGCTGACAACTTGACTTTGTTGATTCTTGCTGTGTTTTGAATATTAGAAGTGGTTTGTTGTTCAGCAAAGGTGTTTTGGGTTAAGTGCAGGGTTTCTGAGTGCTGGGAATTTGTAATACTGATCTAGGTGGCTTCTTCTGTTTTTAATTAGTATATGAACTGATGTTAAATAATGAGTTTATATTGAATTTCGTATGTGGAAGGAGAGATGTTTTGTGTGGCTACACATTTAAAGAAAGCCAAACATCTGGATGTATTAATTGATTTTCATGTTACTTTAATGTCTCAAATTAAAGGTGTAGGTATTTATTAAGCCTCCCAGTCAGTGTTGAGTCATTCACACCGGGCTTTTCATTTGTTGCTGTTTCAGTTAAACATGTAGCAGAGTCTTTGTTAAACTCATCCTGCAAATAAAACATCAAAAAGGTGGTTGTTGTTTTTTTTTTTTTTTTTTAAATAGTTTCCAGATCTCAACAACAGAGTTATGGCTTTGAATGAGTTCCTTTTAGTGGAGAAAGAATGAAGGGAAACAGCAGTGTAGAGAAGAGCAGAGGGGAACAGCCACTTTCTGTGTTAAGACATTATCCCGAGGAGTGGTGTTACAGCTGTGTCTTGTTTAGGTTGGAAGTCTGCTGTCATGTCACTGGGCTGTGCCTGTTGCAATGAACCGGTTAATGGACCTCTGCCTCCCTCAAGCTGCTCCCCAGCTGCTGTGGCCCTGCAAGCTCAACAAACAAGTAGATGCTGAAACGTGCATGGCGAGTGTTTTTTTCCTGCAGTGCAGCTGGAAAGGGGCTGCCGGGCTGGGGGGAATTTCTCTCCTTGCCTTTGAGACTGGTAGAAAGTTTATGGTGTGTCGCAAAGTAGCAGCTGTTAATCTTTTTTATGATGATTAGTATGATTTGTTGCAGCAATATTCCACTGTTTATTGGAGAAAACTGAAATCCTTGGCAGAGCTGTGAACTTTGTACCACACAAAGATACTGGCTGCAACTGCTTGAAATGGGCACATCCTTTCTATCATTTCAGAAAAGCCCCACCTGGGCTGGTACAGGGAGGTCGCTATTTTGTGATCGATTTGGGATTTTGGATTTGGTTTTCTTTGGATTAAAACCTAGCACTCTGCCTGGCTATAGTGGTGTCCTACCTCCTCTCACAGAAAAGAGCAGAGTACTGGATGGGCTCCTTCAGAGAGGTAAATGCTGGTTAGAGAGGAATCACGGTCTCAGGAACTCTGGTGGTTCCCAGGCTCCCAAGCCCTATTCTCAAAGTTTTATCAGTTGGCTGGATTGAGAGCGAGGATCTGGGAAGCCTTGGAGAGACAAACTGCTGAGGGACAACATGAGCTAAGGAGTTGGGTGTCTCTTAGGCTTGCCAAGCAGGCGTGAAGATGGCTAGATGCCGCTGTAAGGGCAGTGCTGGAAAAGGTGAATTTTTATCATGCTCCAACCCTAGAACAATGCTAGAAAGCAGCTCTAGGACCAGTGCCAGAAATGCTATTTCTTTAATGAATTGACGGGCAGTTCATTTCTGACAAGTGCTACTCACTACTACTCCCTCTTTTCTTGCAAGTACTAATGCCTCTACCTTGATGTGTTACTCCTATGTATTTTGCCCTGAGGAATTTTGTAAACCTTTATCAGATTAAATCCTGCTAGGCTTAAAAGCTTAGTAAGGTTTATTTGCAGTAAATTCTTACATGAAGTATTTTTCTACCTCTCTTTCTGTTTCAAGAAAAATACCTAAATTTTTCAGGCTTCTTTGAAGAATGGTGTCTATTAGCTTGCTAGCAACTGGCAAGCGATTTTTGTGAAGATGAATATTCCTTTCAAAAGTATCCGGAAGCTTAAAACCACTCATAAAATACGGGTAATACTCTGAAATTCTCAGGGGATGTAACAGGAATGTAAAGGACCACAGCTATGTTGATATAATCGAAAAAATATTTCCTCCGGAATAAATAAAAAAGGCTCCATCTGCATCAATCTGCTGGGCTTAAGCCATTTTGTGCTTGCAGAAGATTTCTCAGTCCTGAACCAGTTATTAACTTACAGGATAAAGTAACTCAAAACTAAATAGGAAACTTGCTATATTTTATGGCATACAATAAGCTGGCTATGCATCAACGGAGACTTACACAGAAATAATGTAAGTATGTCAGAACTTAATATGTACAATGTCACTTATTTTTGAATGTGAACAGTACAAAATGGAATATTTTTTTCTTCCGAGTAATCTGTAGATAAAGTTCTTACAGCTGGTTCAACATTTTCCAATAAAAAGTGCTTTTCCAATAAAAATGCTATTTCAACAAAATATAAATTTAGTATCAGTTCATTGGTTTTTCAATTTTTCTTTGAAGTGAAAAGGTTAAAAGGTTTTGGTGGTGTTATGACATTTCATTTTACCATTTTTTGAATGTAATATTTCAACTTTTATCAGCTCTGTTGCTAGCTTTTTTTTTTTCCTCAGACTTTGCTTGATTATATTCCTCCTCCTCCTTTTTTTTTTTTTAAGTTTTTGATAGGCCAAGGGAGAAATTTGCAAAAGAAAAAAGCTTTTACATAGAAATAGTCATTCGGTGTTTCATTTCAGTTTGAGAACAAAATTGAAGTTGCAGAGTTTTGCACGACCCAACAATTCCAGCTTCTGGAAGTGGCTCCTCTTACTTTCCCCTTCTCTCAGTGTCATTTTCCCCCTGATTTCTATAGTTAAATTTTTTTGAAACAGAAATGAAATATTACACAGACTGCACCATCTTTTCCATCCTAGAGAGAAACTGCTAGGGGCTCGTTGTCAGTACCTGCCGGTCAGGAGAAGACATGGGGCAGGATGTGGCTCATCACAGAAGGTGGCCTAGCGTGCAGTGAGGGCGGGCATCCCACCTGCATCTCCCAACTCCTGCTACGGTGGCATTGCCCAGAGCTGTTGGAGAATGGAGTGTCATTTCAATTAAAATCAGCTTTGTTGTAGGACTTGCTGTGATCTACAGCATTATTTCCCAGTCTTAGGAGACAAAAAGTGTAGATTCCGCATATAAATGTAGGCGTAGTTTACTATTAACAACGAGAGGTTATTCCTACACATACATAGCACTTTTCTAAGGCTTTTCATGTAGACTTGAAGTTTCAATATTAGCCAGTCATTTTGATACATATCTGGGGGCACTGAGAGTTCAGAGATGCAGGTGACCCTACTACAGTCAAGTTCAGCGGCAGGGTTGGATAAACCTCTGAATAGCCAGGCTGCCGTCTCTCGGGTTGGCCACTGAAGGCCATGGGTGACTTGTAAATGTATTTCCTCTCCACTGTGGTCCAACTGTTATACAGAAAATGGAACTGTGTGTTGGTGAGTGTTCAGGAGTCCTGTCCCTGGCAGGACAGAGACATACACCCTCCTTGCTCTTCAGCCTGGAAGTTTAGCCGTGCAACTCTGGTCCTGTTGCATTTTATTAAGGCACAACGGAAGGCATGACTAGCATTTTCCACCCTTTACTGTCTGACTAGATGTCCTGGTTTCAGCTGGGATAGAGTTAACTGTCTTCCTAGTAGCTGGTACAGTGCTATGTTTTGAGTTCAGAGCGAAGAATGTTGATAACACTGATGTTTTCAGTTGTTGCTCAGTAGTGTTTAGACTAATGTCAAGGATTTTTCAGCTTCTCATGCCCAGCCAGTGAGAAAGCTGGAGGGGCACAAGAAGTTGGCACAGGACACAGCCAGGGCACCTGACCCAAACTGGCCAACGGTGTATTCCATACCATGGGACGTCCCATCCAGTACAGAAACGGGGAAGTGGGGGGGCAGGGATTCGCCGCTCGGGGGACTGGCTGGGTGTCGGTCGGCGGGTGGTGAGCAATTGCACTGCGTATCATTTGTACATTCCAATCCTTTCATTATTGCTGTTGTCATTTTATTAGTGTTATCATTATCATTATTAGTTTCTTCTTTTCTGTTCTATTAAACCGTTCTTATCTCAACCCACGGGTTTTGCTTCTTCTCCCGATTTTCTCCCCCATCCCACTGGGTGGGGGGGAGTGAGTGAGTGCCTGCGTGGTGTTTAGTTGCTGGCTGGGGTTAAACCACGACACTAGAATGGAAGAAAAAAAACAGGCTTCCCTATATTCCTGCAGTAATTTTTAGGTGCTATGAGTCCACGTGATGTAACCACAGGAGTAGCTGGGATGTAACTCAAAACCATGTGAGAGAAACATGAACAAACACTCATCTGCTTTTGAGTTAGAGAGCAAAACAAGCCCCAGTTTCAAACATTTTCTGAAATAATTTTGCACTCCTTCCTCTCTCTTCCTCAGAGTTTCAAAAGCAAATTTCAGACTATACCATTAGAGGAAAAAACCCCATCACCCCAATGTTTAGCTGTTTATGCAAATAATTGATTTTTGTTGCATGTTGGCAAAAGCTTATAGCAAGGAAGAACTGAGATGAATTTCTGAGATCTCCTTTCCCCTTCCCCCAAAAGGTTAAAGAAATAGGTAAATCAAATGGAACTTTTCACTCTGCCATGTAAAGTATTATTTTGGAGGGTAGGGGACTGAATACATTTCAAAAGAGATTTCAAATGTTAAGCTTCAACTTTTTAATTTGACAAAATAACTAACTCATTGAAAAAATTTCTGGTTTTATTATATTTCACCTGAAGCAGTTAGACACATTTGATACCAGTAAATTATTTCAAATTACTAAAATATGATTCCCCAGCTGCCCAAATCCCTTCTAAAGTTTCACCTGCAAAATGCTGTCAGCTAGAAGAATGGCTACTTGCAATGAGCTTCTCATGAATAGTCATCACAAATGGTGTTTGAGAAATCCAAAGGAAATAGCTTCAAGCCACAAATAAATTTGGGAAAGCTGGCAGCTGTTTCTGGATACCTTGTGATTAGGAGAAAGGCAATATTTTTCAAATTATTAATTAGGGTTTAAATTCTTGTCCTTAATGTAAAGGCAGGGAAAAAGTTAATCGCTCTACTTGCAAGTGTAAGATGGAGACATTCTCTGACATTTTCTGGGTTGTCGGGGTGAATGTTGTATTGGGTAACAGTGAGTGATTTTATGATTGTGCTATGTGATCTGTGGTTTTTATTCAGAGTACCTGTTAGATTCTGGGAGCTTGTTTAATTTTTCTTCGTTGCTCACAACATTCCTCATCTGGCCAGAGATTTTATCGTGTCCTTCTCTGATGTTGGTACTTGTGCTGTGTCAAAGCAAATTCCCTGGTCCTACAGTTATAGCCTGCAGATAGTAGAATAATTTGTAATTATTTCAGGGAAATAACTCAGATTTGGAAAGGGGGTTTGGTGTAGAGTCTGCAGGCATTTTGCATGATTACAGGGAAGACATACTTATCCTGTGGACAAAAGTGGCAGTTTGTTTCAAGTAAAAGGTGAGGTCTAAGAGCAGCAAGTACTGGGAAGGGTTAGGTGGGAGCGCAGCTGCTGTGCAGATGTGGGGTGGAATGTGAAGCTACAGCTGTATAAGGAATGTGAACCCCGTTAAGAGGACAATGTTAACTTGCTTAGGGCAAATGTTGTGTGTTGTTTGGACCAATTTTAGACCCAGGTGATCCAGAAATTGTGTATAAAAGGGGAAACCACCTGAAGTGAAGGGGGTTAGGATTTGATGGACTGCAGTGTTGCCAGGAGGCATGAATTACTGCCTTTGGTATTGACTCTGGAAGCGCTCTGTTAGTTTTTGCTACCAATCTAACTTACCGAAGTACTCTGTTCTCACTAAAGCTCTGTAATTAATAGCTGCTTGGAGAAATACATTGAAATATTTGCTGTCATACCTGTCCTGATTTTTTTTTTTTCCTTGATGTCTTGGGTAGGGCCATGAAGTGCCTGCAGAACTAACATCTATTGAGCAACTCTTATATTTACTTCCATTAATTCTACTGTCTAAATAGTACCTCCCTGACTTCTTTTAAGTTGTATTTAATTAGGATTTGGAGGAATTTCTTGGTGCTGTCCCTCTTCTTTTCTTCCTTTTTTTAATATCTTTTTTTTCCTTTTCTTTTTTTTTCTCCTCCCCAAGCATACTGTAATGCAAACTGTGTTCTTAATTTGGGCTACATATATTTCTTCAAAATGAAAATGCAATAAACATTAATTATTGCAAATGTGGAAAATGTTGTATACTAAAAGGTAAAGAGGTAGTTATACCTTGTGAAGTGACATCTGCATGTTAGAAATGCAATTAAAAAGAGATCTTCTGAATTTTTCAAGCAATTTTATCAAATAGTGCCTTTCATAAACTGGGGTATGAAATACTGTCTGCAGAGACTTGACAAATTGTGCTCTTTTGGAGCATGAGTCTTCCCTTCAGTCCTGGGTAATCTCTAGCCATTGGCATCAGGGTGACTGAGATAAAAAATCTGGCTTAGTATTTAGTTAAGTGAAACTCCTACCCTCACTTTGATTCCATACTGACTAATTAAGAACTGTGTAATTGGACCATTTTGTGCAGCCTGTTAGCAAAGCTGGTAGGGCATCATCTGCTTTATCTGGTCAGTTAAGCAAAAGCCATAGTCCATCTGAAACTACTCCACATAGACAAGATGCAAACATGCCTGATGGTGAAAATCAAATTTATGCTAAAAAGACTGAGATGCAATGTGTATAGTTTGAAGTAATTAACTACAGGATGGGCAACACGCTTTTGAAGTGAGTTAAAACAGACCAAGGAATGGCATTCTGTCCCTGTTGATCATCAGATGGGATGTATGGTTTGGTCTCTCTGGGCTTGCTAAAGTATCTTCAGCCAAGCTGCTTAGCCAGGCTATCTTTGGTGAGCCTGATTTTCTGGAGTTTATCTGCAATAATGCACATGCCAAATTGGCTTTATCTCAGTCAGTGCAAATACATAAATAGATGCTGACCTTTCCAAATGTAACAGAGAGGAAGGGAAGGACTAGATGGGGCTGCAAAGTGTCAGTTTGGCCCGCAGGCAGAGAAAGAAGAATGGCTGCCCTAACTCAACCTTTCTATTTCAAATCTAAAGTGACTGAGCGTCAGTCACTCTCTTTCCTACATAATACAAGAGCTGATCCAAGCACAGACCAGACAGACCCTCATGCCCTTGGGCATTCAGAAAAACCTGCAGATCAATCCCGCCACTGTTCAGGGTTTTGGGGATAGGAGGGTGTGGAAGAGCAAATGTGGTCCAGCTTCTGTATTGATACTGAGCAGTACTAAAAGAAGTATAAAGCCCTGTGGGACTGTTGTGGAGTCACCTAAGACAGAAAGAACATGGGGTATTTTCAAGAAGATAATTCAGCCATGAGGGTGTTGCAGCTTGGCGTGATTTTATATTTGGAAAACGCTTCAAAGAGCATATTTATTCATTTCTATTGGTAGCCGGGGCTGTACAGTTACTGACCAGTAAAATGCAAGCCTGTGCATGGAGCAGCCGCTGAGCGTGAAGAGGCCACAGCAGGGCTGGAAACACAGGCAAGGCTGAGCGATGCGGGGGTGGTATGCTGTACCAGGGAGGGAGGGGGCACTGTGGAAGGGCATCTGCTGGCAGAGGCAGGGAGGATCTCGTGGCACTGCACGCTTGTGCACGTTTCTACTCATTAGCTGCACAACCGAAATTTTCTACCTCAAGTAACATTTCTGACAGTACCTTGAAGTCACAACTACAGATGTTATGCTGTGGGATTGTAAAGTACAGAACATAAAGGCTGAACCAGAAGAGGAAGCGGGCAGTGCGGGCAAAGACAGCCAGAGAGGCTGTAGGACTGCCCTGGGAACTTTATGGGCTTTTTAGTCAATGTTCATCTGCTTTATGGGGACATAAACTTGCTGCTTTAGAAGCAACAAATGTTGTAAGCAGAAGAATAATTAAAGGAAGTGGTCACAGATGAGAAGCAATAGGAATAGCAAACTTCTGATGGCTATGAGTAACTACAGGGCATGTGAGCTGCCTGGCTGAGGGTATAAAAATAGAAATAAGAGTGGGTTCTAGTCTGCCCAAAGGCAACACAGTTAGATTTGTTTTGGTTGTTTTATTGTAGCTTTATATAACTGATAAGATGCTAAAAGGAGGTTCTTTCCCCATGCAGGAGTTTTTCTGGCAGTGAACTCGTTCATATACCAAGACTTCCACCTACAGGTGCAATGAAACCTTTGCTTCTTTGGAAGTCAGTGTTTAAATCTTGAGTAAGCTTTATCCTTTATATTCTGGCCACCTGTTAGCCTTTCTTATTATTTATGAATTTTATTGTTAAAAGTAATCTTGTTCAGTTTATAGACTTTTTACTGTATATGTGACTGTATATTTGAATTATTCAGTGATCAGATTGCATTACATTAATTTGCTGTGTTCAGTAGTTAGCTTTTTTGGTGACATACTTCTATATTAGGCTTAATACCAGTACTGGCTTCTTTGAGGCTTAGGTTTGGTTCCACTTCATGCCCAGCACTTACCACATGGCAGAAGAATGACTAGGAATTGATGAAATATTACATACTTCTATTTTTCATACAGTTGTTTGGTTTCTTGGTAAGGCTCATGTAAATTTTACTGGAGTGTGGCAGGATATCAGATTATGTTCAGAAAATATTTCACCTGCAGCAAAGACATAGCCCCCCTCTTCTCCCAGGTATTCCTAAATACAGGCAGAAGCGTAGCTTAGTGGAGCCTGCAGGCTTGACAAAAGTCAGGGAAGGTTACACCACTGCAGAAGCTATTAAAAAGGGGTAGCATGGTTACAAATCTTGTAGGAGGATTATATAGTGACTTTCAAGAGATTCTTTATGTCTTCTTGCTTAGGGGGGAGTGGAAGCCCAGCTTTACACTTAATGAGAAATCTACTGCATTACAGTTCAGGAATTGACTTATGTAGCCAGGCATGGTTGAGTTTGAGTCCTTATGACCTGATGTGGCGTGGAGGGGAAGGGCTGTGGTTCTCTTCTGGAACAACTTTTATCATCTGAATGGCTCCCATGACGCAGGCATTGGCTTCCAAATGACGTTTTGGACGTTGGGAAAATAACACAGTAGTGGTTTTCTTACATCAGGATGCACCACGTAAATCCTGTGATGCTAGATGTGCAGGTGAAGTACCGTTTAACTTGCTGTTGCTCAGATCAAGAATCCAGGCTGTTTTTTCCTTCTTGATCAACAGAGCTTATGCTTTTTTAGATTCTTTAAGGAGAAATTTGACAACTAAATCTGTGCTGCGGATTGTCTACTGGCCAATAACTACCAATCTGAGGTGACTGTTTTGTGTGTGGTGGCTAAAGGGGTAGTCTGTAGTGGCAGGCAAAGGCAAGATAACCGAAAGCACTGGTGTCTTTCCAGCTGAAATGAGTCAGGATATGACATTTAACAGCCTTGTGAATTTGGACTTATGTAATGTAACTGTGAATCCCAAATGCAGAAGGAAATAGTTCTTTCTAGTGCGGAGATGGTGTGGGTTTTTTTTTCTTCTTCTCCTTCTTTTTTAATTTATTTTTTAAAGACTGTCTTAGACACTTCTGCGAACCATGGGCATTTGGGGCTGGTGACAGTTGGCAGTGCTAGTCTAGGTATGTTGTGGAGAACAGCCACTAGCATATATGCATACCTGGCTTTGCCGGTGTTTTGAAGGAGGAACACTTAAGTCCAAGACCATGGCTTAGGCTTGCTGGCTTTAGTCCAGTCCATCAATCCCAGGAAGACTGCTGCAGGCATTGGGAGGGTGTTTTCATGTAGGGTACATTATTGCCAGCATGATTCTGCACACTTTCCTAGGTGAGCTGAAAGTCAGTTATGTGAGTGGGTTTAGGTTTGAGGTTCCTGTATGCTGCAGTAGAGCTACCTCATAGAAGCTCAGTCTCCAATGGCTGTATTTTTCTCAGTGTAAAATGTACTGGACCAATGGTCTCCAATTTCAGAAAGTTCAGATGAAAGACACTGGGTTCCAGATAATCATTTGATCAGGAGGAAATTACGTGAATTATATCCCAAATATTAGCTCTGTGAGACCTGAAATGTTTTTGAAGAACTCCTAAGTCATGCATTCTCTGGCATGGGAATTGCATGATAGGTGAAGGACAAAAATTATACGTGATGGGAGGGACTGGCTTTTCCTTTTGCCTAGAGAATATGCCTTTATTAGGAAGGGGAGAGAGAAGTTTTCTTTGAGTAAATTATCCATCTTAGTGTGAAGGAGTAAAGGTTGTGATCTGAATAGCCTGATGTGAAACAGCTCTTGGAAGTCAACTGTCTTAATAATAGTGTAGCACCCACGTCCACCTACTGCTGCCCTAACTAGTCTTCCTAGCACAAGAGCTGTGTGGCTAAGTGTGAATGAATGAAGAGCGTAATTCCTCGCATCTTGTGCTTGAAAAGTGTGGGCTGAGGGTTTTGTTTTAAGACAAGGTCTAGATTCATAGAACAATTTAAGCACAGCTGTATTGCACTGAAACGCGAGTGTGTTGCTGTCTCATGCTGACTGAATGGCTATCTAGTGAGCTGTTCAGTCAGATGGGGATAAATGTGCTATGTAATGCCGATAGACCAATTTCTCATGTATGTAACATCTCCTTACTTACGGTTTTATGGGGTGTAACCAAAGTGTTTGCAACCTGTTAAGTCCCATGGTAACAAGGCATTCCTACAGCAACGGAAGGAAAGAAGTCAGTGCGGTGAAGGCAATAGTGGTGATACTAACATTACTGCAACCTTTGGTGGTATGCATGGGCAGGTGGCTCCCTCAAAGATCCCTCTTCACTCACCTTTATTGTATCATCTCACTGATTTTGTTGTATCTAGTTAAGTATGTGTCATAGTGAGCTGCAAATGGATGTCAGGGAATGCCTAGCAGCCACATGTGGTGATTGGGAATATGCTTGTTAGCTCCAACCTCTATCTGCTGTACTTGGGCAAGAAGCACCAGTTATAAGAGAACAAGGGCTTCAGTTGTAGCCCCTCAATTGAACGACACCAAATGAAAACCAACACCTATTTTCACGCTGGTTATTGCTGATTATTCCAGTAACCAGGGGTCACTGGATATTGCTACTAATGAGGCAAATCTAGTGTCCCAACATATATGCTCATCTTTTCTCCCTGATAATGTGCACCAAGGACTTAACAGGGAATGGAGCTTAGGTATCTTCTCCTTTTTGGGGTAAGATCTCTGTGTGCTGCAATCACAGCTCTGACAGTCAGCTAATCTTGCCCATCTCTCTGCCTCAGTAAACTGAAAATACTTTATGTAGCTGGAGACAGACAGATGGACAGTTGCCAGCAGTGAACCCCCTCTCCAGGGGCCACAGTGAAGATTGCATGGAGCTACTATTGTATAGCTTTTTTTCCCAGTGTATAGAGCCAAGCTGAATTAGACCTGCCTGCAGGGCATGAAATAATGCCAAGCAGCACTTTGTCTCTGTTGATGATTTTTAACGAGGTTGTGAATGTGACAAGAATGTAGAATGGGAATGTGTAGTGTATCCTGGTTTTTAGGCTGGCTAACCTATTTGTAGGCTAATTCATTAATAGAGATTCCTCCATCCAGACCGTCTCCAGCCTTTTTCTCAATCTGAAACCGACTGGCTTGTCTCACTTCCCTTCTCTTGCAGCAGGGCTTGGCATATGCACAGTGTACCTTGTTATTCAGGAGCAATGCTGCAAATTTAAGTGATGGGACTAGGTTCAATAGGAGACAGTTTAGGTGAAAGGAGACAATAAATGCAAAGGCTACACAGATCTGTTCTGTGATCCGCTATCGTGCCAGAAGAAGAAATGAGAAAGCCAAAGATAAATAATCCTTGGTATGAGTATGATGCTCTTTATAACAATTCCCTAAAGCACTTTATAGTCATTCAAATTCAATTTATGGTGTTACTGCATAGCTAAATCTATGCCTAGAAATCTCTGGAGACAATTAAAATGAGGGTTTCTGCATGGGGACTACGTGGGGAAGAAATACTGCAAACCCCCTTTTTCCTGTACAATAAACAGATATAGATGCTGAACCACTATTCCTTTTGCTTCACAGACAAAAATTGGAAGAGACCTAGAGAGCCCCTGTGATAATCTGGGCAGTGTATGAATATAGCAGACAGGAGCTCTTCTCCACGCTATGGCATTAAGCAAGGCCTTTGAAAAGTGGGACTCCCTCATTTAAGCTTGCCAACACGGCTTTCCTGGCTCCGGTCTTGGCAGAATTTTTGCAGTGCCAATTCGCCAGGTTAGGGTCTGTCTCCAAGTGGTACTTGGGGCTGGCACCCCCTCATCCTAGCATGGCTGTGGCTGTGGTCGGCATGGTAGTTGCATTTGTTTTTTCAAGGCAGTCACTAAGCTGGGAAATGTGGGCGCTGGATTATTAAGCACCAAAAGAACCACGGCGGGGAAATCAGTAACAAGCTATGTTGCAAAATAGGTCAAGTGAAGCCTGGTTACACCAAAGTCAATAGCAATGTTCCAGTTGACTTCAGCATGGCCAGGATTTAGCCAACAGTGCTCTCTTGCTGAGTACAGTTCTGCTAGGGACTTGTAAATTTGGTTCTGTGGCTTCTTCCTGGGTAACAAAGAATGACTTTTATTTTTTCTTCTCGGCCTTTATTAGCCTTTGTTTTCATGTAGTGAATGAGTTGGTTATCTTCTTCATCTAGTCTGACTGAAAAATACTTGTTTATACTCCTTAAGACAGACCCTGAGTGAAAAGGCAAGGCAAATTTGAAGTGGCCACTCAGACGAGATAAAATGGAGCTTTTTGTCATTGCTCTTCCTTGCCCCCATCCCAACTGACAACATCCTTTCTGTTGCTCATGCCAATAAGCAGGGAGTCATCCCTGACTTGATGCTTTGCTGAGACCTTGCAAGCAGGCTATGTGTAAGTCTTGCTGAATCTTTGCACACTTTTCTACTTCTCTGTCTATCTCAATGAGCTGCTCTTACTCTACAACTGCTACTTTGCAAGGCAAAGGCAGCCTTTTTTATATGCTTGTCCAAGTCTGTATATGAGGATGGTGCATGCAATGGTATGCCACAATGGTTAACATCACCATATTAAAGTGGGGTCATCCATAATTTTGTTGGCTTTTATTTTTCATTTAGTTTTTAAGTGGTACAGAGATCCTTGGCACGTGATCCAATGAAAGAAGTGAAATCACTGGTGTCCTGGTTTCCTGATGCAGTAGTGGGAATGTTATTTTCTGCAGCTTTTTCTTGAGAGAGAATCAGATATTATCCTCTTCAGGTATGAATTTACCCCAAATGGTCATCAGGATGCCTGGATAGTTCCTGTGTTTTGGGATTTTCAAATTGAATATCTGGTTACTCGAGAACAGACCATCTGAGAGATGAGGAAGTTGTAGAGAAAACCTATGTAGTGATAATTAGCCATGGTGGTTTCTCTTTAAAGTTTGATATCTGGTCCCACTGGACACTTCTAAGGCTGCATACTTTTCTGAAACCTGCTGTTGCGCGAAGCCTGCAAAATAAATAACTTTTCCAATGAAGATCAGAAACTTGCTTTTTTTGATTTCGAAGGCAAAATTAGAAAGTGTTTGGGGTGGTTCTACTCCAAGGTAAATTAGATTCTTCCTGCTAGCTTCATTGCTAGCATTTGATCCTGCAAGGACCATAGCTGTAGAACTCCTCATTCACAGTAAGTAGGTATGCAAGAGAGAATCTCTGGTTTTATTCTTTTAGATATAAGCTTTCAGCCCTTCTTTCCATTTTTCCAAGCACTCCAAAGTTTGATATGCCAATTACCTCCATCCAATATTACTCTTGTTAACCATGTAAACTTGATTTTCACACTGATTTGGTTTGTAAAATGCACGTTAATAACTATGTCCCTGTTATCCTTCCTCTTTTCTTTCCCCTACTTGTGAGTACTTCTGGGTCTGCACTTTATATAACTTTGAACTTTATTCTCTTTGCCAGCTTTTGTTGAGGGTAATATTTGTCTAGGGTAAGGTAACCTGAAAGGCCAACTTGACCTGGCAGGGGCCTTAACGTAATGGCTGTTACCAACTCAGGTGTGGTGGTTCCAGCAAAGTGCTGAGGGGAGCTGGCATGAAGGGGGTTTAGCGTAACAGGCTCTCCATGAGTGTAGCTCTACCAAGTCATTTAACTTGCACATATTTAGAGAAATGTGAGTGTAGCTAGTAAAATGGCACCTTTTTACTCAACAGAGCCCCTTCTTTCATATCCCCAAGGTTTATTTTCCCACTGACGAAAGCAAGTTTTCATTCCTGTAATTCCTTCAGAGCACATTCAACTACAGAAAAGCAAGTCGGACTGTGTGCTGCCTTGCTCCTAACTAGCGTTGCCAGCTTAATAGGGTTTTTATCATACGTTTGTCAGGTGCTAAAATTTTACATGACTCTGTTACCCTTGCTTCTGCGAGGAGCTGACAATGTACAAGGCAGATCAAAATCAAACCTGATTTACTAACAGACCTAACAGAGGTCTTGATTTCAGAAATTACATGTTCTTGTAAAAGGCACTTTCTCTTTAAGTCTGTAAGAGCAAAACTCTGGCTTGTCAGTTGAGACAGGATCTTTCCATGCCTAAGCTGAAATTCGAGCTAATGTCTTACTGAGAGGGGTAAAACCACAATAAATAAACCTTTTGTCTGGTAGCAGCAGAAATTTTGATAATATAAAAGTAAGGTGAAACAGTATGTACACTATACTACTATAGATGTATTTGTGGTTAACCCTGTTACAGGTAAGAGGGTGAGACTAAATCAATGTTTTTCAAAACTCACTCATTCCAGTGTACTTTTGTGTTGGCTCCTGTCAAAGACATCTGCTATCTACAGCATCCTTTTGGATCAGTGTCCCCTTCTCTGATAGAGAAGACCTTTGTCTTCTTTCCTGCTACACAGCGCAAGGAAATTTACCCCCCGACACCAAAAGCTGAGCCTTAGGTTTGACTCTGTTGAGAGGGAGTCCAGTTCATGACTTCTTAATGTCCGAGTAACTCAGCCTGTCTTTCTGCTGGGTTCCAGCCCAAGCACCCTGTACTGAGCCATTGCTGACAGCTCCCCAGTCTGCTGCTTTAGTTCTTTATCCTGCTTTCCTCAGCACGTTTTTGTCTGTGGCTCTGAGATCTCTCCTAGGTAGTCTCCAGCCCTCCCCACCTGCTGCTGCTATTCTTCAATCTTTATTAGTTTCTCTTTCTGGTTGGCCTTTTAATCACAGTTAGGAGGTCAATTGAGTCCCCCCTTAATGCTTTCTGGGCTGCTGTCATGTTGCGCGGAGTTCATGCAGCTTATCATAGACCTTGGAGACAGAGAGTCATTGCAGCAATAAAGACGAGGAGCATGAATCTCATTTTGCACCTGTTTCACAGCAGTGTAACTCTTCTGGCTTCTCTGCTTTATCCTGCTGTGGGGATTTGAATTCCGCATAAAGATGAGACAACCCCCTTCCACGTAAGTGCTACTCCATTAGTCCGATACTAGGGTAATCTGCACACCTGGAGTGAAATTCAAAGTGTTCTGCAAATGAATTACAGGTTTTCATGGTCAATTTTTCAACTGTAAAATGATTTGCTCATGATTGGTGTCAGATAGGAATTGCAGTTGCTTTGCTGTTGCCTGTTCCTTTGTTGTCTAGATGTCTTTTTTCCCCATAGTAATGCTCTGTAATAATGTTCTCCTGCTATTCTGATAGCCTTGTTGTGGCTTTGAAGGTATAAGAACACAGATAAAAAAAACTTTGTAAGGAGAGGTAATATTTTTTTATTAAAGCAAGATAAGCTTAGCTTTCGTAGGGCACTCTTTCTCTGCAGACCCCACAGTACAGTTTTTACTATTGTTCTGTTTTATGGATGGGGAAATAAGCAGTTACCTAAGGTGACTAGGTGATTAGCAGAACCTGGAGTAGAACTCCAATTTAATGAACATATATGATATAGGTTGTATTTTTGGTTTGCCATGTCCAAAGGAAACAGTGCACAATTCTTAGAGGTTTTTTAATGCTCGTATGATGTTTTACTACATTCTGTATTTGCCTGATCTAAGCTGATGAGCTTCCAGTCTTGTTCAGTATAACTCAGTGGTGAAAGAGGACTTCAGAATGTTCACTGGCCTGAAAAGGTCTTTTTTTTTCCTTTGAGATTGGTGGACTTCAAGCTCATGTCCTATACTTGGTGCACTAACTTCTGAAATTTAACGGGCTAGTTGCTAAATTTCATCAAGCAACATAAAGTCAAAACAGGCAGGGTACTTTCTAATCACAGGCAATATAGGGCAAAATGATGATTCTGCAGGACTACACATGCAGTCAGCAGTTTTGATTAGTTTGGGTTTACCTAACTTCAGCTGAATTATGCTTTTCTTTCCTTTAATCCTCCATAATTAGAATCTTGTTGCTTATACTTATTTTCTGAATTTTTCTGCAGTGGGAAGTTCTCCATTGTGGCATTGCACCATTTTTGTAATGATGTTTTTCTTGCATGTCTGAACATACAGCATCCCCTCTTATTAGCCCTCTCCCCAACCTGTTATTTAAGAGTATAGGCACATTATCAATTTCTTTCTTTTGCTCTCTCCATTTTTTTCTATGTGTGTTTTTGATCTTTTTAGATCACAAAACTACCCTGATTCCATTCTCAGTTAACATGTTGTGATGACATTTGTCTGTGGCATTTTGAAGTGAATTTCATATTATTTTAATGCTCTACAGATCAGATTTTTGGAAACCCTATAAAATTGTTTTGTTAAATATCTCATTAGCAAGTCAGGTATGGCTCTTTTTTGAAATCTCCTTAAAACTTGAGTAAATACAGAAATTCTAAGATGTGCAGCATTCCTAATACGACAGCAATCCAAATCAGTCACTTAACAGCCCTTTTACCTGTAAATTTAAGAAGTTTCCTCCATCTTCTGGCAAATAGGTCAACATCCCATTTACTGTTGTACTTTCAAGGAAGCTAAATACAGTATAACTTGCAAAAACGTGACAGGTACATGTGTGGCTTTGATGAGTAGCCTTTCCGCCAGAATTCGTGGAAGTTCTCTTTCAGAAAGCGTTTTCTCTGAAATTATGCTTTCAGGGTCTTTTTCATTTCACTAACGTATGCCTAACTACCATTTACTGGCAGTGTACTCCAAATTTCTGTCAGAAGGAGTAAATTTAAAAAGCATGGTTTTGTACTTTAAAATTTGTCTTTTGATTGCCATATCTTTATGTTTTGCCTTCAACAGATGTCTAGCTACTTAGTCGAGGGAGAAAAAAGCTGTCTCTGTAAAAATGATGAGCTGAGTAAAAATGATTTTTTACTTTGGCGGTATGTTAAGAGCAATTTACACTGTGCATTGATATTCTTTCCACTCCTTTGGGACTTGTCAAGAATCATTTGTGATAGTTTCATTTGAATGGGGAATAGGAACTTTAATTTGAAGGAGGGAACAGACAATCAGTTACGATAGAGGCTGTATTGCAGCCTGTAGGTTCTCTGGGGTTTGGAATCCCCATTGCCTGTGCTTGGAGTGCCATGGAAAGGCTGCTTGCAGATCAGATCCGAAGCATATGTATGATGATGGTTATTATTTGATCGGCCACACTTACTTAACAACCTTCTTCAGATATTTTGACACGTGCAGGTGCCAAGTGCTCTGTGTCATTACCTCCAGTGCAGTAGGCTTAAAGGCAGCAGGAACCCTTATGACCTGACCTGACCTCCTGAGTAACTCAAGCTGTAGGGTTCATCTGGTGATTTCTCAGTCTGGTACAGTAGCGGTGCTTCAGCTGCAGCATGTTAGTGCTACAAGGCTGCAGTTACTGTGCTACAGGACAGTTGCTGCTTCTGGATGCAAAAGACTCCTTATGATGGAGCATTTACCATACCCCAGTAATGAGTTCTGGTGACTCATTGTTGCATCCAAAATATATCTTATTTCCACCATCCCCAGAAGTACAAATGTGGGAATAGAACTGCTGACTATGTCCATCAAACTGTGCAATACCAAAATACATCACTATAGCTTAAAACACTGGTTTTCAGAAAATTTGCTGCCTAGGTCTACATTGCAGACAAGACATAAAGTGTATTACCTTACCAAATCATTGAAATGTGTGAACAATCAAAACAGAAATTAAATATAACACACATCCCGATTGCAATCGTAATACTGAGAAGTGCTAGCCATTATCCTAAATTTAAAATTCACTGTAGAAAACCTAGATTTTTATAGAGAAAATATTTTAATTTCTATCCCCATGGCTGCTTGGGCTGTTAATTGAATGATTGAACTTGACTTTTGTGCTTCAGGTTCTTTAAAGCACCACTCTGGCTGTGCAAATGGATATAAATTACGTCAGTGTTTAGAGACAATGAAAGTCGGGATCCCTTGAGTGTCCTATCAGCTGTGTAGGATATTACCTCATCTGCTGGGTCAACAATGAGAACTTGCTCTTCTGTTATGTTTTTTTCATTCATTTATGGAGCTGCTTGTTTTAGCTTGATTCTTTGTAACTTTCCCTATTTAAGGCTTATTCCCAGCCATTCCAGTCTATGATTGCATTTTTGTTGTTATACTCTTGCATTATAGTTATATATGTGTGGTATATATGAATGTAAAATTACATCGTTTGGCACTTTGGAAGTAACTGACAATATTGTATCTACCAATGAAATCTCTGTTGAAAACTCTCTGTGTTACGGCTTGGTATTTCTCCATGTGTACATGTGCTTCTGGTTAGAAATTAGACTTTTTTTATCTGACTCTAAGGTGTGACCTTTAGCATTAGAGGTCTGTCCTTCATATCAACCAAATCTACAGGCCTCAGCTAAAACCTCTCTTTCTGTCTGTCTACCTGTGTGTGTCTTCATTTTGGAATACCTTTTTGTGCATGACAGCAGAAAGAAAGGGAGGAGTGCTGAGTGCTGGCTGCCTGAAATCTTGCATCCTGCTATGCGATGCTCTTGGAAAGGGTACCTCTTCACCTTTTACTGACCCAGTATATGAAACTCCATGGATCTATTCCCTGGGCCACTCGGTGGGAAAAGGCAGAGGGCTGCTTGTGGAGAAGTTAACTGTACAACGAGGTAGTGGATGTGACTGTGTGTGATATTTGTGAAAGGGAGGAGAGGTGGGAGTCACACTGTGACTGTGGCGGGAGTCACGCTGCAGCTTCTCTCTCTCTTTTAACAACCTGTGTGCTTATCAGGCAGGCACACTTGGGATAAAAAGTCCTAAAGCAGGAGAGAATGACTAACTTGTATATTGGTGGCACAGTAGTGGGGGAACGTGATGCTGGGGATGAGTCTCATTCATAATAGCTGAGGCTTGAGAGGTCTGAGAGTGTTTCGTCTCAACGCCTGGATGACCTGACAGAGTACGGCTCCTACTCTGAAGCACATGGGTTTTGTTCTTGTTCTGTTGTGGGATGAGACCTCCAGGTATGCAGTGAGCTCATAGCTCTGTGGAGAGTCCTGTACATTCCATGCAAGTTACTGCAAGTTCAATGGAGCTGTAGCATTTCTTTGATGTAGTGAATTTGGATGTCTGAATTTTAAGTACGAGTGGGAGAAGTGATTTAAACAAAATACTGTAGCCTGTGACCCACTGCTTTGCCAAACTCGATGTGAAAGACTTGCCCATTTTGAATTCTGATGTGGAATCATTGCTAATTTATCTTTAGCGTGGTGTTGTAGAACAACCTCCTCTTCACTTCACTGCAATATTTGGAGTGCAGTATCTGCCAGTCAGTTGTATCTACAAGTATTCTCTTCAGGCTTAATGAAACCTTGGTGAAATTTTTCACTGCTTAAATGGAAGCTTTGCAACTAGACTTTGTTATGAACAAAAAATGCAGGCCACTAATTCATTAATATCCATAAACTTTTCAGCTGAGTCTTGATTTAATTTATGAAAGATTATGAATGTCACAGGCTTCCAAGATTTTTGTACAAAACCTCAATGAAACTCAATAGTTCTGGTAAGGTTTCACTTTGGAATTTAACTCTGAAATGAACCAATGTGATTTTGAAGGGAAAGAAAAGAAGATATTACATGTGTGAACTTCTATACAGGAAGACTGATCCCTATTATCAGACTCTTTAGGCAGTTTTATGTAGTGCTGTTACTCTGCTAGATGTCCGAGGGGCTGAGGGAGTACCAGTCTTGTGCTGGAGCCTTATCTTTATTTCCAGGTTGCCTTTTTTGTTGTCAAAGCCCGCAGATCTTTCACGCCGGCTCAAGGAGGACCATTACCTTTCCTAGGTTTTTACCATCCTCCCCACAAGAGGCTTCTGATTTAGCAAACTTATTAGGGGCATCCAGGCTATCTCTACACTAGCCTTTAACAAGGATGACAGCCCAACTGACCTTATTTCACACCGAACAAGTGGTGTTAATCCGGGCAACAAACACAGGTGATAACAGAGGTAAAGTTTGGTGGTATCAGCAATGTTTTTGATAGGACATAGCGCAAGAGCCCTTCTCTTCACCTCCTCTTTTGCTTGCTCTTAGCCTCTGCCCTCAAAACAAGTGCAATTTGTCTTTGGTGAAGCTGCTTCTAGAAAGAACTCTTCTCAGTGTGACAGCATGAGACAGGTCGGAAATGTGGCTTCCAGCTCTGGCTTCCAGGCTAGATTATGACCATTACAGCTATTGTGGTTGCAGGATGCTAGGGCCACTGCACATGCCATGGCTTGTATGCCCAGGTGCTCTTCTGCCTTGGCATGTTATGTTTTGGCAAATAGCTTCCTTCTGTGGGTGGGCATGCAAAGGACTCCTGGTACAGTTAAACCAGCTATAGCTTTTGACTAAATACCTTGGAGATGTACCAGACGGGTAAGCTTTGTTATGGGTGTTTTACATATAGTAGGCCAACTTGTCTGTGTTGGTGGTAAAAACAATGAAGGTAAATACCCAAATGTGCCATGCCTTGCTAAAGCAAAGGAGAAGCTGAGTAAAAAAGTTGAGAAAATGTAGGCTATGGCAATCCAAGACAGTCACGTTTGTTCCTGGCGAAAAGAGTACAGATCTATGTTGAGGGGCATGAAAATATCATTAGGAGTAGAAGAGGGATGCCGTTAAAAAGAATCTATTTAATCTACTTGTTCTCTGCATATTCTGAAGTCATTACACTCTTATTTACTGGAAAAAGGCACAGTATTGTTGTTAACTCAGTTGTTAGAGTGGAATGGTCTAATAGTCTTGTTTCTAGGTATCATGAATGACATAGTCAGGAGACCAGCACAAAAATGGAAGATCTAACTGGTGCACTTGTGCAGAATCTTTACTAGTGATGGTAAAAATACAAAAAGAGAAAAGAACCTAATCAGACTTTCCAATCACAGGTCATATTTTGAGAGATTATATCCCTAGGGGAAAAAGCATCTTTTTTTCTCTTAAATGTGACATTTTTTAGCTGGATACAATTGAGAAGGAATGGAATGTACAACATTCACAATGTCCTTTTACAATAATTTTTTTCTAAGTCTGCCCTTTAAAGGCTATCCAGACACGAGTGGAGACCAACACCACTTGAATATCTCTCTTTAACTGACTGAGAGCGCTCTAAAAATAAACAGAGAGATACTGTGGGAAGATGAAACTAGAGGACACAGTTACATGTCTTACCAAAAGCCAACAACCAGCCTGTGCTGTCTTTTTCCATGGGATTCCTCATGCGAATAAAGCAAGCTAAAGGAAAAGTGAGAAGATTAAGTTTGGGGAGTATCAAAATCAGACAAGTCAGTTTTCAAAGGGTGGAAGATCATGGCAGTTCTTGTATGACTTCTGTCTTTGTAAAAGTATGAAAACTAAAGCAGTACAATGAGTATAAGAGGCAGAGTGGAGAGGTTTTCTTAGCCAGAGAAACAAGTCTGGCAAGGATATGTGTTTAAAAATGCTGTATGGAAGCTATGGTCATCCGACATGTTTGAATGTTGGTGTTATATGCTAGCAAGTACTGAGAGTGGGCTCAGCATGAGGCTAGTTAATGACCTGTCATCCCTACTGGGGACCCAGAAGTTCTCCACTGATAAACTCCAAGTCCTTTGGCCTTTTACTGCTGTCCTCTTCCTAGTCACAAGGTTCAAATGTTTACTGTTAGGAAACTTCTCTCCCCAGCCTAGTTTTTGAAAGGGGCTGAAGCAGGCCCCAAAAACTAAGTGGAGGGAAGGCCCTCCAGACCTTGAGTAGCTTGCTGATCTGTAGTGCTTAGCATTTGGGGTAATCAATCCAGTGCATTCTTGTTATGTTAATAGCTTCCTGCTGAGTTGAGTCATCTTGACGTTCATTAGTTTGCCCTGGATTTGCTTTTTGTTTGGAGTAGCTTTTAGTGAAAAATAAAGTTAGTTTTAGTTTAATAGAGAGCTGAAAAACTATCCGTCGGGCCTGACAATATCTTGGGGGGGGGGGGAAGAGAGAGAAAAAATAATAATAAAAAAAAGAGTAATATGCTGTCTTAGTGGCTGCTCTGGTTTCCATGGTGTTCAGCTGGTAGAAGAGAGTTGCAGTTTTAATAAACTTTAGAGATTGTCTTCTCCGAATTGCAACCTCTAATGGAGGACAATGCATCATTCTTTTTACCTCTTCGCTCAGTGAATGTAATTATACCTCTAAGAGACTTTTTTTTTGTCCTGACCAAGCGGAATGGAAAGTAGAACGTGAATGACATCAACAAGGCGTGCCGAAAATGGGCCATCAAGAACACAGGGGTTGTATTCGCTCAGAGCGACGGGGTAGTCCAGGTGTGAAAAAGCATTACGTGCTGTCTCGGAGGCACACAGTTCGCTATGACTGTAGTTCTTCAGGTCTCCCCCGACCCGAAGGGACCTCGGCCAGTCCCGGGGCCGTGCCCGCGGGGCTGGGGCGGCGCGGGGGGAGCTGGCCAGGGTGCTGAGCCGCGGGCGGGCCGGGGCCTGCCCCGCCGGGACCCCCGCTGCCGTCCCCGGAGCGCCCCGGCGAGCTCCGCTGGGAGACTGCCCGGCTGGGCCGGGGCCCCGGAGCGCCTCAGCAGCGCCGTAGGCTGACCGGTTTTCACGGGTGACCCTGCCTGGAGCAGGGAGGTGGCCTAGATCGCCTGAATTGTGCGGTGCTAAAACCAAGGGAAGCACCGGGTCGGTGAAAAAAGGCGTGCCTCTGCGTGAAATTAATTTTGTTCTGTGGTGCCTTTCGGTAGGCTTGCAGTTGCCTCAGTCTGAGCAATTTGACTGGACTTCAGATCCTCAGATTCTGATGTGTACGCTGCACTGCGGAGAGGGACTTCGGTCTTAGGCTGGGTTTGGTCCCTGAAGCCTAGCCTCCCTGTTTTGCTGTGTTCTCAGTAGAGCAGCTAGCCCCAAACGAACTTTTGTGTAGGCCGGCAACAAACAACATTTTCTGTTTGCTTTTTGGGGAACCTACACCCTTCTATAATGAAATGACACTTTCTCCCATTTTAATCTTATGTTACTAAGTGTTTTATTATTGATATAGAAACATTCGCTGTTTATTCAAATCAGTTTATGATAAGTTATTCAAACAAGATCATGAGTTACTGTCATGCCTCTATGTGAAAATACATTTTAAGGAGTTTTGTTTTCATTACTGGAAAAAGTAAATAGCTTATGGAAATGTCATTGATTCTGTAACTGTAGCAGCTTTTCCCCTCTGCCTCCCTGGATTTCTAAACTTCTGTTTTCATAACCTTTAGACATGACATTACGTGGTGCTGCACTTTCCTCTAATTGCTTCCTTGTTTGGTAAACATTCCTTTTTAAACAATTTGGTAGTCACTCATTATATGTAAATCCTATTATGCTGCTAACCACCTTTTTTACTTTTCAGCAAGGTCCTTTAACCTTGGCTCTACATTTCTGCAGAAGGACTGCCCTAAAGGAACATAGTACTCTAAATGAAGACCTATACCCTTGTTTTACGTGCAATCCTTAAAACCCCTTGTGTTGTTTTCTTTTCTTTGCATACTATTATTTGCTTTTCAACTCTTACGCGTCAGCTTTTCCTGTGTTGTTAGTTACATGAGCCAACTCACATGCCATCTAGGTTTGTGGATGAAAGATAGGCTTAAGATGTAAGATACAGATTGTTGCAGGCTCCTGACCTGGCCCACATATAATGGCTCTTTGGAGCTGGGTACATTTATTGATTCCTCAAACTGTTTCTTATTTCTTAGTTTATCTTATGTATTTGGTTTGACTGTGTGCTATTGGAAGGGAAAAAACGTGGTTTCTCGCTTCTTGGGATTCATGCCATTGTTTCATCCAATTCAGTAGTGTATTTAAATGAACCCACTGTATCTGTAAGATGATATTACATGTTGATTTTTTTTTTTTTAATGTTTCTGGGCAGCCCAATATCATAAGGCTTTTTCATCCAATCACTACCGATAAACTATTCTAAACACCTAGAAACACTAGAGCCCCTAAAATGTTTCCTAGCTAACCTTTCTGTGTTGTGGTTCCCTTTGCTGTTTACATTTACCTAATTGGAATCAGAAGGAATTATTTGGTTTTTAGCATAAGAAAGATCAGTAAATAAAGCTGCATCTATATTGTAAAATTTGGAATTTTCAAAGTCTAAAATTTGTCTTAAAATAGTTAGATATTTCCTCCTTATCTGTAAGTGGAGCTTTCTTAAGGGGCTTAATTTTTCTCATTAATAGAGAAGGCAAAAAAAAATCTTGAAGTATTAAAAAAAGTCAGCAGTCCTTCCATGCTGCCAGAAACCACTCTCAGTGTTTAAACTCCACTCAAACTCTAATTGCAAATTTCCTAGAGAGATCAATCCTTGCTAGTTGTCTTTGATGTCTTTTTAACTAGTGATTCTCAATAGATGTCATTGATTCTTCTGAACTGTTTAGAGGCAAAGCAAAGGCAAGAAACATTTTTTTATTAGTGGATCTTTTCTTTGTAGAAGCTTATTGTTTAATATACTAGCTAAATGGAAGTGTATTGCTTTTAAGACAGCCTAAAAAAATAAAAGTCAAAGCTTTAAACTTAAGTATCTATCACATGATAACTAAATCCATATTTTGATGCCTGTATAAGTTGATTGATTTCCTTTGCTGCAGCTCCTTATTCATATCAGTGGGATCAGAGGACCCTCAGGAATTCAGAGAGCCATTCCTTTGTTTAAGTGTTATTGTCTTCTATACAAGTAGAATTTGAAGCCCTTTGTATTTTTTATGAGCTGAAACTAACCTTATTTATTGCACATACCGTGTGCTACTAATAAGATATTAGAGAACTTTGTGTTTCTATAACTGGATGAGCTTTTCAGTAAATCAGCCGCATATGTGCAGATGGGTCTCCTGACATCCTCTTCAGAGCCCTCCTGCATGCTGTCTTTCCTACCCCCACCCATGTTCAATGCAGGCTATTGTTGCATTTCACAATTATTTGTATTCTGCTCATGCGACTGTAGAAACATTCATCCTGCATCAGTTCTGCAGGGTTAGGATTGATCTTAAAATGCTTAGGAACTGTGTGTTTGATTGTGGATTGGTCCTGGCAATAACCTTGCACATACATGAAACGCTGTTGAGAAATCCTTTGTAAAGCTGGGAAAATGAGTGAGTAGTACCTCTTACTGAACAATAATTCGTCTTGCAAACTTTCCAAATATTTTCCTATCTTTGCTGACTGTGTATTGTCCCATGCTCTCACAAGAGAATAATTCAACATGAGAGTACATTGTCTACTTATTCCTACACCAGGCATAAGCAAACAGATACCCTGCAATTTTCCCTATTCTGTTTTGGTTTCAGCTTGTTACTGTTATTCCATCCTGAAATTGCTGAGGGAGAAAGTACAGTCAGAATTGGAGGACTTTGTCACTGGGCAATCATATTATTTGTTTTCTGTCTACATTTCTCTAACTGGAATATAACAGTTATTTACTTTAACAAAAACTTATGTGCATAAAAGTTAAAATGTGCCTATACACAGTAACTTCCTCAGCTAGGAAATTGTATACTGCAATTCAGGAAATTAATTAAAAAGTTTATACTGCATTTTCCCAGGCCTGAAGAATAACTCATTAAACTCTCATAAAATAGTAACTACTCCTGCTGTTTAATAGACATGCATGACATTAAAAAAAGTAGTTTTTCCCCATGAAGTGATGATTTGTGCTTACCCTTGTTTCCATGAAACATCTAGTCAAAACTCAAAAACATTTCAATGCACTTTTTTTGACATAAGCTTAGAGCATTGTATCAATGCAGCCCTGGCATATACAGTTTGATATACTTAGCTTTCTCTCTTCTGCTCAGACTTGGAGCAGATTAAGAAAGGAACAGGGAAAAAGTGGAGGATGGGCAAACAATTCAAAAGCAGCATCTGAAAGTTAGGTCTCTAAGCCCAAAAGATAAGGGGTTGCTGTTAAGCATTCAGCACAGTGCAGTATTAAATAACCACTGGGGTACCTGCTGTGTCTGCATGTCTTTCTGCCATAGAGTGCCAGTTAACTGGGAGGTGAATTGCTGCCTGGTGCGTAAATGCTGTACAGTTTGAGCATGTAAGTCTGAGTCAGTTGAAATCTAAGTGGGAGGGTGTTGTGTACCTACCTCCGGAGGTGCTGGCAAAGCAGAGCAGGGCTGAGAATCCCACACAATGGATAGTGTTTTCCTCTAAGCTTGTCGTAGCATCTGGTGATGTCAGGTGGCCAGGTAAAAGGAAGGATCTGCTGAATGTTTCTGTGGCTGTTGGCAGAGCTTAGTGATTTGACCTATGAATCAAAGCTTATCCTTCTTACCACACAGAACTAAAAAAAGAAAAAAAATCAAGTGAGTTATTCAAGTGTACGAGAAGGTGGATAGGGGAGCCAACAGTGGCAGTTATTTACAAATTCTGGTCAAGCTGTTTCTCAAGGAACATGTGCATTATTTTTCCATCCCTACAGTTTACGTGGGACTGGGTTGCTCCACGGAACATTTAAATGCAGCTATTTGGAAGGAAGCTCAAGTCCTTCCTGAGGCCTCCCTGTTGTGGAAATGTTAAGAGGTATAACACCTTCCAGAATAAGAGACACCCTCCCTACCCCCAGTAGGCTGAGTTTCTTTTTTTCCTTTTTATAGTTTTTAATCCAAAGTTTTGGGGTCCTAGTGCATTGAAAGTCATAAACTTTGGATCCAGAAATCTTCCAGAACTTTGGAATTTCCCACCCTTTAATGTTTCTTTGTCTTATAAAGAACTCCCTTCACATTCCCAGAGCATTCACTGTTTGAAATACTGTTTATGATATACCATCAATAGCCTGTTTTCTAAAATAAACCGTTACAATCTCCAAATGTGGTTTTTTTGTTTTGTTTTGTTTTTAAATAATCCCTACACTGTGCTAACCTGGCTATAAGAAGGCTGATTCCATTGAACTAAATGCCACAGTAGCAATTTGAAATGTTCTTTTAATTCACGGCAAGTACTCACTTGCAATGACTTCATGCTGGGTGGAAAGCTATTAGAGAGCACACCGTTCTGAAGTTCCTACTTAAAGTACAGCTTGAACTAAAAGTGACTGCCAGCTAGTTCCTGGTACTCTGCATTTTTTGTGAATATGCAGGTATGTTGCAAAGTGTTCTTTCTTTTGTGTGTGGTTGCTCTGCAGTTAATATCCCATGTATCCTTTTGGATAGAAGAGGGTTTCCTGCAGCCGCAGAGCAATGTGTTCAGTCTCCTAAGCGGTCTTTTGCCGTCCCATGTCCCCGTATAAATACTTCATGAGATAGCTTCCATGAGCTTGAATGTTTAATTCCACTTCAATCCTTGATAAAGACACTGCTGTCATGACTGAGACATGCTTGCATGGTGCTACAGAGAAGCTTGCCCCACCTGGACCACTTATCTTTTGTGCATGCAGTGAGCTTCAGGTTTCAAAATTTGTCAGTTGGCAGTGCCTCTGTGGAGCAAGGAAACTATTAAAAAAAAAAAGAAACTGAAGGAGGTAGCTGGAGGTTCATTTTAAGATCTCTTTCTTATCTCTTAGAGGGATTTCGTAGTCACTGTCACAGTTTCTTCCTGTCATAATTGCTTTGTAATCAAATATTGGGGTTTGGTGGTATCCGAGTCCAGAATTTGAAAAACCATGCTCAGCTTATTTATTGATATTCGTAATTATCATACACAAAAAGGACAGTGTGCTACATACGTGGGATCAGTCTGGCAGGGGCTCTATTCTGATCTGTTCCACAAAATAACTGTAAGTACGCTTATACCTATCCCTCTGCTTTGTGACAGCATTACCACAGAGGCAAAGTTTTCGGCTTGCTTCCTGCTTAACATTTCACACATTATTCCACATATTAGTGGAATATAGAGAATTTTGTATGAATTATAGCTAACACACAGATTTAGCAAGTCTCAGTGGAACATACATTATGATTCTGACAGATTTTGCACATACAAAATACAGCTTTCAACAGTTTCACTAATTTGCTTTTGTAATACAGCTTTGCATGAACACAAAATTATATGGCATTCAGTAAATCTGCCACTAAAGTATTGGTGTGGTTTCTTGATATGTTAAAATGCATGCATCTTCCAGCCCACAACATTCGCTCAAGATTTATGATATAGGTAAGATTTTCTCCCTTTCCAGCTCTCGGACACTTTCATTCTAATCCATGTTTCTTCTGTTTCTCTATACAGAAGTGGATTCTAAATTACTGTTAAAATTTTACATGCGTTTCAGACTTTGTACAGTTATTTCAATCAGTAACTACAAACAGAAAGGCCAGGCTGAAAATAGGTTTATAATATAAAAAGCCTGAAGTCATGAATTACTACATGCAAGACCTTTTAGATAACAGTGCACCCAATTTTAAAGGTAATCTTCCTGAAAAAGAAGTCCATCTTTTATTTTTCAAAATTTTCATCTTTCACTTGAAAACCCCCAAACCCTAACCTAAGCTTTTTTTTGGTGGAAACAGTTATTTTCCCAAGAAAATAATAATTACTTCTAAAGGATAGAAAGCAGAAGGTCAGTTGTCTCCCTGTAGTGGCATAGTGTAGGAGGTGGACAGAAAAGTCCTCTCTCTTTCAGGAGGAGCAGCTCCTCCTGACCTCCATGATGTTTATTACCTTACTGTCAATACTCACTCCTTGCTCTGGGCTCCTGTACCCCGGTCAGGGCAGGTTTGGAGCAGTTTGGTGGAGAGGAGTGAGTGAAATGCAGGGAACCAGAGCCACCCTCCACATTCCCCTATAGAGAATACGCCATCCCTGACACTGATGTTTTTTGGAGCCAGTTGCCGTCAAGCTGTCATGTCTTGACAGCTCTGTAGGAGGAACAAAAGGCCCATCAGACCGAAGATGATTTGTAAACAATGAAGGAGGAGCATTTGCCACCCTGCCATGTCTGACAGTGTAAAAAACCAAGACCACGTTACCTGTGGCTGACACGCAGAGAGCTATCCTTCAAAGTGTCAGCTGCATCCTTATGCAAAGGTGCAAGAAAATGTTTTATTAAGAGCTGAATTTGGCTTCTTGTTAACTCTCAGGGTTTTGCTGGCTTCTTAGGAAAATCAGTAGAACAACGCCCTTCTCATCAGGATGCTGCCTTCTCAAAAGGGACAGTAAAATCACAGCATCTCTTGCAAATTCAAAATGCTTATTTAAAAAACCATTTTATTCTAATTTGTGTTCTCAGTATTTTCAGTGTTTGTGACATCTTCGGCATTAAATCAGAGGCCGAATGCTGTAATTTTTCCTGTTTTCCCAGTAAGAACTTGGTTGCTGATTAAAGTCTTTGGCAGGGAGTGGGCAACAATTAATGCATTAACAACCTAACAATGAAATCAAAGTGAATTAGAGCAGCATTATCTCAAATAAATTATATTTTGTTAGTACTGTGTAATGTTCTTTTAACTGATGACAAGGATTTACTTCTACTTAGATGAATGATGAAACTAATCAGTGAATTGCTGGATAGACGCTTTGTTAAATTAGTCCCATCTTCAATTGGGAGTCTTTAATCTATTGTTTTGTGTGCTTATTTGTCATTGAATTCTCAGGGGGATATGCAGGTTCTTCTTTCATTTACATGAATATGAACTAGAACATCTTCATTGATTATCAGTGGAGTTTCATTGTTTTAGCCAGGGAAAATGAGACAACGGGCCTACCATCTTTGGTTTTGTTTGGAGATGCTTTTTAAAAACCACCTTACAAAATCCTTTTTAAAGTTATTTGAAGCTTACTTTTAAAGGGAATTTATCTCTCTTATTTCCAATATGCAAGGTGGTTTTAGTTAATAGTATTTGCAAATTCTGTGGTAATAATTGCTTAAAAATGGGGATGAGTTGGTCATGTGTTTTTAAATTTTCTCTATTACACTAGATCAAATGATGCTGCACTATTTTTGCTACTCTACCCACAAGACTCTGGCTGTTCATTAAAATTTTATGAACGAAGAAAATAACAAATGTGTTGACAATGAAAATAACACTTTCAGGAAGCTAATATTAATGGAAATGCTTTTGTTACAACTTTACAGTCCAAAGCTAGCATTTGTTAGGCCAGCTTACAACTGAGCTTTTTGTGAGCATTTAGCATAAGTGACAGCTGGGTTCCCACAACGTGAGAACTTTATATGCTGTTAACTATGAACTGACAATTTGCCTAGCAAAGAGTTATGCTGTGGGAGGTAAAGAAGGAAAGCATGAAAAGGTTTTTGTAAGTCCTGTGAAATGTATTTTGCCAGTAATAGAAACCTAGAAGCAAACTTGGGTTTACTATATCGTATTATCTCCAAATAGCACCATCACCTTAAAAATATAACACTCTTGATTCAAAATTGCCTTGTACTGAAACTACAAGTAATGCCCAAGTCTATTTTACAAAAAGGTAAAACCAGTTTAACCCTGGAGCAAATTGTAGCATTGTTCTAACCCCTTCAACCCCAACATAACATTAAAAAAAATCTGAAGGCAGATCACCCATACCATGAAGATAGCATAAGATCACTTGGCATGAGGAAACAAATCATTATTGGAGTCCATCTTTGATGTTTTTTACCCTTAGAGGAAAAATATAACTCCAGGTTTTGATAGTTAATTATTAAATTCAACTCCACAGTGCATACCGTGACATGCCAGCAGTAGGAACAGCTAGAGGATGCAGGGAAACATCTTGAAAGCCCAGGGGTGATGTGGAAAGCTAGTAACAAGCTGAGTAATTCTGCTGTGTTAGGGCTGGAACTACCTTTTGGTTAATTGTGTTGCCATTTTGCTTAAGCTGTTTCCACCTCCTATTTTGGTCAGCCCATAGGCAGGCATGAGTTGAATGCTTATGGGAAGTCACAGAAGGAAGCCCACAGCATTTTAGCTTTGAAGAGCCTCTAAGTGCCTTTATCTGTGCTATCTGTCCCATGAGCATCCTTTGGGTGTGGAGGGGAGGGAAGTGTGCCATCGCACTAACGTCCTGCAGCGGGTTGGGTATGCTGCTGCTAACTAGATTACAGGATGGTGATATCCTAACAATTTCAAAGCCGAAGGCCTGTTCCTTTGAAAGAGGGAAAAGATAAATGCCTTTTGTAGAGAGGAAAAGGAGCCATATGTTTCATAGTTGCTTATGGGTAACACTTGAGTTTAACACTTGCGTGATTCAGGTATGACCAGGCAGTTTGTTTGGACAGGGGCTCAGGGCAGAGTTCCTGAAAAGCCCCTGCAGTCTCAGCAACAATACAGATCTGTGATTTAAATGTTTGAAGAAAAGTCATGTGCAAGATAACAAATGCAGGTTTCTCCCAGGTCATCCTAAGCAGTTGCTCTTCATTAAGCTCAAAACAGCTGAAATCCCACCAAGCAGCAGGGACACTTAATCCTTAGGCCTTTACAACCCCCCCACCCCACCCCGTTATGGTACTGGAACTAGGTCTTTTGCATAATGTCTGTAGAAAGTTTGTAAGTATGGTCTTCTGGAAAATGCATCGGTTGAACATCTTAAGCTAAATGGTGGCATGTAGACTCTGTCCAATGTGTGTGCCATGTCCTGAATTTTAAGTACTTTGCTGGGGGAGGCAAAAGCTTCTGTGGGCTCTTGTGGGCATGGTGGCTTTTCACAGAGAACTGTGTTCAGTCTGGTTTTCCTCCTATGTCCATAGAGTGAGTGGATTTCTTCGCAGGTTAGGCAGAGGGACAACCACCATGGTGAGTCTATCTGCCCCTTCTACTTTCCTTTGGCTCCCTCAAATCACCCTGGCAGCCCTGATCTTGTTCTTTTGTTTGTTGGACTCTCTGAAAGACAAGAGTTTCAAAGCTTCACATGCTTTTGGAAACAAAAGTATGTATGCAAATGACAACTAATATTATCATCTTTGAGTATAACAGGATATAAGCCTCCCTTGAAGGACAGCAAGTCATCTCAAGCAGTATCAAAGGCTGTTTGCAACTCACAGAATTTTGAAGCAATCAGTAACTCCTAAATGTTTATTTTGTGGGTCTAAAGCCACTCAACGTGTGCTAAAGCCACAGAATTTATGTGACAGAGTGTCCACAACTGTTAAAAGCAAAAGTTAGTGGCTGCTGCCTTTGTCACAGCCTTGCCTTTGTATAACTAGCTGTCTTGGCAGAAGCTTTGATATATCTTGAATAAGAAAGGTACTGTTATTTGTAAAACATCTCTTCTACATTTCCTCTGATTCCCCTCCCTACCTCCCTGCCATGCCCCTCTTTACTGAGTATGTGAGCTCTCATTTGGTCAGGGTCACCTTAGAGATGAGATGTCCTTTGAATTTCAAGATACGCTCCTAGTTCGATAACTGTGTAAATTAAAAAATGTTCTTGAGAAGGCAGATGCAGGACGAGAATGCAGCTGCATACTTAGTATTGCTCTCCTGTGCTATCACTGGGTTCCTAACAGTGGCCAGGCCTCAGGAAAGTAAAATTTATTTTTCTGCTTTAGCATATCTTAATCCAGAGTTAGGATAAGAAAAATGCTTTAATGTTTTTTATTAGAAAGCAGGTTGTGGCTTTATCCTAGCTGAATGGCATCTAGTTTGCTGAGAAAAGAAGATAAAGCAAATAAATCTAAGGAAGGAAAGAAAGAAGACATTAGATATAAGTCCTAACAAGTATAGAGTTTGTGCTGTAACGCTGGGTCTGTTTCCTGGACCATGTACAGCGTCGCAATGCCTGGTGAATACATGCTGCAATGTTAGACATTGCTCTGTACATGCAAGTGAGGACAAGTGCTGCCACCGTTCTACCTTGTCCTCCTGGAGAGGAGAATTGTTTTGCGATGCATCCTGTCACCGTGGCATTTGCATTCTTGGAGGCACGTGCAGCAACTTCTGTTTCTGCTGCCAAGTCAGGTTTTGACAGGTTTGATAAATAAAAAAACCCTGCACAGTTTTTTGCATGAGGAGAATATTAACTCTTGTATTGCAGACAAATTCCATTCTATAACGAAATCACACTGCTTTAAATTCACATGTCTTTTCACCACCTTTTTTTTTTTTTTTTCTTTCTTAATATGCTGGGCTGTACTGATCCACTGTGTGCTGTTTAAATGACTGTCCTGACCTCACTAACGGTGAATGACTTGGGGCTGACAGGAAGATGTCCCACCCGTAGTTTTGAGAGTCTCTGGAATGAAGAAGACTATACAGATCTAATTTATTACTGTGTTTGATGCCTAGGATAGCATGACAATTTGACCTTGCACTTTCATGCCCTGCTAAGTGGCTACAAGAGCTCCTCAGTTAAAATGATCCCTTTCTAATTTTAATTTATGCTGTGTCTGGGCAGCTGAGTGTTTAAGGAGCTGTTGTCAAGCTCTAAATATCTTTGCCTAAGGCTTTGGAGTGACCCGTCCCAGCGACACAGCCATGGAGGGAGGCAGGGTGACTCCTGATTCCCAGCGCCGTTCTGTCATCACCTCGTTCCCTGTTCCTTCCTTCCTTCTTCCCCAGAGCTCTCTTTGTATATCAGCTCAGGAAGGTCACTTTCATGGATATTTTTTTTTTTTTTTTTTTGTCTCCCTGCTTGTCTTATTTCCCCTGTGTCCTTGCAGCTTGGCTAGAAGGCTCATTCTGACCTGACTGCCTGGCTTGGTCAGTATCTGCATAAGGACTTCAGGCAGTTTTGTTTTTTCAGAGATGTTGTTATCTTCTGTATCACATTTGCTGTGTCCTGGTTTGGGGAATGGGGATAAGAACTGTCCTATGTCTACTTACCAGCTAATTTCTGTACTTGTTTTTTTTTTTTTCCCCCTAGCTTTTAATTCACCCTGTTCTTTCGTCACTTTGAGCCCTGCCAGCTCCCCGGGTTCTCCAGGAGCGGCTGCTACAAAGATGTGTGTGTTCTCTTCTGTAAAACTGGTCCTTGTTTTGTGTTGCTAGGCTACTCCCTTCCAGCTGCCACTGAAGAAATGCTCCGTGGTGGGAAACGGTGGAATCCTGAAAAAGAGTGGCTGCGGCAAACAAATAGATCAAGCAGATTTTGTCATGCGGTAAGACAGAAACCTCAATGACACATTGTCTCCCCTTCCCCTGCTAAGTCTTGGACTTTTCAAAGCTATTCAGTTGAGATTAATCAATTATAATTTGCCTTGTTTCCCCAACCCCCACCACTTTGCAGGATGCTTTACACAAGTGATTTGGGTGAAAGTTGAGGAGAGGCAATAGAGTTTGGACTGGCTTCTGCAAATGGGTGTGTAGTGTAGGGGCAGTCTGTAGATGGATAGATTGAGGTTGTGACATTGTGCAGCATCACAGAGAGGGACTGAAGAGCTGCTTTTCTCTTTAATTATGCAATCTTAGGCAGGGTCTCATCCCGCAATGTGCTCTGTCCTTTGCAACTCTAAATGCCGTCATATGCAACCCACTGAACTCAAGATGAGTAGGTACTGATTTATGGGGCAAGTCTTAAGTAGTAAGTTGGAACAAGCTAAAATGTTGCTGTGTTTTTCTTCCCTCAAGATTGATTTCTGGCTGACTGTCTGAGGAAAGGCCAAACCTCCTTCCTTGATGCAAGGTTTTTGAGATTCCTCACATCTCCTTTCGCTCCAGCCTTCCTGAAGTTATAAGAACTTGTCAGGAGGAATGTTGAACCAGCTACTGCTTTTGTGATTGAATTTGGCACTTTCTAGGTCTGCATTCTTTAAGGAAGAAAGACAGAAATTAGTTCCTCCCTGTTAAACATGAGCAAGAAAAACATTGTGGGGGAGAAACCGGAGGAATGCTCCTAAAGAGATGAGAAATGAAGTTTCTTTGGGTTTTGAGGTGGATGCATAATGAACACCCACTTTAGCAAGTCTCCTTATTAGATCCTGATGGCTTATTATAAAGCCATACAAATTTGCTGCAAACCAAACTGTAATTTCTGGTTTGCATCTCAAAGACCAAAAATGCCTTCAATGTTAAAGCAAAGAAATACAACAAACTAAAGGCAAAAGGAAATGTATACTTAGAGCATTTGCAGAAGATGTAAGGCACAGGGGGAGAGAGGCAGTGTGCTGATTGCCATTACTGCAAAACTCCTTAGGTGTTCCACAGACTAAATATAAGAACCTGCAGGGTATATACTGTGGTAATATTATCTAGATGCAATGGGAAATTGAAATGCTGCAGGAGCAATCGGTTACAAAAACAATAGAAACTTTTTTGAAAAAAACAGCAGTTGTTATAGCTTGATCAGAAAAATCCTTTTCTCTCCAGGGAGGGTAAAGCAACCATTATCTGTACAGAAGTTATTTTGAATTGGAAATAAGTGATGGGGAGAATCCTGCAAAAATCCCAGTAGCTGCCTGCAGGCTGTATTGTATTAGTGATGTGCAGTCATATTTATGGAAAATGTTTCCGTTCTTTTGGGTTAGAAACTAATACACCACTGGGAGAAAATATTTTTATAGCAGGTGGAAGACAGGATTTAGTTGATATTTTCTAAATCTGATTTCTATAATCTAAGAGCTGAGAGAGAAAGAGCACAGTAGTGACTTGCATAACGTCTTTCTTTTCTTTTCTTTTTTTTTTTTTAAGAAATTTGTGTAATATCTTTAAAGTATTTCCGCAGTGTGAAGTGTCATGCCAGGTTTTTCCCTTGTTCTTTTCTTCCATTCACATGTTTTTTGATTTCACTTACGTATGTTTCCATAAGGTCTGTCATATGACTGCAGCCATCTTCTCTGATATATTGTAATCACTAAAGTTAATTAATGAGTTTAAACTCATCTCATTGCTGAGCATCTTCTACACACACAGTTGTACCAACATAGAGATTAAAAGAGCAGCAGTTTTCAGCCCCTAAGGCATAGCACACTGCATCTGCAATGAAAAAGGTGCATGGCATATGGTCTGCTTGTTTAGGTAGTGTGGTTATGATAGGCTCTTCTTCTGATACCTGGCTGGTTTTCAAGTTTGTAATCCTTATTTCTAAGGAAAAATTTTGATTTGCCCCCTCCCTTCCTGCTAATGCTTATTTTAAGACAGAAGTGTTGGGTACTAAACCCTAAGCAATGTTTTTGTCTGTATTTTGACAGAAGACACACATTTTCTTGGCATTAGATTTTGAAGAAATATTTCTACATCTCACAATTCTCCCTTTCCCCCAACCGCTTTCCATGGCTTTGCTGTGGTTTGTACATCTCCCAGAGAGAGGGTTTCTCTGTGTAAAATATCAGGGGATTGTGAGGAGTTCTCTGAGCTGTTTGCTGGTGAAGTGATTCCAAAACTAGAAGCAACTTGTCACTATTTCAAGTTGACTAGTGGCTGTCCTGGTTTGGGGAGGCCAGGCTGTTATCTTTTAATCACGCTGTGCCATGCCATCTGGCCATACCAGCCCAGGTGGAGCTGGGGAGGTTAAACGTGGTGGCACTTTGGGGCTTGTAGACAAGTCCGGAGAAACATGGCTTTCAGCTGCCTTATGCAATTATTGTCTTGACGTTGGCCAAGGTGCCACAAAGGAATAAAAATGAATGTCTGCAATTACATGTTAAATTCATATTAGTCCCTAGTGTTTAGTATATGTGCACATATAACATTCTAAAATAGCTAGATAGTCACATACATCTACCAAATGCACACGCATCAGCCAAGTTGCCTGGATTTTCTGCACCTGTGGGACATGGACTTCTGGCTGGGCCAAACCCAGAAGAGCCATTTCTGCCCACTGAGGGTTGAAGGATCCCTCTTATTTTACCCTTGCAGCTGTTTCTACCTATTGAGTTGGAAGGTCTCAGATGTGAAAAAGGCACACATGGACTGCTGTACCTGTTGATGATTTCCAACCCCCACCCCGCCAAAGGCTGGGTCTAAGTCATATTGGTCTTCTACATAGAAGGCCAATATGTTCCACTCTTCTAGTTAGGCTTGTGTCAAAAATGCTGGCCTGAAACGCTCTCCTGGTACTTCCTTCTTTCCTGCACATTCATGTACTTATTCCTCAGTACCAGGAGCAAGGGTAAGATAATTAAAAAGAAGTTTCTTAGGATGAGTCTTTTGTTTCTTGGTGCGTTCCTCACCTGCACAACACTCGGCACTCTGCTGACCTGTTCAAGAAAATAATCTGAAAGGCCAAGAAGTTTCTGTCAACCAACTGATTTCTTCCAGTTTCTTCTGCATACTCAGGCCATTTCTTAATATTTTATGTAGAACGAGGTGGGAGTGAGACTTGCTGATGAAAGGAATTAGATGTGTTTAAATAATGCATCTGGGACTGGCTTGTGAAAGAAATTTCATTATTGAGATGTTAAGATGATAAAAACTAGGGAGATATCTTTGTCCTTCATAGTGCTTTTAAATAAACTTCAACCAAAAATGGCTTCTTAAAAGCTTGCCCTATGAGTTTGTGTTTATTCAAATCGGAGAGCATTAAACTCTAATCTGCCAGAGGTCATTTGTGCCGCCTCTCTGCTCTGAGGCAAACCACCTATTTATCTTGCTTCACAGATATTTGTTTGACCTGCCATTGAAAACTGCTACTGAGAGGGTTTCTACAACCTCTCCAAATAGTATTAATCTGATTAATTTTTATCCTATCCAGTGCAGGTGCAGGAAGCAACCTATTGCTGCCTTTATGTATTTATTTATTTAATTTTATGTAAACCTTTTTCAATTTTTAAGGTTTTATCATTCTTTATGTCTGGGAATTAAGTTTCCCCTGTGCTTCTAGTCTTTCTTTTTTCTTTTTTTCCCTCAATGATTGCAATTTCTGAAACCTCTTATTTTGATTCCTCTTTTCTGGCTTCTTTTTAAGTTGTCTAGCTTATCTTAAATTGCGGTAGACCAAACTAGAAGCTGTTTCCTACCTGAGATCTCAATATGTTGTGCACATCTTAACAAATATAGTAATGAAAAGGAGAAAATGTTCCTGGAGATTTTATTTTTCTTGGTGAATGTGGCTGAATTCTGCTATGTTCCATATAGGTGGGACTTTGCTGTCCTTCTCCTTGGCATTTCCTGATGATGCGAATTTAAGAATATGGTTTTGAGAGCTGGTATTTGTATACAAATACATGCAAATTAGCACCACTGTGTTTTTTTCTTAGGGAATGTGGGATGTTTTGCATTAACCAACATCTCAGGGAGTGTATACCGTGTGCACACTAGTGCCCTCTTCAGGCACTGGTATTGCACAAAGCAGTAACACGTGGAGGTGCAGCCAGGAATTTGTGCAGCCTGGTTTGCTGCACTTTGCTGTCGCAAGCACCTAGATCCTTTCTCCGAATGCTGCAGAAGTCAGCAAAAATGCCAAAGGAGGCAGCGACTACTGTGGAAGCGAGGGCTTTCCTTGTGACGAGACTGACTTTCCCAGCGCGGCGGAAGCATATGGGACTCAAGGGTTTCATGACTGACCCTGGCTGCCTGGAAGACGCGTGCTGAAGTGGAGTGTGACAGAGAGTTTAATGGAGAAGACGGTGAGGAAAATGATGGAGCTCTTCACAGGTGTAAGACCAGCAGCAAAGGCACCCGTGTCTCCCTGGTACCGGGAGGAGAAGTCGTGAACATGAAACAACTCCTCTCTGTGCCGCTGGCCGCCCTCTTCCAGTGCTGGGCCCTCGTCCTCCGTGGGGGTGGGTGTCTGCAGAGCTGGAAGCAACCAGGGGCTGCTTGACGCTCTTCTTCAGGGTCAGCGTTTGCTGAGCGTGCGCTGTCGCTGGGAGCAGGAAGAGGCAGGGGCTGGCGCCCGAGCGTGCCCCTCGCCTTTCCTTACCTCGTGCGCTCT
Organism: Harpia harpyja; assembly: GCF_026419915.1. Lineage (NCBI taxonomy): Eukaryota > Metazoa > Chordata > Aves > Accipitriformes > Accipitridae > Harpia > Harpia harpyja. Next base: position 10,757,020 of record NC_068945.1, on the reverse strand, counting down.
GCCTCTGTGCTGCGCTTTTTCAGCGTGCTGCAGAAAAACAATGATACCAGCACATGAAAATGGGGACGTCTTAAAAGTTGGAGGGCAAATTTGGCTATGGAAGAGCCCAAAACTTTTAAAAAAAACTCAACAAACCCCCAAACAACAACACAAAAACCTGAAAGTCTTGTTCTGAAAAAATTCCAAATTCAACTTTTCTTTGAGAATCTTGGTTTCATTTTTGCCCTTTAAGCATCAAAAATATTCTTCATATCTTTGATTAGAAAGTTGGATGAATTTGAAATGAAAAATACGGTTTTGACACCAATTTTTGGTGTAATTTCTATGTATTGAGTAGATTTCTCCTGACTGTAATTTCTTGAGCAGTGCATAGGCTCGGATGCTGTTGGAATATATTTTCATCTTTATCTACTGCACCTGCCTTCTCCTAGGTCTTTACTATGGAGCATTTAGGACTGTTCATTGTCTGGAAGTTTCTCTCTACTACTGTTTTTTTGAGTTTTGTCTCCGTGCTTTCCAAAGTAAATTTGCTCAGTCACCTTCTCTTTATTACATTATCACCCTACCCACCAGCACAAGACTGGGAGCAGAACTGAGATGCACATATTTAAATAGCCACTTAAAATTTTTCTCTGTGTTTTCTTAGTAAATTTTGTACGCTGAAGATACCCCACAGTGCAATATTAAAAATGCCAGTCACCCGTTGTTTGCAAGATGTGTGTAATGCTTGTAATACCACAGAGTGGTAACAGTCTGGAGCCTGATACTGCTAAACAAGACAACAGTGAAAAACAGAACTTTAAAAGAGTTTGGAAAAAAAAAGTCTTTGCTATAGATAGTAACAGCCTCTTCCACAGCCTTTCAGCCTGTCGGAAATGCCAAGTCTGTGTCTTTGTTTTTGCTTAGTAGTTACATAGGATCATCTCTGCAAAAAGTTTTATTTCTACATTTCCCCACAATCTGGTACAAAAATGCCCTATTGTGCTTATAGGTATGGTACAGTAGGGAAAATCTGTAGCTTGGTCTAGTATTTATACAGCACTTTTCCATTTTCTGACAGCTTGCCTTTTTTTTAAAAAAAAAAACCAAACCACCTGCAAACTTGCAGATTAAAAAAGACTGAGGTTGAAGCCTGTCAATCCTGAATGTCATTTAAAATCTTGACTGTCTTTCTGTGCACAGGTGCAACCTTCCTCCTCTATCCAGTGAATACAGCAAGGACGTTGGATCGAAAACCCAGCTGGTGACTGCAAATCCCAGTATAATTCAGAAAAGGTAGACAGCATGTTGTTCCTTCTCTGGATGGGGGAAACGAAAAGAAAAATGGTTCATCTGTGTTATAGACATTAGCACGTCAGAGTTATGTTCTTAGTGATCTTCTGATCCTGGTAAAGGATCTGGAAGAGATGAAATGGCCAATGGTTTGGTGTTAGGTGAAATAATCCAAGACTAAAACCCTGATCTTTTCACTGTAAGCAGGGAAACTAAGGGAAGCTGGCTTTTACAGAGTTCTTTCTTCTACCGTACTCCCCTCACTGCTTCCAGCTCCCTCCCTTTACCATGTGCTGGGCACGTGCCAGAGGTGCTTTGGCTGCTCCCAAGCCAGGCAAATACTGATGGGCGGCCCAAACTACTCTGCTGCAGCTGGGTGCTGCATCCCACAGTTAATGAAGATGCTAATTTGGGTTTCTCTTTGCTTCACCACTGATAACCTCTGGGTCCTTACTCTCTTCGTATTATTTGTTTGATATTGACTTACAGGCACAAAAGTGGTTAGGATGGAACTGATTGGCAGGCTGTGATCATACAAGCCTCACTTTCTTAGGAAACTGGGACAAATTTTTGTTGTTTATTAGAGTTGGTTGAAATTTTCCAAATGTCAGTAGCTGATGAGAGAGGGGAAGCAGGGGGGTTGGGGTGGGTGGGAAGTCAACGCCGTCTCTCTGATTTTGCCTTCCTGAATTTTAATTGCTATGTTATTTGTTTATCACCCAGAATGAGGTAGGCTGTTCTCAGGCAGAACAAGGTCTGGTAGTAACCTGCCATGTTCACTGAAAAACACAAAGAAAAGGCATAAACCAAGGGGATGAACAGGAAATGATTAGGCATAAAGAAATGTATAATGTGGCTACTGGGAGGTGAAGGATTGTGAAAGGAAGCAAAACAGGGAAATAAAATGAATAATAGAAAGCCAGGTGTTTTAGAAAGAAGAAAGGCATAGGCTTGGAAATGGATGTTTGATGGTATTTAAATGTAATATTTCCCCTCTCTATCAGGAATTGAAGGGTTCTCTAGTTTTGTGTGTGGAAAAGATGACAGTCTTTGACAGAGTAGAAAAGAGAGGGCGAGCAAGAGGGAAATGGAGTAGTAATCAGCTTCAAGAGCTGATTCCAGGAAGAGAATGTCTGAATGGGAGAAGGCACAGAAGTGCTTTTGGGATGAGATCAAAGCAAACCAAGCAGAATTGGCAGAGGTTGGCTCCAGGTGCCAGGCAAGAAGAGGGAGCTGCTCAGGGCAGTGGACCTGAAGATGGGGAATCTGAAAATCCTGTGGGACGTAGATCATTAATGAGGTTGATTTAAGAAGTGGGATGAAATGGCCAGAACATCCCATCAAGGAAAGAAGATCAGTTTGGCCATGGCATTTTGGATAAAATGCGGAGGAGCAGTATGAAACATGAAGTTTACAAAGGATTTTATGCTTGTCAAGCAGAGGATTATTAAACTCATGGATATTTATTTTGCACCCTCCGCTCCATCAAGGCCTAGTGTGGAAAGCTCACTGTACTTAATAATTTTGAACAGAAGAGCAAAAGGAAAAAGAGTTTTAGTGATGCTACAGGGGGACGATGGAGCTACACTAGAGAGACTGTGGAGTTATCCAGCAAGGAGGAAGGGAAGGAGTGAGCAGATGGTTGAAGAAGCAGATGGAGAGAGTAAGGCACTACTTTGTGAGAGGGGGATATCACAAGGAGGAGTGGAGGGGGAGGGAAATGGGAAAAGAGAAAGGGAGGAAGGAAAGGACGGGCAACAGGAAATGGGATTGTGTTCAGTTCTTGAAGTGAGTGGATGATAACGGCAATGCAAGACCTTTGATGAGAAAGTAATGTGGGCTGTGTATGCATGTGTATTGATTAGGAGGAGATATACAACCAGTAACTGTGAATGACAGAGAACAAATTAATAGCACTGAAAATTGGCAGAAACCTCCTCTGAGGCTTAGAGCTCTTGAGAGATCTGACACTTTGCTTCCTCTGCCTGATCAGGAAGAGATTTTTTTTTTTTTTTAAATAATATTTTACTGATGTTTCCTGTACGCTGCCCAAACTCGTTATTTTACCTCCTGCATGTTAAGTCCGAGTTGGAAAAAAAGATTAAATCTTGGAAGTTGAAATAGAAAAAAAGACTACTACTCTGTCAACAAATAATCAATTTCTATGGAAAGAAGCTTTTTAAGGAATTAAGACTGCTTATAAGTCCAGACTTTCATGAAATTCAAGGACGTTCAGGCTGGTGATGGATACATATCTGTTTCTAAGCTATATGTTAACTAGCTTCATATAATGGTATTATTCATTATCATTCTTCCCCTCTCCTTTTGTCCTTTAAATAGGTTGATATTGATGAGGCTTGACATCTCAATTATCTCTCAAGTATGTTGTGGCAGATTTAGTGAATTGGTCCTGCAACACCATTCATGGCTTCTAAAAGGTTTATCCTTACCAGATAATTTATGATGAGGCATGTTGGATAGAATCATAGAAAGGTTTGGGTTGGAAGGGACCTTAAAGATCATCTAGTTCCAACACCCCTGCCATGGGCAGGGACACTTTCCATTAGGCCAGGTTGCTCAAAGCCCCAGCCAACCTGGCCTTGAACACATCCAGGGACGTGGCAAAGTTTTCATACCAGGGATGTAGAGGCAATTTTCTGTGTTGTTCTAAAACCAGAATTATTTCCTTTAGAAAACTAAATTGTTGGCAGTAACTGTTGCAGAGTGATATCTGAGCTGTCACTGTTTCCCTCTAGACTTAGAGCCTTAGGATGGGACAGTCAAGACTTTAATCTGGGAGTACATTGACTTTAAAGGTACCTTGTAAACATTGCCTTTTGCAAAAGTTAGAGATCAAGTTCCTACTCTGTTTTCAGCAGGAAATGTGACTGTGCAGGTAGTACAGTTTTCACTTGTAAAGTATTGTGCTCAGTTCTCATTTGGGTTTGAAAAATGATGAGGAATTTCCTACCCTAACTTTGCTTCATAGAATACAGGAGTACTGACAATAGACGTATTATGACAGAAATTTCCCTGGCTGACTAAGAGGACTCTTGATGACTGCCCCAGTTTCTTTTTTTGTCTAAAACATTTCATGGGTATCTCCCTTCAATTAGTAGTGGAACTCAGAGTCCTTCAAGCCTGTGTACAACTCCTTTTTCCACTTTGTATTCAGAACTTACCTCTCTAGCAAACCTTGGTTTGAGGTTGCAATTGGGATTGAAATGTTGCATAAAGCTACTTCTTGGGCCACCGTGAGTTCTCCCACCCTCTACCCCCCAGTACTGTTGAAGGACTGCAAAAAGGTTGGTATCTTTGATGTTTCCAGTTCATGGCCCTGCCACCCTGGTCAGCTTGGCCTTGTCTGTAGGGAACCACTTTGTAGGCAGAAGATTTTTGTATATTTGTCCTGGGTTTTATTTTCTTTCCATGAGTAGCTGCTATAAGTCCCTGCTAGGAAAGAGGCAGTGCAGTAGCGAGACCTGTGATGTGCCTACAGCCGTTCTCAGACTCTGGGAAAAATCAACCACGTTATGTCATTTACAGTGATTGCTTCTGTATTCTGAACACTTGTCTACAGCTGTGGAGAGGGACTAGTCAGTGGATTGCACGTGAACGTAAAAATGCTTAAATAGGTAGTGATGATTTTTGACTAATGGCATAAGATTTTTGACTAAGAATGGCAAAGAGTTACTATTTGGGATGTGGGTATTATGTGTTTCTGAAGTCTCTGGCTCTGGACTGTTTACGAGAAGCAAATTCTAGCAATTTCTTACCGTCTTCAATAACTCTTGCAACTGTCATACAGTAATACTCTTACCTTTTGTCTAAACTTTTAATTAAATCTGCAAACAAATGCTGTTTGCAGCAATCTTCCTTTCTAGTTGCTGGGTCTGCTTACTCTAACCCATGCACACATACATCATCATTAATGTGGATATAATAATCTAAATAGGTGGTTTCCCAGCATTCACTAAGTTACAGATTGACTGATGTTTGTTGGCGAGTATTTTATCCACGAGCTGTGTGAGTGTTTTTGACTCGTGTAGAAATACTCTCATTAGAAAATGGCACGATGACTACGGTGGCATTCTTTATTTGCCATAATTCGGCATTGGTATAACTGACAGAAGCCCCTGAGGTATGTAACGCACACCTCCCAACGCTGTCTTTGAGACGTAATCCAATAATTGGCTGAATTGTGTGAAGCTTTTCCCCCTTCTCCTTTCAAGGTGCCGTATTTTCTCAGCACTGGTGGTGCTGGAAGGAAGACACATTGCACCTGGGGGAGAGCAGGCAGCCGTGCAGCTGCTCTGGGGGCTGCTGCTGCTCTCAGCTTGAGGAGCAGATGGCGAAGGGGGACTCGGGGTCGCTGCGCTCGCAACCCCCACTGTATGACAAGTAATTAGCTCTGCTCCTTTCCCTGGAGAAAGCCCTCTGAAGGGAGAGCTCAGACTCTGCTGCTGCCCAAGTCCTCCATGCTGGAAAGCACGCCAGTCCGTGGCAGGGGCAGAGCGTGGACTGATGCTGCTGGTCTAGCAGGAGAGGAGAGCCCTCCTGCTGCCGGTGCCCTTCCCCACCTCCGGCTCTCCTCCGCGGCTGCTTCGGTGCCGCGCGGGTCGCGGGTCACCGGGAGCGGGAGCTTTGTGCGCGCAGAGGCTGCGGAGCCGGGCTCTGAGGCAGAGCTCTGCCGCCCCGGTTTGATACCGTCTCCCCTCATCCTCTGAATACGCTTGGATGAGGACCGGGTCGTTCCTGCATGTGTTGAGGGCTTTGGAGGTCACCGTAATTAGATTCAGTGTGAAAATGTCTGTGAAATACCTGCTCTGTCAGAGACAGGGTGACGGTGTAGGTGATCCGTGTTTCTGCTACTACAGCATTTCTACTAGAGCGTGCCTTGTTGCTTTGAATACAGAAACAAGTGAAGGATTAGTTGATGTGGTATCAATCTTCGTTCTTTGAAATGTGGGTATTTTTATTTAAGTCTTTACAGTGGAGTCTCTCAACAGTTGTATAACATTACCAATGGAAATAGTCTGACTGAAACTTGGATAACCAGATTCGGGATCAGCCATTACACTTTGCAGCTCAGTATGAACTTCCATCACCAAATGTGAACAGGCTTTTTTCAGTAAATTAATTCACTTTTTTGATCTCTGCGATGTTTGACAAGTTTTTGCTGCATCCAGTTTTCTGCACTAAAGCAAGATGAAGGAATGAGACTAAAGGCTAACAAATGCAATGATTCTGCCTCTGAGCTTTGAAATGTCAGTTAAATATCGCTGTTGTTTATTAGGTTCCCACGAAATTGAGTGGGATTAAATTTGCTTTCCAGTTCTCCCTGAATCTTAGAGCCAACTAACAATCTTTCCTGGGTTTGGTCCTGAAGACATATTTGAATCCAATTGACTTAAGCCGTTAAGAATAAAAAGATGGAACTAAGGCAATTATTTAATTTGATAAAAGCTTCCTTCATCTTTGATTAAACAAATGTACATTATTAAGCCTGTTGCTGACACTCATGAAAATGGTACATGAGAATTCCGCTTGGCTATGTCTCCATGTAAAAACTACATGTTCCGTTCCTAGGTAGTTACATTTTAGTTTGGTAATTGCAAAAGATCAGAAAAAGAAAGAAAAACCTGCACCCATAAAATAAATTAGTGAAGAAAACCCCCTCTTGCTCACCTTGTCCTTTCTTTAGGAGTTAGGTGATGAGAAGATCTTTCCTTGTGAAGTCATTTAATCACCAGATTTTAAATATTTCACATAGAGGTTCTTCTTTCATTCCTGGTATCTGACTATATCTCAGGTTATTTCATTGAGAAGTGAGTGTCACTCCAAAGTGACAAGAATCATTGTTTTCATTCACATTGCAAAACGGCCCTTTTATGTTCTTCTGCAAGAATCTGTGCACATCTGTGCCAACAACAAGGGGATAAAATTTCTGGGAAGCACATCTTTAGAGGCAAGACTATAATAAACCCTTCTGTATATGGAGGTTGATTGGAGCCCCATTTGTTGGTAATCAATCTTTCCTCTAAAACAAAGTTCCTTTAACAGCTTTAAATTTATTAACAACTGAAGCCTTAATTTCTCTCTGCGAGGAACACCTATTTTTATCCTCATTTGAACAGAAAAGAAAGTGAAAGTGCAGCGATGAAGAGGACTTGCCAGTGTTACCACCAGGCCAAAGGCAGAACCAGGAAAAAAAATCCAGAATTTCGAATCAGCTTTTGTGATTTATTAGCTGAACAGAAATACGTGGAGTTGTAACAAAGTCATGCTGCGATTAGGACAGTTTGATGCTATTATAGCCATGCTTTGACCCCATTTAAATAAATGTCTTTTACTCTCTTATCCGCCCCCTCTCTCTATAATTTCCAATGTGGACAGGTTTATAATCTATTTTAAAGTAAGATTAGCATTTTTTAGAAGTATTCTATATACTTTTCTATTTTGTATTTTCCTCTGCTTTTTGCAGATGAGATTTAGATGATTTTTCCTTTGAAAAGTTGCAGTTTGGCTGCAAAGTCATACTTTTCAGTGATCTAGAAATTCTAACCTATGTAGGGAGACTTATGTGGAACAGTCTTTTGCAGTCAAATCAAATATTCCCAAATAATTTACTTCATTTGACTTAAACCCCATATGTACAGCTCCAATTTTAAAGTCAGCTTTTGAAATCATAGCAGTAGATCAGTCACACTGAAAAGCATCTATCTTCCCACTACGATGTAAAGCCAGTATCAACTAAAGTGGCACTGCAAGCGGTAGTGTTAGAATTCAAAGGTATAATGAAAATTTAAACTAAACAGAACGCTACCCAGAAAGAGCAAATGTGGAGTCCTCCACATGGGGAGGAATATGCGAAAAATTGGGGGAGTTATTGGCTAGGTGGCATTTCTGCTGAAAAGAAGCATGTGGTGTTAGGTCAGGGACTGAGCATGAATAGGCAATGTCCTACTATTTAGATAACAGCAGCTGCTGTGTTGGGTTATCTAAACAAGTGTAATGCATGAAGAGATATACTTAAGCTCAACTATGGCCTCAGCTGAGGTACTGTACTTGGTTTTGGCACCATGAGTTCAAAAAAGTCCCAGATCCCAAACATGGAGTGTCAACTGCAAAGTGTAGGAAGGAGCAGGAAGGAAGAGGTCTCCTAAGGCCCAAGGAAAGGACTTTTGGATCTACAGATGTCTCAAAATGTACTGGTGGCTTAGAAGAGAAATGTCAGTTGCTGTTGATGAGATGAGAAACAATGGGCTGAAATTTTGGGCTAGGAAAATGAGAACTGAGAGGAAAAGTTGTTTAATCTGGTAGGAGAGAAGAAGGGAGAAGGAAAGACTGAGGAGAGCTGTAACAGTTTCCTGGGGTACGGTCAGCTAAGGTGGTGGAGGTGAGGACAATACCTCATCAGCCAAAGCAATTGCTAGTTATGAGGAAGAACTTCCTGGAGAACTTCTACAAAAGTTACAGTAATTTAAAGGGCTAATTGATAAGGGGATGAAATAGGAAATTATAAATGAAATGTCATGAAATCATAGTTTGATGCTTTGTCTTTAAACAAGAAAAAAAGTTCTATTAGTAATTATTATCATAAAGCAGAGATAGAAGATACCAGGATTAAAATAATCCATTTGGATTTCTGACTGAAGTGTCCTCAAATTTCAATTCTAATGTGTGTTTATTGTAGAATTGGAGAGGAATAGGATGCATTATCTTACAAGCGCATTTGTATATCTCTTACCTTAAACTGGGATTTTGATGATAATCATAGTTATCTCTATTGTGAATGGCATTTTAATTGCAAATCTTTGCCTTACCAAAATCACCAGTGTGTGCCCATATGTGCTGATATTCATTAACACATTGTCTCACACATTTTCAGTTTCTTGGCAAGCTATTGCAGGAAGACTGTTGCTTTTTGGGTTTCTTTTTTTTTTTTCCTTTTCTTTTGTTTTTTTTTTTCTCTCCCCTTTCCTCTCCCCCCGCCCCCTTTCACTTCCTGGTGTCTTCTGAAGACTACTGTATTGGAGAGTCTGCCAGCAGTACCAAACAGAAAGGCAACCAACTGTCTGATTTTCCATTATTAGGTTTGTGAAATGGGAAAGCTATATATGTCCTTGAGCAAATAATGCTTTTAATTAAGGTGATTTTTTTCATCCTTATACTGCTGCAGTGGGACTTGATATGAGAGCTTCTAAATGCTACTGCCAGTATGTGAAATAGTGTACCCAAGAACTTCATCTTTACGTATGTGAGTAATATCTTCAAAGTCAGTGGAATAGCTTATATACGTTTTGCTGGATCAAGCAATTTAGTGTCTTGTAGGAGTGACCCAATTTTTTTCAGGGTAACATCCCCAAAGATTTTTAAGTGCCTAATCCACGTTTAGGTAACTAATCTTTCTTTGCAGTCTTTGGCTTTAACCCAGATTTTTCTACCACTATCCCATCTCTTGGATTTTTTCAGATATTGATTGGAAAGCAAATATATCTTTCTTTTTTTAAAATAAGGATACAAGGCATCCTGCAAATAATGAGAACACAGAAGACTACGGCTTCTCTGCAGTCTGTCAGATTGTGACATTCCAACTTTTTCTTTTGTTCCTGTCTCTAAAAAATAACTTTCACTGTTAGCAGCATCTGCAGCCACGTGATTCCATAAACTTCAAAGAAAACCTCCAAATTCAGGAGATGGTCACAGGAGTGTAAGAATTACGTTACAGGCTTAGCCACAGGCCAAAAGCTTTAGGTTAAGCATAGATGTCAAAGAGGCAGAGAGGTTAATTTGTATCTATTTTCTCCTTAAACTGTGGAGGGGATTGCTGGGAATGAGATAATCTAGCTGAGAAGACTGGTAGGTTTTATTCCTTTGCTGATCTCTGCCGATTTGTGCAGACTTGTGAGATCCCAGCCCTGCTGATCTCGGGCAGAGGCTGATGGGCTGTGTGGTGGGTTATTCAGCAGTCTTCAGTCTGGGCAGCAAGATAGGTTGGGAAACCAGTTGCTAGGTTGGTCAGCAAGAGCTTGTGCATTAGAAGTCTCCTACCTGTTTTTATTTTTTCACTCTCAACTGGGGAGGACAAGATCTGGCCAATCATTTTCAGACAGAATTTGTTAAAATGAATGCAAAAGTATTTGAAATGTTCTTCTGCTAATGTTTTTGTTTTCATAGACAATATTTCCATTCATACGATGTCTGGAAAGATTTGCTTGCTTGTTACGAAAAGCAATGTTTTCCTCAATAAAAATTTTAGGACATTATTTCAATGTGAATTTCAGTGAGAAAACTAAACCAACAGGACTTAGAATAGACGCTGAAGGAAAGGACGAATAGAGAGAGAAATGCCAATATGCAGTCCTTTAGGTGAACAGATTCTCTCCTGGTGTAAATCACTGTAACTCCCACTGCAGTACTTTACACCCACCAAAAACCTGACTTGGACTTTATTCTCATCAGGGAGGGTTGGCTCTTGCACTCATGTAGCCTTTGGCTGGACTTGCTTTCCAAGGCAAAAAATCTCAGAGTGTGTGGATGAGACAATCTCTTCTTCCCAGTCTGCTCTAGAGTCTGGGCAGCCTTCTCTGCCCGCCCTCAGTGCTGGAAATATAGCCTGTCCTTTGAGAAGGACATGTAGGCAAGTCGATTTGTTGGAAAGCAGCAATACTAAGAGGCTGCTAGTAGAGGCAAGGCAGAATCTGATGCTTCATAGCTAAGCCATTTGGTGTAGTTTTTAACTGGAGAGTTTTCAGCTCTAGGTACCAGTGCTAGTTCTGTTCTAGCCAGCTGGCACCCTAGAATCGGAACACCTTTTTGACCCCAAATTGGTCATTCCTCTTAACTGGCTTAGTACCAGCATGTGTAGGTATCTCAGCACCATCATCTTACTGATGTTTGCTGGGTAGACTTAGCGAGTGGCCAAAGTGCACTTCACTAGTCATGAAGATAGTCTCACTAAGTACTCCTAAACAGTCACACCTAAAGAAAATCCTGTTACATCACTGGGAAATATAAAGATTTGTTGACATGTGTTGTTTTTCAAACTATTATGCTCCCTCTAAAGCTGGATGTGCAGTTTAAAAATCTAGGAGTGTGAGGTTGTGACTCATGAGATGTTTTTTATAACCAAAAACTGAGCTGATTAAAAGGACAATTGGCTTGAGTTAGAACAACACCTGCAAGGCAATACTCTGATATCATTGAGGAAACTAGCATTTGAGAGACTATAATACGCTGAAAGAAAGAAGAGGACATAGGCTAGAGCAAGTCTGGTGCATGATAGGGAAGGAGTCAATACAGCAAAGATAAATGTTTAGCCTTACCAAAGGGTTCAGAACAGAAGTGAGAATGGAGAACAAACAGGTTAAGGGATTTTTAGGTAAACTGGAAGATGGTGGGATCTGGAGAATTTTTTTTTCAGGAGTTTCTAAGTAGCCAGAGCAGTATCAGAACCACTAAGGAAGGAGCTTTGGGACTATTTTTCACATGTTCTCAGTGAATGGTAAAAAAGGAAGAGTAGTATCTGTATTAAGAGTGGGAAAAAATGAAGGACAGAAGGAATTAGTTATTCTGACTTAGTTTAGTACATGGAAAGAGAGTAGAAATTGTTAAACACTGAAGGAAGTATCTAGATGTTCAGAAGGCCTTTCACAGGAAGTTAAATGACCTCATCATTGAGGAAAAAGTATAATCAAGGATTAAAACCTATTTTCAAAGCCAAAGTGTGCAAGGTATGAAAGTCAGTTTTTCAAGTCTGTCTCAGAAAGTTGTGAGCTTCTTCTAATACTGATTGATTTATGTTCCATAAGGAGTCTTGAAAATTGTAAATAGTTTAATTCTGACAACTCTGGAATGTGTTTTTAAACTTAGAGGCAGGGGGGACAGGGAGAAGAAAATGTCAAGCAGCTCTGCCCACAGACTCATTACTGTTCATTAAGAGGTCTTTGGAAAAAATGTTCTGATTTCATTGCAGAGATATCTCTGTTTCACTTGTATGCAGGCTGACGGAATGAACAATTAGGTAACTGTGTATATGCAAAATGGGTAGAATATTTATGCAAGCCAGCATTTCAAAATGACATAGCAGGAATAAAAAGACACATGAGTTCTTTTTACCCAAATGGCCCTGTCTTTTTATTTCTCTTATGAGTTAATTAAATTTGTGAAGAAACATGAACTCAAAACTGAAGGATTCAGTTAATATATGACCAAGTCACGGTCTATTCCTGGAAAACTCTTTGGATGCCTTCCAGAAGGAGTAATATGGACAACAAGGGGATACAGCAGGTAGTTTACTCTTTATTCATCATGCCTAGAAAGAGTTTTGCTTCTTTTGTCGGTCCGGGAGCATGTCTAGTATCTTCTGAAAAGCAACAGGTGTTTTCTTGTAGCTATATTAGTTTAGGGATACAAAAGATAAGGTCTGTAGGGAGAGAGAATATTCAATAAAAATACAGCCAAGCATTTAAGCACACAGAAGCCCTTCCACAAAACATAAACAAGAAAAAGTACCAGATTAAACACCAGGGGTTCTGAGAACTATTTCTCTTTTTTATGATGAATCAGCTGATTGAAGACACTGACTCTCCCTATCGATCTTGCCTTGTTTATCTGCCAAGGAGGTAAAGGCATAGGTCTTCTTTCAGTTCTCTGCTCCATCCATACCCTGGCAGTGTAGCACCCGTAATCCTCTCAAGTGTTGACCTCAGACCCACAAAAGTCAATGAAGCCATGCCTACATTGCAGTGGAAGAGCTGCTTCCAAAGCAGATGGAAGCTAGGGTATCGCCTCTGTTCTTCTGGCAGCCGGGGGCCTTTTCTTCCTGTGTTTTTAGTAATGCAAGCCTGATTTGGTCTAGAGGACACATTTTGGCGACACCTGAAGTTGGACTCGCAGATTCATAGCATAGAAGAAAGACAAGCCTGGTTTTGAAGGTGGTCCTGGAGTAGCCAACAAGAGACAGTGAGTCGTGGTTGCAGAGAGTTCCTTTAAGGGTTTCCCTGGGCCTTGGGGGAGGGATTCTGTGGTGCAGAGGGACTCAAAGAAAGTGTAATGTGTGGCTTACAGTGGCATCAGTTCATCTGCATCTTCCACCAGAGAGCTTAGCAGCAGGAAGTCCTCTGCAGGAGGGTAAGAGGACCTCAGATGGCGGATGGTAGTGACCGGGGAGGTAGTCCATTGATGAAAGAAGTCTTAGTATCTGTGGAGGTCCTGGTGTGGTTTTGATTGTCCAAATGTAAATGGAGAAAACACAGAGAAGAGGTGTCTACATTTTGGGATGTGATGTGAGAGGCCGTCATGATTATTTGTAAACATGGAAGACTGTTTTATCAATTTATGTTTCGTTTTCTGACTAAGCTAGAAATACCTTACAAGGAGAACAGGTCTGTTGCTTCTCTGCTTTGGCTCAGAGTGAATGGGAGTCGCATTTATTTTGGACTAGTAGGACAGATAGGGCTAGAGGAGAGTAAGAAGGTGATTAGGACCAAAGGCTGCACTCTAAGTTGGGAAATGCTCTGAATGTGTGGCATCAGCCATCTGACTGGGCAGGGATTCCCCTTGTGTTCTCCATCTGCCTTCTTGTCCTTCCCCCATGTGGTGGTGAGCTGAGCTGGGGAATGTACCCATGTGCTTGAACTAAACCACAAAGACTTTGCCTGATTTCCATCAGCACGTAAGACATACCAAGGGATAGCGTGGCAATCTGAGCTCTACCTCCTATTAGTTTTGTCACCCCTATAAGACTGAAAGTTTTCAGTGCATTTACTTGCATAAATTGGGGATCCCTGCCCCACAGTGCTAGATGTTGTCTCAACAAAAGACAAAGAGATGGAGCAGGACAGCTCCGAAGAAGTTGTGGTGGAAGTAAAGGACAAAGAATAATGATACAGAGATACAGATGAGTTCAACAAAGCCATACGGTTTGGCATGACTAGCAGCAGCCTCTGCATTGCCCGAGTGCTCTTTTTTTTCATAAAGCCACTTGGCCAATGCATAGGCTGGATACAGTTTCTTACCTTTCACTGTGCTGCTCTTATGAACAAAACTGGCTTCTCTTCGGACATAAGGCAAGAAATAAGAGTCGCCTCTTTGAATTTGATGCTATTTCTAAAGCAAAAAACTTACATTTACATTAACGGAAGCCTTATCTTGAGCGCTTCAGAGCAACTTCTACCAAAGTCCATAGTTACTGTGGTTTCTTGCAATCTGGCTGGTCTGTACGCAGCATTCACTTTTTCTTGTTTGAGATTGCACTTAAATAGCAAAGACCCAGTTACACTGAGAGCTCCAAAGAAAAGTCTATGACATCATAGTAAAAAATTAGGGCTTGAATACCTGGGGAATAATCATAAAATAAGGTCAGGCTTGTGTGAGTTTGAATTTGATCAATTAGAATAGAAAGCTAGATCAGAGTGTGTAGACAGCTTGTAATGTTGAACTGTATTATTAACAGCTAATAAAAGACGGAGCCGTAAAGTGCGAGTATAAAAGAACTCCAGTAGAGTAATTTTAACACTCTCCCTTGAGTATGTAAATATACAATTGTAAGATTTGGCATTGCTGATTTTGGCATGCTGTTTATGCATTTGAATAACTTGTGTACTTCTCACTGAAGCAGGCAGGCTGCTAAAATCCGACCTTTAAGGTTCTGACTCTTTGAGTCAAATTGCACACTAAAATTAAGCATTCATTTCACGTGAGTTTTGAAACAATACACAAGAGGTCTTAGAATAAGAAATTTTAGCCACTTTATGAGCTTTTTGTTCATGAAATCTTATAATTCTTTTTGACTTCATCTGTGCCAGCCCTTCTAATTGGCTTATCTATAGGGGTATGGATTCTTTGTGCTTTAGAAGGAAAAGCAAACGCATTTTTCAGACTAGAATGTTCCACTGTGACTTTCCTACCTTTTTTGCTTTATTTTGTCTAGATGGATAGCAAACAATATGCAAAATACATGTATTCTTGAATTTCTAATTATTTTATTGCATTACATGTTGGGAAGGTGTTGATTCTTGTATGATAATTATTACTTCTGCCGTTGTTGGCAGGGTTACTTACAAATAAGACAAATCTTTCTGCCTGGGTTTAAGCCCAGAACAATGTTTCAAATCAATAGCAGTGGTGAATGGACGGTTCTCAGAAATACTCTCGGCTCAATTTTTCAGTGCCATGCTTGTTTCATACAGTAGGTTGGCATTAGTGAGTAATGCTGATATGAAGCACAGTGTAGAATAGAGAGCTGAGTCCATCACTGTTTCTGTGGCAAAAGTTCATCCTGAGACTTAAAAGATTGTGGCTCATTTATAACTTAAATCATAATTGCCTTCCTGATTCTGGTTAAACGCTGTCAGCTTCAGTCTCTGCTATCTTGCACTATCTAGTAATGAAGTACTGTAGTACAGTAATGTAGACTTATACCAGATGGTTGTATTTACTATCCAGCTAAGAGAGACACTAATCTAATATTACCTTTTCCAGCCCCACTTCAGGCAGAGACTTGGCTAAATCCTGTGGGTAGATTCTTACATACCCAAGTCTAAGCATGCAATTGGTAAAATTCTGCTTAGTCTCTGGAGAGACTGAATGGATGCAGATTTTCATAGCTAAGGTTACTTGTCCAAGACTTTGCAATGCTGCAAATATACAATCGAAACAGCCACCATCTTGGCAGGATTGAGTTGAAATCTTTTTTACAGCTAAGTTTGATCAGGATTCACAGAATCACAGAATGGTTGAGGTTGCAAGGGACCCCTGGAGGTCATCTGCTCCAACCCTCTGCTCAAGCAGGGCCACCTAGAGGTGGTGGCCCAGAGCCGTGTTCAATTAGGTTTTGATTATCTCCAGGAATGGAGACACCACCACCTCTCCAGGCCACCTGTTCCAGTGTTTGACCACCCTGACAGAAAAAAAATCTTTTCCCTGTGTTTAGACAGAATTTCCTTGTTTCACACACCAGGTGCCTGTGTCACTTGAGGTGTCTGGTTTGATAGGTCTGCTTAGATGTGTGTAGCTGAGAATGCTATCAGTAGTTGCTAGAGCTTGAGCTGAAGCTCTGTGATATAACCACATCTTCTATATAATGAGATTTTAATCCTTTTTTTTCCTCTCCCTCTATTCCTGTCTAGTAGCTCTTTCTTTGTACTTGCTCTTCCATTTTGCATGCCAACACATATTAAGGTGGCATTCTCCTTGTCACTGATGCCTTAGGTCATGTACTCTGTTAGAGATTTTTTAAAAAAATTGAAATCTAGTCTAATGCATGTGGAAATACTCATACGATGTTAAAGACTGAGCTGAGCTAGCCAGCCCGCGGAGCAGTGAGTTGAGTGGCACTTCTCTGCTGTCACCTAACTGGAGGTAAATTGAAACCAACTAGAAAGAAAAACTGCCAAAATGAGTGAAAGACAAAATATGATAAGCAGGATAAAAGGATGAAACATGACTTAGTTATTTTTTCTTTTAATAAAGGTCAGTTCAGTAACTGGAAGATCTACTTACACTATACAAGGTAGAAGGGGGTGTTTCTTAGATTCATTAGACTAATTAAACTGCTCTGTGGTTGCTCTTGATATGATGAAGAGTTCCTTTTCAGAAATTTCTGACCAATCTATGTCCTACCTTCCTTTATGTTTATGCTAGAGTAATCTTTGGGGGAAACAACACTCTAAGAAGTAGCGAGATTTGTATCCTGACAGTAGACTGCTTGAGCAGTAGTTAGGGCAAGAAAACAGTAAGAGTTAAGCCTCATTTTTTAAGAACACAAATGAGTTATAAAACAAAAGAAGAAAACCCATAACCAAACACACCATTCTTTAATAGCAGTTGCAGTGTTCAATTTTGTGAGACTTGGGCCTTAAAACAGAAGACACAAATTTAGTCAGATATGTATCAGAGGTTGCCAACTAAAATACAGTGAAGACCTTGCATCAGTGCCAGGTTTGTTGTAGGCTCCCGTTATTTGTGGAAGATAGAAAGGAGGAATAGCCAGGGGGATAGCCTTGTAAATCTGAATCAGGTTGGGGGGTAAGGCAGAGTAATACTGGGCTTGTTTACTGATCAGAAAATGATCACGCTGCAGGTACAGATCCAGGCCTTTTCATGGATGTAAAGCACAGCTGTGTGAGCCAGGAAAGCTCGTTACTATCTAAATGATTCATTACAGGAGATGGGCAGCTCATCATCTGCTCACGCTCTTCCCATCAGCCCTAAAAGGGTCAGGTAAGTTCAGTTTACTCTGGGGTGACCCGGCTGGGGCTTTAGCAGGGATGTGCCAAATGGATGGATATCCCAGGAGTCCTGGTCATGCTCTGTCCTCAGGTTACGCTCCACGCTCTGTCCAGCTGTACGTCACTTGGTAGTGCTGATTTTCACTGTGCTCTGGTCCAGGCCAGTAGAAGTTAATGTCAGTAGGCTTGGATCACCGAGTGCAAGCTGCTTGGAGGTAGAACAAAAATCAAAACGAGTGTTCGTATTGGCACGAAGGTGTCTGGATACCGCTAGCAAGTAAAATGGGAGGCAGTTCAGAACTGCAGTTCCTTCACAGGTTGTCTGTTGGCTGGAGTTCACTCATGCCTTGTCCCAGTCAGTCTCCCAGTGAATGACGACTTAAGCTGTTCTCATCCTTCTGCGTCAGGCAGGAAGGAGCCTTCGGAAAAGCTGCAGAGTGTGGGTGGTAGTAAAACATGTTTGACAGCCAGCTGCAAGGCTTACAGTTGGCCTTTAGGAAGGGTTTCTGACTGTTGATTGTGAACTGCAATGGAGAGCAGGAACCAAAAGGCTTGTTTGTGGGGTGTTATATAAAAGATTTGATCTCCATCCCACTTCAGAAGGTGGTTTTTTTGTAAATGGAATAAGTTTAAGTCAAGCAGCTGTTTGCAGACTGTTGCAGAGTTGAAGCATTTAGCAAGGCAGATGAAATATCATTGTCCCTCATGTTCAGATAGGTTAACAGAAACATGAGGTAGCCGTCACAGACCAACACTGAGTCAGAGTGAAGTCCGGAGCAGTGTATTCCTGTCTCTGCCCAGTCTTCAGTCTGAGGTCTTTGTTGAGGTACCTGGTGTGAAGAGCAGACTAATTCTTGGCTGCTCATGCAGTCTTTTTCATGAGTATAAAATCTGCATAAAGAGATTAATGGGACCTGCCAGAGAACCTGTTTCTGACTACAGAGCTGCTAATTGCTGTTCACACACTGTCAGAATATTGCAGGGTTTGGTTCTCATCTCTGATGCTTCTTCCTCAGATACAGAGGTGTTCATCAAATGGCAAACTTGCTGTCCAAGGAATTTTCCTCTGGCATGGACTGGCAGGATCCTGAGCATCCCACTTTCCTACAGAGCGGATGATATCCATCAGTTGTTCGGAGATGTGTCCTTTCCTATTAGTTTTCCACAATCACTGAGCAGCCACAGCACAGAAAGACCTTCAACATCCTCTTTTTTTTGTTTTGTTTTGTTTTGTTAGTGTTCCTGGATGTTGCTGGGTCAGCTCAGTCCTGGAGTACTATCTACCCTTCCTCTCATTTTGCCCTTTGCAACCTTGCCTGAAAACATGTGTCTGTGAAATGAAGCCTTAAATAACCACCATTAGCAATGGTTCTGGAAACCTCAGGGAAGAAAAAAAAAATCGGTAGTGGTACTGAATGTTATTTACTTACTTGAAATGAAGTGGGTGTGAGATATTAATGCTTTTTTTTTTCTCCTTTGTGTGCTTACTAGTTACAAAGGATAGTTCTGTCCTATAGAGTGAACTGTCTTTTAAGGGACGGGTTCCATCTTCACATGGAGACAGGCATGCATGCATGACAGTCTTCAAATGGTGTTTTGTTGTCTTCAAGTGGCTCTACTAAGGATCCGCTGGCTATGTCAAGACAACAGAGGTATGGCAGCTGAAACCCTGACCCAGAGTTTTCAGTATGAATTTTTCTTGGTTTGCACTATCCAGAAAGGCTTCTCATTCCCTGAAAGACACTTCTTGTTCATAGTGGCAGGGACATTGTAGTGGTTAGGGCAGGAACTGGGAAGCAAGATTTCTGTTGTGTACTAGCTTTCTGATGTCAGGAAAGACCATTTTTGCTTCAGATCACTTGTTTGAAAAATTGGCTATAATGATACTTATTGGCAAAGAAAGGGTTGATTTTTAGAGTAGATGTTTGTGGAGTTCCTTGTGATGTTGGTTAGAACTCAAATAACATGCTCTGCTTAAAACTGGTGTGAGACTGCTTTTGCCTTTGAGCAGGGTGAAGTTAAGTGAGTTGAGCTGGCATATTAGGTAATCTCATTCCCATTTTCTATTTTATGCTTTATTCTACTCTTTTATCTGGTTTTATATGTAAAGCAGCATTGTCTAACTGGGGGTGTGTGAGGGCTGAATCTAGCCTTTGGAAAGCTTCTGTCCAGTCTATCTCCCTTTCTGTGGAGGAGATGGGGAATCGCTGGTCAAGCACCAAACATGGACTGACTAGCCAAGTGACTCCTCCAGAGCCTCCTCACAGCCTGACAAAGTGAAAACTGCTGCAGCTGCTGAAACCAAGGAGGTATGGGGGGGACTGGCAGCTACTACATGGTACAGACGAGGTGGAGGAAAAGAGTGGTGTGCGGGTGGTTGGCAGGTACAAAGACCTTAACCCTAGATATGCTTCTCATCCTTTTTGCGTTATGTTTTCCCCTTTCCTCACTAAACATGTAATGTCAGCTCTGTGTGGTTGGAAGCGAAACTGTGCCAGTGCCATAGGAGAGTTGGCAATAATAATGTATTTGACTGGTGTAGGGGCCACATGTGCCCCTAACAAGTCACGTGTTCCCTCTGTATTGCATACTGACTAGTCATGAATGTCCTTCAGCGGCCACCTGGCAAAGACTCCACTGTGAATTGCTCGGGACTCCTCTGTGAATTGCTCAGAAGGTTCTTTGCAACTTCCTTTTACGCAGTTTGCCAGAAGTTTTGAGTCGTGCAAAGCGACTGAGCGGTTGCGTGCATAGACTGTAATCTTGAAGTGCAAGCTGTTCAGGCAGCTCTGACAGCAGCAGCCTGAAGAAAGAGGACATCCTAGTACGTGATGAACTGACTGCTTTCAGGATGGTGGCTCACTAATAGAGCCAGGCATATGTTGTCACTGTTTTTCTGTGCATATCCTTTAACTTGCTGAGAAAATTTGCTCAGACCTAGATTTTTTTCTTCCCTTTTTACATTTGTTCACAACAGATAAGCAAGTTTCTTCTTAAAATGTTTGCTGGATCTGTAAATTTGCCCTGAATTCTATGAGATTATTATAGCTAGGAAAAAAAGGGGGGTTAAATAAAAGATTTTAAGACCAAACTGCTTTATAAGGTAGGAACCCTTTGGCTATCTCCCATCTTGCAGCAGCTTTGGACTTTATGGCGAGTGAGAACAACTTCAATATGGATGTTGAATGCTCACAACAAACTGCTCACAATTGTACAACACAAGTCATTTCAACAAATAAATAATTTTCAATGACTTTTTTGTGTGTGCATGGACCACTTGGTGGACTGTTTAGTAGCCCTCTCAAAAACCATAGTGTTGGTTTATTGGCTCTGACATATTCACTTAGCTCTGAGTCACTGTGAGTTGAAGCAGATATTATCTATGAGTCTCTTCTTTGTATTTAAATTATATTAAGCAGTCTGCTTCATGCCATATAAGTCTCAGCTCAAAGATCTGGCTGGATTAGCAATGCAGGCACAGCTGGATTTGCAGATAATGGGTAACATCCTCAGCTGGTGTATTGTATCCATATAATTCTAGTGAAGCCAATAGAGCTACACTAATTCTTACCATCTGAACAGCTATAGTTCCTGCAATTGCTCTTTCTCTCAGCTGCCAAAGCTTATGTTTGGGCCTTTGTGCTTCTCCAGCAGAACTTAATGATATCTCTTGTGTTTGAATAGGGCAGAGTGCCCTATAAACAATAGGTTTTCTTGTGAATGACTGAGTGTTAATGCTGGGAGGTGCTTTTGCCTTTCCTTGAAATTGAGGTGTATGCAGCACTTCTGGAGGACCAGATGTAGGTTACTTGTTGAGGTACTTGTGATTTTTACTATACTTTTCATTTGTAATGAAGGTAGCACTGAACTAAGGCTTGTTATTTAAATTAGCAATTCATAAGACCATTTCATACTGTATCCCTTAATTAATCAGAGACAGATTTCCCATTTCCTTTACCATTTTAATTATTTACACTTATGTATCTGCTCTCCAGATGTCCACAGTGAAACACAAATACAAATTATTACAGAAATCTGTAACAAGCAAGCCTATAGTTCTTAAAGACACAGGCCAATAATTTCTGAATATTTTTCAAATGGTGTTTTTTCCTAGCCCTTGGGAAAGTTTTCAGTACAGAAAACAACCCACCAGCATTATTTGTGGGTTTGGCCAAGTGTATTAAAAAGAGTAGGATTGGAGTAATGTGAACAAATGAAGCACTGGTTTGGGTGAAATTTAATGACCTTGCATTTCCATGTGACAAAATACCGAACTTGCTATTGTAAGTGCAGTTGTTCACTTGGGACAGCTGTAGAGCTTTGGATCCAACTGCACTGCAAATCGTCTCAACTAACTGTGGGTATCGCAAAGTGCAGGGTTTCTTCTAGGCTTCTGCGGTTAATGGGAAGAGAGAGAGGAGTGCCTTGTGAAGATGAACTGCCCTCAGAAGGTGCTTATTGCTCTGAGCTGGCAATAGGGGTGGTTAAAATGACCTGCTTAGATTGCAGTGTGTCTTAGCCCTCCTCCAAAGCCAATCCTCTCCAGTCTTTCAAAGAGAGGAGAAGCTGCCTTACCTGGTGAACAATGTTTGCAGCTGCTGGGTTGCCCTTTAAAAATCATCTCTGATAACTAGCAGCAATTTTCGATTTAGAAAGTTGTTCTGTATAACAATTTTTAAGTTGTTACTGTTGTGCAGTAGACTTGACATGGCTCTTGTTATCTGTTTGCTACCACTACACAAACCAAAAATTGTTTGCTAATGAGTGTTACTGCAAAGAGATCGAAACAGGCTGCACGTACCATTCGAGGAAACAGTAAAATACACCCAACTCTCCCTCTCTTACATATGTATATATATAAAATATCAAGATTTACTTCTGACAGTCTAATCTTAGAGCTGTGCAAATAGCTAGTTATTTTGTTAGCTGGAAGGTCCAAAGAAAGTAAAAATAATTATCTGGAGTTGTAGGAAATGTTTTTGAGGTATCAGACTGGAGTATTTAATTTAGTTTTGAAGCACTAGAAGTATTTGTATTTGAGAAAAATGAAATCTGAAATAAAATTTAAAGCAACACCTGACTCTCTTGCTTAGAATATATTGAAATGTCTTGATACTTTTCCCCTCCAGCTCTTACTGTGAGGTGATTTGTATCTAAGCGTTTCGGATAGAGGGCTCTATCAAAAACGTTGCCTAATTCCTGTCAGTTAAGGTCAGCAAGCAGAAAAACTCTGAATCAAACTCTTAGGAGCCTTTTATTCTCATAGTAGCATTTTATCTCCCAAATCAGTTACTCTGGATTTGCAGTTACATAATTTAAAAGCAGAATTTGGGTTTGTTTTGTAGGTGTCGTGGTTTAACCCCAGCCAGCAACTAAACACCACGCAGGCACTCACTCACTCCCCCCCACCCAGTGGGATGGGGGAGAAAATCAGGAAAAGAAGCAAAACCCGTGGGTTGAGATAAGAACGGTTTAATAGAACAGAAAAAGAAGAAACTAATAATGATAATGATAACACTCATAAAATGACAACAGCAATAATGAAAGGATTGGAATGTACAAATGATGCGCAGTGCAATTGCTCACCACCCGCCGACCAACACCCAGCCAGTCCCCGAGCGGCGAATCCCTGCCCCCCACTTCCCCGTTCCTATACTGGATGGGACGTCCCATGGTATGGAATACCCCGTTGGCCAGTTTGGGTCAGGTGCCCTGGCTGTGTCCTGTGCCAACTTCTTGTGCCCCTCCAGCTTTCTCGCTGGCTGGGCATGAGAAGCTGAAAAATCCTTGACATTAGTCTAAACACTACTGAGCAACAACTGAAAACGTCAGTGTTATCAACATTCTTCACATACTGAACTCAAAACACAGCACTGTACCAGCTACTAGGAAGACAGTTAACTCTATCCCAGCTGAAACCAGGACAGTAGGAAACCTAAAGTTATGAAGAACCAGAAGCTACTGATTATTAGCTGAAATGGTGATTTCACAGTTTTTATTCAATGATGAACAACAAAATGACTAAGGGAGCCCTTCTAGCCATGACTAATATTAATAGAAGTCTTAGTGTTTCCAAAAGGCTGTCACTCTCAGTTCCTATATAGTTTTTGGTGCCTATACCTTTAAATTCATGTGATTTCTTTAGAAAGTGTGATTGGATATATTTATTGTGTATAACAGGGAAGGCTGTCTAATATTTTTAAACATGACATTTTGATGACTACCCATAAAACAGCAGTCTGCTTTTGGCCACCAGAATGCTAACATTCATTTTTCTAGGAATGAGCCAGCCCGTAATACACGTGGCAGCAGCAGTGTATTATTAGTAAAAAAGACTATGTTATCCCATTTTTCATTTACTCCAATGCCTGTACAGACTCCCATAAAAGCTTTAAGTCACAGTGTACATTCTACTAATAGGTTAATGCTATGACTAAGGAGATAGACTCTAGTAAAGTAGTCTTCATTTTTAGGCATGACTTTGCAGTCTTCCAGAAAGAGGAGTGCCTCCTATTTTGGGCTGATATTTTTAAGTGTTGTACATGCAGCAGTTACAATATTGGACCAATAAAACTGAGAAGCAGCCCTGGGACTCTAGTGACACTATAATTGGTGTTGCCCATTATGGTTTATAAATGTCTCCTGCAATGGAAGTTAATTGCTAATATATTTTTCACTTTCAAAGCCAGTCTCCGGCATAGATACCGGTACGTTCTGCACCTTGCTGCAGCTCAGCTCCATGACTGGCGCCTCTGAGTTTTTGCACAACGCTGCTGCTTGATTCTGCTTTTGCCAGGGGAAACCTTGAGCATCTTGAGCATGAGGAAAAGCTCCTTTACCTTTCCTTGTATTTAAATGGCCAGAGTGGGTGCAGTTTCACAGCTTCACTGGTAGTGAGAACAGTTTAACTGATTATAAAGTGAGAGGAAAAGATACAAATCTTTTAGCCGAGCATGGAGAACTGAAAGTGGCACCTGGCAGTCGTAGGCTCAGACTGAGCCCACATGTGAAGCTCTAAAGCTGGTGGCTGATCTGGACAGACAGCTCACGTGTGGCAGCAGTGCCTACTGCTTCACCCTGTTTTAGCAGAAGTGAAACATGAATTTATATCCTCCCTGTAGGAGATGTTAATCTCCACCAGCTGGTTATTGAGTTCTGCTGTGAACTAAGAAAATTAGTTTTTCCCTGTTTACTTACCATTCTCATGAATTAAAAATAAGCTAATGAGCATAAAGTGTTACATCTTTACCTTTTGATGTTTCAAAAAATGCCGATTAAAAGATAATCAACTAATTTATGGATGATGAATCATTCCCTCAAATAAAAGCACCTTTACACCAGTTGGTGAAATCCCTCAGAGTGGTTATTCTTCAGGTAAGCTTTACGGCCCCTTTCCATAGACTTACAGGCTTAGACACAAGGGCCTTATGCCTTAGGTATGTATTTACTTAGCGAACACTGGAGGTGGATTTAAATGCTACCTATGCCCCATCCCTAGCTGCTTGCTACTGATTTGAGGTGGAATTTGTGGAACTTGGTGTGTGTTCTGTGGCTGTAGCTCAATGCACCTCTGAGCGTGGCGTTAGCAAAGTTGCAGAGCTTTGCATTGAAGCAGCCTTCACAAGTTTCATTTTACTGACTTTCCTTGGAGGTAGTAACCCCTAGCAGGAGGCAGGAACAAACAGTTGGGAGAACAGGTCATTACATTTTCTGTCATCACAATGAATGCGAGTCAAAGCCTGAAGCAATTCTGCAAATCCATCCAACTGTTTCTGTTTAGCTTTCGACTGTGTATTGTAACCCCTTTTAAATAGGCATCCTTTTTCTTGTCCTTGCTATAAGACATCAAACCTAGGAGTGTTGCTCTTGTGTGGCTGACAGTCATTTACACCTGCCAGCATCGGTGTCTCTTAATGTCGTAACTTAACCCACATAATTTTAAAAAAATCACCCTTGAAGTGCATTTAAAAGTGAGAAATAAGAAGTGATTTGTGACGGGTATATACACTGCTTAGGAAAAAACCCAGAGGTACGGGGAATTTATAGTTGTTCAGTGTATGATAGAAGGACAGCTGGAGTAAGCCGTGCTGTGATATCTGGAGGGAACATTATAGTCCACAATTTTGAATGCTCCACAGAGACTGTCTCTATTTTTCAGTAAGTGGCATCAGCCTGTTTGCGTCAGTGCTGCAACAGTTTAGATGCTCTTGCTAAGAGTTCCCTGCTGTAGAATGAGGGTAAAGCTTTTTTAAATCAGCAGAAGTGTGAAGTTGATCATTGAATTACACAACAGCCATGCTAGCTAAAAATGAGTAGGAAACAGCTGTTTTCAATGTCAGGGGGTTTCTTCACAAATATCCAAAAATATTCCCTTCACAAAAATGAACTTTTTGTTGTTATTGTTGCACTGATAAGCTGAGACAAACACATCTTTCAGAGCGCTTCAAGACTGAAAGAGGAGTAGAGGTCCTTGATTATTTCCTTCTCTGTTACAAGCAGCCCTTTCCTCCCTCAGCCCTAGGCCAGCGTAATATCTGGCACGTTTAGCAGAGTCACAAAGAAAGGGACGGTGTGTCTGCCTTGCTTCTTGTGGTAGATCTACCCCAAAGAAAGATTTTGAGCACTAGTTCAATGATGAAGGTGAAAGCAGTAGAACTACTTGGCCTTTTCATGTTGCTCTGCATTCACTTTTCCTTTATCTCAGTACAAATTAAATGAAAGAAGTTCTATAAATGTGTGCTCAAGGGTTCTGAGAGTGAAAGCTGTTGTTTGAAATCCCAAAGATGATTAAAGCTTGTTTCCTCACTGATCTCTGACTCAATTACAACATTAGACTTTGGTTCCTGTTGGACATCGCTTCCTGGGAAGCAAAGGCAAAAATACCCTTGGGTCCGCAGCTAATAAGGCAGTTCCTTGTTGTTCTTGGAGGCCTTGTTTCAAGGCAGTCAACGCAATCAGTTGATGCAAACACTGTGTATGTTGCTGTGTATTACTTTTGTGGTAAGTGCCCCACCTGTGTATTACTGTTCTGTGGAGGATGTCCAAAGATAAATGAAGAACAGGGATAGGAAGAGGAAGCACTGGGAAACGGGCTTGTGGTGACATCTGAGAGTTCATGAGATGCTGTTGGGAGGCCAGGGGGAAAGGCAGATATAGGAGAGAAAGAGGGAGGGAGGCAGCGAGAAATATTGTGCAGCATAGGTACTTGCAACAAAATAATTTATCAGGAGACATTATGAGATTTTACTTTGTGCTGTAAGTCAATTGACAAGGATCCTCTGGAGAGGTTTGTGGGGTAGGGAGCATGTTACTGAACTGTCTCAGTTTAATTATTACTTTGCTAGTGTTCCCATAAGCAAAATAAATGTTTTTGCTGTCACAGTTGCAACTCCCATTTCCAACTGAATGAAATGTGAGAAATAAAATCAGAGTATTTATAAATCCAAGGCCTGCAGAATGATGCATTTGAGGGAATGGTTAGGTTTGCTTTTTCCTCCCCAGAGCTCTCCTCTTCAGTGGTTGAAAATGGTTATTCCAGAATCTTAAACCTCCATGAGCCCATCACTTGTTTGAAAATGGGTGCAGGTGTGAGTTCCAGCACTACACATTGTATGAGCCTGCTGGTTAACCTGAAATGCTGGAGAAAGCTGTTCCTAGGTTTGAAATGGGAGCAGCCCTAGCAGATTCACTGCATTTGCTCATCAAAACCTGAAGCCTCTAACAAACCACCAAAAATCAGTCTGTCCTCATCAGCCTAGCTACAAAATAATTTGTGAATAATTTTGCCTTGTCCTTGTCTTTGGTGATGACCTGTCAATCACTCGTTACCTCCTTCTATTTTTAAGTAGCTTGCTGGAGGAATTTGTTTGGTTGCCCTTTTCCTTTTCCACATATTGTGCAGTGTTTAAAATACACAGCCCTTCCTTGAGAGGGTTTGTTCCCTGCGTGCATTTCTCTTGGCTTCTCTTCCTCGTGGCTGTATGGGCCCCTCCCCTGAGGAGCTAAGCACATCCTATAATGTGCCGTATACTTCCTTCCTCCTCGTCTGTCTTTTCTTTTCCCTGCCATCCCCCCAACAATTTCAAAGAGATGAATGGGAGTAGAGAATGTGTAACAACACGGACTGGGCCAGGTCTCTGTTTGTAATCATTAAGCCACATTATCACGGCACATATGCAAACGTGTGCACGCACAAACAGCAGATCCACAGCTGGAATAAAACTGTCATGCCGCACACTTGAGCTGTTGGGGAAACTGGTGTGAAGAGCTCTTTGCAAAGTCTCCTGAAAATCATTCTTTTTCACATGTCTCTCTAGTTGTAATGTTTTGGAGGGTTTAATTCCTTTGTGTAGCAACTGCTTTGGCTTTTGTTTTTGCTGTGTCAGTAAAAGAGTATAAAAATACCTGACGTGCCTCATATTCTGTGAGGCTTTAGTTATAGCTGTATGAGGTATGTTTCTTCTGTATTATTTGGTCTCGACAGTGTCTGTAAGTCTGCTTTTTTTTCCTTCCTAAACTGTAACCTTTTCATTGCAGAGCCTGTGTTGGAGACATACTGTACTAACCATTTCAGACACCACTTATTGAGTGTGATAACAGTGATAAAACTAGTAAAAAAGTTGAAAAAATGTCATAGTTCGTCATGAACAATGTTTATAGAATTATAGGTACCAGCACATCCTTCTCATAATTAAGCTATCGGCTGACTGGCCCTATGATTCTGCTTAATGAAATAGGAGGCGGCTGGATGATGGAGCTAACTGTTCAGTGTTGGGTCAGCATGTAGTTTGTAGGGACAGGGGTGGCCTCCAGGGTCTAGATTAATGTTCATCGGTGCTAGGAGAGAGAGAAAAATTTTGCTAACAGATGTTAGCAAAGCATGAAAAGGTTAGAGAAACCCTGCCATGTTGGGAGCCTTTGGGCATGAACCATAGCCCAGAGAAGGCAGTGGAGAGATTTTGGAAAGGTGTTTATACTTACATATAAACCTGTGTCATTTTAGGTCACCTTTGTCTTTCTCACTGTCTCATAAACTGAACTCAACTTGCGACTCACTTGTGGTTTGCACATTGCTAGTTTCAAAAATTTATTTCCACATCGTTGCTTTTTGATGTTTTATTGGGAATTTGCTCACTCTGCTTTTATGCTGCATCTCTCAAAGCATCTTTTCTCTGGCTCTGACCTGAGCCTGTTCATAGGTGGTCTATGTAACCTTTGTATCTTTTTCATCTCTGCCTTTTGCTTGTCTCATTATATTGCAAGCCCAGCTTTGCAACAAAGGCATGACTAGCCATTTAAATAGTCTGCATCTGCTAGCTGGTGTTAGTCTGTGGAGCTACCTCATTTCATAACATGTTCAAAGTGCTCCAAGGTAGAGATAATTTTGCACAGTGCAGTTTTTTTGCAGAGTGAGGACAGTGTGTTAAACAGATCAGGCAACGTGTTAACAATCAAAAAGCAAGAGGATGGGCCATCTGCTGGGCAAGACATTGCCTTGGGGAGTTGAAAACTGGAATGACGCTATTATACCTGATCTTTGGCCACCTGTGCTTGTGCTGTACCAGCAGGCTTCCAGGCTGTGCTGATAGGGCTTTGTTTTTATTCATGATTGCAGCTGCAGTGTTTTCACTGCGCTCCTGGTGAAATTGTTTGTTTTCATCATTCCTGTCATTTTCTGCGTGATAGGCATCTCCGCACATGTTCTTTCAATATTTATTTGTGTCTAAGTAGTTAAAGGCGAAGGACGTTTTTTAAGTGGCCATCCTTCAGGGGCTGTGGCTCATTTCTTGCACAGGAGCTACTGAGGCTGACGGACCATTGTTGACGCTAAAAGGCTTGAATAAAGTTGCAGAGATTCCTCTTCTCTTCCTTTACTTCTTCCACTGACAAGCGTGCATGTTTCAAAATGCTGCTGCTGGACTAATTGTGCCCTGATTGAGAAAAATCCTGGAGCGACTCCATTGAAGTCAGACACGACATCAGCAGTGCTGCTCAGGCAGCGAGCATTTGGTCCATTGTGCCTGTCCCACAGCACACTTCCCCAGTCCCGAGTCGAGGCGGTGTAACTACATCAAATGCATGACATCTTTCAATAGGATGTGCAGCCTCAGCACTTTAGGCACAGCACAGGGATTTGGATGTGGTCAGTGTTTGCACTGGCAGGCTTTTTGTCATTTTCAATAATTCTGTTGTCTAACCAGAGCATTTGGTGTAAGATCCTGGCATCAGATAAGGCGTTATTCTTTGCTGGCAAGCAGATTACTTGTCATAACGTGCTCAGGGTGCACTGCTGGTGCATGATACACCTATCCATCATTCCCTAAATTTACAAGGATAAATGCAATCTCTCAAGCTAAGCTGATATATATCATCTCAAAAGTACATTCACCTGGGATATATATTGGGATGATATTGAATTAATCTTTGTTAGGTTTAGATAACTTCATCCCAGTGAATTTCTTGGTGTGACAATGATGCAGCTGGATGATAAGTCCACTTTCGTCAAGTGATGACAGCTTCACTTCCAGACAATTCTTAGCACATTTGATTTATGCAGTGTGTTCCTGTATGCTGAAGGCAACAGAAATTTCTTTTTGGGCTTTCTGGGAGGGGGATCAGACCCTTTTGTTTGAAAGAAGTTGCCTCTTTTCTTTGATGGCATCTGTTTCTAGAGCGTGACAGGGAGGTTTCTGTGTTTCACCATCTCTGAGCTGTTTGTTTCTACATGCATTTTAATGTCTGCTCCTGGCCACTTCCCCTTGGTCTTGTTATAGCTTTCTCTGTCTCCCGTTGAGCTGATGAGGCATGGGTTTTATGCAGCGCTTTTTCGCTCGGTCACACTGAAAGTACAACATACTTAGGAGGACTGCTCCCTGCCATACAGCCAGCATGGCTGAGTTTGCATCTGGGATCAGCAATTCAAGGGTTATGCGGACTGCTTGCTCACTAACATTCCCTGTTTATACCCTGTTCATCACAAATGTGCACGTGATTTGCACCAGTGACAGTCTTAATTCAGCAAAATCCACTTTTAAAGGTGTTTTAAGTTTGCACAGTTTCTGCCTGTGGTTCAGCAGAGAATTGCAAGAGCCTGTGAGGAAGCCTGTTACCTCCCAAGTATCTCAGCATATCTTGCTGGCCTTCCTCCTCATTACTCTTCTTCACCAACACCCACTGTGTGCATGCTGAGAGGCTTGTCCTTGGCTATGACAGCACCTGTTATTTAGGGCAGCAGTGTTTTGTTTCAGAGCATGCTTTCCTCCTGGTGTGTCTGTGCACGGAGCAGGACAGCTGTGTCCTAGTCACTGACCAGTCTTGGATCGTTCTTGCTCTGATTTTCTTAGACCAGGGCTCTTCTGGGGCTGTCCCTGCCCAGTGTTCTTGGAATTTAAGCCACACTTTTTTTTTTCTTTGTGTTTTCTTTTAATATAATGTTTGTGATTTGGGGAGGGCGGGAGGGCAAAGACAAAAGACGAAGGTTTGATTTTTGATCTGAGCTCTGAAGCTGTGTTCATCGTTCATCAGGGAATCTATGTCCTTCTGATGCTTGTGGTCATAAAGCATTAATAGATCATGAGCGTAATTTTGAATGTACCTGTCTTGAAAGGATTTCCAGAACCTGGGTTATTATTGCTCTTCACAGTATAGGAAGTAGGGTTGGGATCCATAACTTTTTTTTTTTTTATTATAAACAGCTCCCATGCCTTGATGGTGGGGCTGCAACTTCTGGATAGCTCTGGGGTACATTTTCCAGAAGAATAATTTATTCATTGAAAAATACAATTTACTGCATTTTTGCACCTTCCAGAGCTGTTTACAAGTCCTTCTCAAGATAGTAGTAGTTTATTTAATAAAAAAATTGGTTCATTTTGACATTTTCTAAATCATCTGCAATGAGGATAACTGAAAAGTCCAGAAGCAAACATAAAAAAAGAAAAGGTCCAAGCATAACTCAAAAAAAGAATGGTAGTCAGGAGATCTCATGTCAGGAAATGATTTTGTATTGCAGAACTTGATAAGGTCCCTCTCTGGGATGTATTGAAGATGCATCTGTAGATGAGCGTGACATGCAGGGTAGCAAATGCAAACAGAGCATTTTCTATTGGCTCGAGTAAAAATAAAAGGATAAAATGAAACATTTTTTTCTTTTCTTTCCAAGGCAAGAAAAATATTTTTCCTCTTAAGGTGTGTTAGGCGTGGCCGCCTCCTCCCACAGCCCTGACCAGGACCCTCCTGCCTTGGCTGCTGGAGCCCAGCCCGGTGCCCTGGGGCGCAGGGGTCCCAGGGTCTCTGCCCAGGCTGAAGGGACGTGGCTGCTGCTTTCCCAGTTGCAGGTTCTCACACTCCCTCATAACCTCATCAGTTAGTCTGACTGACCAGGTTTGGTTCTCCTCGCTGCCTCCCGTATCAGTTGTTGGTCAGGTTTGTGTCCCTGTATGCTCTTGTTTATGGATTTCTCCTTTTCTTACTATCCTTTTTTTTAAAAATTATTTTTAAAAAAGTATTATTTTTTATTTATTGAAGAGGTCCTCGACCAGATACCCTTAAAGCCCTTAAAGAAGCAGTCTCCTTCCACATACCCTTACATTTCCTGTTTTTCTCCTGATTTGCACAGGAACTATAAAGCAGTTTTAAAAAGAAATAAAACCCTGTAGTATCTTTTCTTTATATAAACTTTAAAGAAGAAAAAGCTTTTATAAAATTGGTTGTTGAAGTATTTAGTGAAGGAGTATATAAGAACCAGATGGATGGATGTTAGGGCAGAGAGGAACACAGGCAGGGCAGAAAGATTTAAGCAGTTGTTCCAGCAACACCGGAAAAAAAGAGGTAGCAGCTGAAAATAGTAGATTAGAGTAGAAGAGGAAATAATATTTTTATGCTGACTAAGGTAACCAAAGGTCCTGGCAGAAACATCCTAAAGACTAACATGAGAGGAAAGAATGTTAGGGGAAGTATGTGCTGGAAACCAGTGCTTTCTACGAAGAATGAAAATCCCTTTTTGTACCTCTAAACACAAAGTTCATGATGAATTGTTTCTTTTGTATTTGCCACTCAAGCTAGCCTCCGGGATCATCAGTTTTTTTCTCTGCCTTGATGAACCCATCCAAATTTAGTACCACATGCAGGTGGCATTCATATGTGCTTAATCCTGTCTTTCAGATCATGTCTCCTGTCTTCGCCCATTAGATTCTTTCACTGCTTCATCACAGTAGGAAATTGAAAAATCCTTTGAGGAAGCATCCTGCAATCTCCAGCACAGGGAGAGTGATTTAAAAATGTTGGCGATCTTGTTTTTATCCTCTTCTGGTACTCTGCAAGAAGTATAATAAATTTCAGCTGAGCTCAGATCCATTGCCCAGAAACAGCCAAATAGGAGGTAGGTGCAGTCCTTACTGAGAAAGTGAGCTGATGATGTGTAAGACGTAAGAAAAGCCAGCTTACTCCTTGTCTTTCTTGGCTTCTCAAAACTAACAGAAAGAAAAAGCAGTAAAAAGATGCTTTTTTTTCCTTAAAGAGAGTAGTTATACTTACAAAAATAATAAATGATGATTTCTGTACATGCTTTTTCGGTAAAACTTTTTAAGCCAATAGATCCTCTCTGGATTTTTGTCTTTACATTTTATACCAGCAAATGCACTTGTCTGTTAAAGGGAAGGAATAGTATTCCTTCCCATATGAATGTCCCCAGCTAAGTTAGACACATTCAAACTTAAATATTGAGTTTCCGTATCATATGTAGCTTTGGGGGAAAAGTTGAATGATTGAAATTAGTTCTGACTGGTTTATTTGGATAACATAGCAAATTGCACAATGCTTTCGTACTGAGTTCAGTCACTGTCTTTTTGAGGAAGTTTGTTTTAATCAGTTTTTCATGGCTGTTTTCTGCCATCTGGTCTGTAATGTATTACAGGCAAGAACTTCCACAGAATTAGTTAAATGAGAGATGTGCCACCCTCATACTTAATTTCTACTCCCTGCCTCCTCTCTTTTTTTTTTCTCTAGCAGTGATGCTTTTTTAATTTCTGATCTGAAAGAGTAAATAGTGAAAGCACAGTGATTTTCAAAATACACAGAGCACTTTGGTAGGTTAAAGCTGATCTGCTGGAATTTTTCATCTTGGTTTCATCGTTTTTCCACAATAGCTGGTTTGTTGGAAGAGGAAACGGAAACCTGCCAAAAGCTGTCATTGTGCTGAGAGAGAACCAAATGGTACTTCTGAAAGATAAAGCAGGATGGAGAAAATCAAGCTGTCAGTATGTATAGTGCAATTTAACAGGGCAGACACTAATGCTGTTCTCATGGAGGAAAAATTGCCCAAGAATGAATTAAAAGTAGAATTTGAATCTATGTGTTTTATTTTAGTAGCAATTAAAAAATAATAGCAGTTTCAAGTGACTCTGAGAATAGCAGAAGGTGGAAAAATAGATTGAACAGTTTTTATTTACCTCTGTAGCCAATTCTTGGCACGTGGGTTACAGGGAGAATTTTCTTAGTATACTAGTGGAAGAACCCTTAGCAAAATTGTCTCTTCGGCTTTAATTGATCTCTTGGCTAATGTGTACTTTACTGACGACAGTCACTGATCTTCCATCAAACACACAAATAGCACTGCAGATGCTTAAAAGTTTTATGCCACTGAAATATGAGGATTTGTGGAAGGAAAATGAGAAAGTAACTTCTTCCATTATGGTTGTAATAAGCTATTCTTATGTACTAGATTTCTTCGTAAGTTACGGTTTAGCTGTGAATGCTCAAGGCTAGTGTTAGAGAAATGTAAATAGGGAGCTTTCCAATACAAATTAAATTTTTTTAAGTTATTTGGGAGCTTTATTTAAAATATTGCTGTATATTTAGAAGTGTAAAACTGGTAATATAACTTTTTAAATTGTGAGTTTGAGTATTGTGATCCTAGAATTTTGTTCTTTATCATCATTAGTTTTCAAACATGACAAAGATTATTTTTTTTTTGTAATGAGGTTTTTATGTGGACGGTATGGGCTGCTAATCTATCACAGTTACATCAGAAAATACATCAT
Organism: Harpia harpyja; assembly: GCF_026419915.1. Lineage (NCBI taxonomy): Eukaryota > Metazoa > Chordata > Aves > Accipitriformes > Accipitridae > Harpia > Harpia harpyja. Next base: position 10,722,477 of record NC_068945.1, on the reverse strand, counting down.
GCTGTGAAGTTTCAGAACGTTGTCATGGAAGACAGTTGAAGGTTTTTATCATGATTCAGGACAGCAAATCAGAAGGTGGCTACTTGAATCTTGCAGGAACTTTCCCAAAGGAAATGAAATTTGGGAAGAGGACAAGCAGGATATTTTAAGTGGGGGATTATACACATACGGAAGTTGAAAGCATGTGAAAGCATATAGCACCATACTCAGCATAAATGTAAAAATAAAGTAAAAAGCTGCTGACAGTGCACAGATTCTGCTGTAAAGGGTATTATACAATCCTCCTCCCCTCCTGTGAGAGTGGGGAGTAGATTACCGTGATCCTTCAAAGGGAGGCACGTACTTACCGTCCTTCCTGCCTGAGGTAACAGCTTGGTACAGCCTGAGCGAGACCAGTGCTCTGCCCCTTCCCCAGCCTTTGGTGGCCTTTCCCTGCTTTTTTTCCTGCAGGCAATATCTGGAAGATGAAGTTTACTCCCAGTTTCAGATGTACACCTGGCTGGAAAGCAAAGCACTGTCCTTGGCGAGCTCAGCGCAGTAAGCCTGTGTGTGTGCTGTAGCCGTGCATGGTCACGAACCTTTTACCAGCGCGGGGACTCGCAGCATCAAAGTGTTCAGGGCTTTGCTTTTAATTCCCTTGTGAGATCCCCGACTGGCTTGTATAAGCATCAGTAAGACCCACATTGGTTGTTCCTGGCTAGTAAAGCTACGCAGCCTGCAGACAGGTCCGCTGGCTCTGCCTCCCTGAGCTGCCCTGGGCTGCCGGTGGTAGTCCCAGGGACGGCTTGTGACAGTGGCAACACGTGGCTTGTTCCTCACCTCTCTGGCACTGCACTGGTGCGCTTCCCTTATCTGATGTGCAGTGGAGACCTAGCTACACCGGTAAATAGAGAGGGCTAGGGACCAATTCATGACACCAATGCCGAGCAGCAGATAATGGCTTACAAGGACATTGATTGAGTCCCTGTAGTGTATTTGTCTTGGAGAGAACTAGCTGGAGCACCCAGAACAGAGCCAAAAGGTGAGCTAACATCAATGAGCTATGTGAACAGTCAGGAATCCGGCACTTCTGCTGGCTTTGAGGTCCTTTTTAATTTAACGGGGACAATAAATTTCTCAGCACTATTACAGCACTATGTCCCCAGCAGTTATAAGGTATGGCTGTACAAAACTGTGTTCCTGAAAACAGATGATTGCACAAGTTCTTGCTGTTCTCTCAGGTGGGAGAATTTTTGGAACAAGGCTTAGACAGTGGAGAGGTATTGCTGCACTCGGTTGCCTGTACATTTGATTTTGTATGTCTCAATTTGTGCAGGTCAGAACCATCCAGTCTTACAAACTGAGACCACTGACTTTGGAACTGTGTTGGGTGGGGTTTGAGAGCTGGAGCTTGGGCATCCTGAGCTGGAAAGAGAAATAGTTTAAAGAAAGTGTTGGGAGGAAACTGATCTCTGCCTCTGGGCTGAGCAAGAAGTTTTTTCTCTGTGTCACTGGTATGAACTGTGGGTCTGCTCACAGATTTTGCAGTATAAGCCACAGATGGCTTAAGATCATCTGTGATCTTTTTTTATAGCAAGTATCATCATAGTTTAGAGGCAAGAGGACACTGGTGATGTCCCTGATTTCTTCTGCTTTTTTTCTGTTGTGGGTTTGTTTTTTTTTTTTCCCCCCAGTGTCTGACAGGTCTAGCGTTTGATTCTTTATCACAGGTTTTATGTTAGTTACAGGATATTACAAAGCATATCAGGGGTGCTGGAAGCTCCTAAAGAGCCTTCTGAAGTCAGCATCTCTTACAGTGCTGACACTGCAGGATTTCCAACAAGCTCTTTGCTCTGCATCTTCTCCATTCCTCCTTGGGTTCCCTTCTGGCATCTCAGCTCTGCCAGAACATCTGCAGCCAGGCACAGCAGAAACCGTAAACACAGGTGATCCCCCCGGTCCTTTGTTCCTGCACCTTTGTTCCCCTTTCGGTTGGGGAAATTTGTACATGTTGCTACATGCAAATGAGATGTTCATGAACAATTGAAGTGAGATTGTGCTGAAAAACATACCGCTGCTGGGCTATCCCAAGAGACCTGGTGGTTGGTGTACTGTAGCTGAACTAGGTCATGGATCTGCCCTGTGCATACCCAGTACTGCAGCACTTGGGAATGGAGAGAATGGCGTTGAGAAAAATGAACTGGAGAAACTAGCTGGCATGTATTGGTTGAACTATTTCTGCCGACTGGCTTTCTGAAAGGAAATTCATTAGGCGCACTAGTATGCTTTTGTGCAAATTGTTTATGCTTTTGACTCCACGCTCCTAGGTCCGTTAAGCTGGAAACGCAACTGGGAACGGCTGCTGGAACAGAACACGCGGAACTTTTCTGCCAGAGCATCGGTGTGGTGTGCTTAGTTTTTTTTCCTCACTTCATGCTCCAGCACAGTTGCTGCCATCCCTCATTTCTCCTGGTACATTAAACATCCAAGGTTTAGGAATGCAAATGATTATGCTGAATGAATCATCTCCATAGCCTTGTGCATCCAGATAATATCACTGTCTTTAGTTGTATGTTCACAGTGTGCTTCTTGAATAATGCAGTATATTGGTGGTTTCTGAAACTTTAAATATCTGGCATGTGATATCATAAAGACTGACCTATATACTCATTTGATGAAAGTTAGTGTAAATCCATTGATATCAGGGGAATTGTGTTAATGTAAAGCATCAAGGCAGGACTTTAATGATTATATTTTTACTCCATTTCCAGGTATATTCAAAACAGAGGAATCTTTTAAAATGCGGCATTCCTTTTTTTTTTTTTTTTTTTCTTCTTTTAAAATGCAGCAGTCTAATTTTTATAACATGCAGGACCAGTCTGAAGAGGACTTGGTATTACAAGCAAAGTGCTAGATTTGCTGAAGCACATAAGGGTCCTGACTCCAGCTTGGTAAAGCAAAGCAGCACTGTGGCTTACTAGAGTAGCAGATTAGGGAAGGGAAATTTTGGCCTTGAGGCAAATTCAGATAAAAATACGGTGCTTGTTAAAAAGTGTATTTGTCTTCCAAATCATTATCTGGATAAAAACCTCAGCAATAGCTCCTGAGTGGTGCATATCACTGTACAAACTATTCTGGCCCCTGCCTGTAAAACAAGAGGCTGAATTTCACCACTTGTACTGTTTGATTAGCTGCTTTGGGAATATGTGTACTGAGCTGCTAGGGACTTAAAGGTCTATCAGCCAAAGCAACTGATCAGGGAGACAAGCCACTAATGGTAGCTTTTGCTTCTGTTTGATGATTCAGTAAATGCTTTAAAATAATGGCTTAATCTGTGTTCACATCTTTGGTGTTTATTGTAATCACATAAAGCATGTGCGAGTTATTTAGTATTAATGTGATTGTTAGAAGTCCTTTGATAGAATTTCTACTGTAATTCAGTATTAATTACTCTGAGCATTAAAGAAAAGGAGGGGTTTTTTTGTGCTGCCTGAATCTGAAAGAAATCTTCTTGATTCTGTAGGAGATGGCAGCTTGCTTTCCTAATCATTTGAATGTGAACATCTGTAAATGCTGATGTTCTTTGGGTTTTAGAGAGAAAAGGTATCTCAAAGGAGTACAAACCCAGGATTTTATAGTTTGACCATATTTTCACATACAGCACTTGTTGGTAAGGTGCTTACCATCTCCTTCACAACTCAGGTGGTATCAGTGGGTCACCTCAGTCTAACTCCTGTTGCAGTAATGTTTTAGCACTCTCATGAAGAGAATTGGTGCAAAGACCTGAGTCAAAGAAAAAGAAACGAAGCTAGGACTGGATGTATTTTTTTTGCTGACTAAAACTTCCAAATACAGTTTAAGTTGTCCCCAAGCAATTTACAAAGCCGGGCTGAGCAGTTTCAGCTGAACAACATAGAGCTCGGTTCAGAAAACGGGCCAAGGCAGATGCCATATTTTATGAGAGGTGAGTAGTCACCTCAGTCACTGAAGCTGTGCTAGGCCCAAGTTCAGTTCCCTTTTCTGTGTGAGGGGACTTAAACCTCTCTCTCGTCTCGTAGGAGGCAGTCCGAACCATCAGCAAAGGGGCATGCTAGGCTGGTGCTGTCAGTGTCATCTGCTGACACTGTTCCAGTCTGTGTGACTGAACATGGAGGGCCTGAAGGCTGGCTGACTCCACCACCAGTTTAGATGATCACCCTCTTCTTGTCTTCCTCTCTGATTTAGAGTATCGTACATCACGTAAAATTAGCTTTAACAAGAGGGTTTGGAAGACACTTCTTCACTCATTGCTGATATCTGAGGTGAGTATCCTGCCAATGTTGTCTTCTGGAGTCAAGCTCCATCCGGTTCTGACAACTAGTTGTTATTGACTGTTCCCTGAGATAGGGAGTGAAAGAGAGAAAAGTTTTCTTGTCTGGTATTTCAGAATGTGAGAAGGTGGGACCACATCTGAGTTATGGTCTATTATATAAAACAAGGGGCATAGCACCTCTAGATGTGTGACACGGAAAGAACACCAACTACAGTTACAAAGCGGCTACTATTTAATATGGTATCAATGCCGTTGACCCTTCTCTGGCGTTTGGAAACCAAGAGAAATAGGGAGGTGCATGTTTTGCTCCACTTTCCTCAGCCACAGTGCACAGAGGGCTGTAAAGTACTCAGTGACATGCACTGCCTTTCAAAAGTATTACTTCGTCCTAGCAAATAGCATTTATTTCCTGCTACCTTAAAAGAAAAAAAGGGTTTTTTACTTCTTTTACGCTGTATCTCCTTTGAATGAAGTTAATGAGGGGAAAAAAGGTGAAGGAACTCTAGCACTTTCACAGGTATCAAAACAGTTGAAGAAGAGATTAGCAAAAGCTCCAGCATGTTTCAGATATCAGTACTTTGATTTTTTTTTTTTTTTTTTTTTGTCGAGACCGTTCTAGCTATAGCAATTTAAATTGAGTACAGGCTGTACTAACAGTTGAGGAGAAACCTTGGCAGTTTAATCGT